>NC_083718.1:112210085-112520085 GCF_028564815.1 Eubalaena glacialis | reverse complement strand
TTTATAACAAAGTGAATCAGTTATACATATGCATATGTTCCCATATCTCTTCCCTCTTTTGTCTCCCTCCCTCCCACCCTCCCTATCCCACCCCTCTAGGTGGTCACAAAGCACCGAGCTGATCTCCCTGTGCTATGCGGCTGCTTCCCACTAGCTATCTATTTTACGTTTGGTAGTGTATATATGTCCATGCCACTCTCTCACTAAAGTAATTATTGATAGGTACTTACTGCCATTTTGTTGGTTGTTTTTGTAGTTCTTTCTTTGTTCCTTTCTTCTTCTTTTGCTCTCTTCCCTTCTGATTTGAAGACTGTCTTTAATATTATATTTGGATTCCTTTTTCTTTTTTGTGTGTGTATCTATTGTAGATTTTTGGTTTATGGTTACTGTGAGGTCTACATGTAGAAATCTGTGTGTGTATATATATGTATGTATGATTAGTTTATGTTGCTGATCTCTTAAGTTTGAATGCATTTTAACAACTCTGCATTTTTACTCCCCCTATCCCCACAACGTTTACTGTTTTGACATCGTATATTACATCTTTTTGTTTTGTGTATTCCTTAATTACTTATTGTGGATATAGATGATTTTACTTCTTTGTCTTTTAACCTTCTTACTAGCTTTATATGTGGTTGATTTAATACCCTTACTTTATTTATTTATTTATTTATTTGTACTCTTACTTTATATTTGCCTTTGCCAATGATATTTTTCCTCTCATAATTTTTATATTTCTTGTTGTGGCCTTCTCTTTTTCACTTAGAGAAGTCCCATTCACATTTCTTGTAAAGCTGGTTTGGTGGTGCTAAACTCCTTTAGCTTTTGCTTATCTGTAAAACTTTTGATTTCCCAACAAATTTGAATGAATGAAAGTCTTGCTGGGTAGAGTATTCTTGGTTGTAGGTTTTTTCCTTTCATCACTTTAAGTATATTGTGCCACTTTTTTCTGGCCTGCAGAGCATTTCCTGAAAAGTCAGCTGATGGCCTCATGGGAGTTCCCTTGTACATAACTTGTTGCTTTTTCCTTTCTGCTTTTAATATTCTCTCTTTATCTTTATGTTTTGCTGTTTTAATTATAGTGTGTCTTGGAGTGGTCCTCTTTGGGTTAATCCTCTTGTCTTCCTGGACCTGGATGTCTGTTTCCTTTCCCAGGTTAGGGATGTTTTTAGCTATTGTGTCTTCAGATGTGTTCTCTGCCACTTTCTCGCTTTTGTTTCTCCTTCTGGGACTCCTTTAATGCAAATGTTAGTGTGTTTGATGTTGTTCCAGAGGTCTTTTAAATTGTCCTCATTTGTTTTTATTCTTTTTTTTGTTTGTTTTTCTCTTCAGCTTCAGTGATTTCCACTGCTCTTTCCTCTAGCTCGCTGATCCATTCCTCTGTATCATCTAATCTACTGTTGTTTCCTTGTAGTATATTTTTTAGTTAGTGTATTCTTTATCTCTGATTCTTCTTTATATTTTCTAAGTCTTTGTTAGAACTTCTAACTTCTCATTCTCTTTGTCCATTATTATTCCAGTTTCTTTGAACATCATTGTGATAGTTACCTTGAACTCTATTAGCTAGATTGCATATTTCAACTTCAGTTAGTTCTTCTTCTGGGGTTTTATCTCGTTCTTTCATTTAGAACATACTCCTCTCTTGCCTCATTTTGCCTAACTTACTGTTTTTATTTCTATGTGTTTGGTAAGTTGCTTACACTTCCTGACCTTGGAGAAGTGGCCTTTTGTAGGATACATTCAATGCATCCCAGCAGCACACTTTCCTCTGGTCACCAGAGCTGTATGCTCCAGTGGTAGCCACTATATGGGCTGTGTGGGTCCCTCTGTTTTGGTGGGCTGACAACTGTGGGTGGTCTGGTAGGCATGGTTTGCCTTTGGTCTGGTTGGTTGCCAGGCCCTGCCTTGTGCAGAGACTGCCGACCACTGGTGGGTGGAGCTGGATAATGAGGCTTCTGGCTGCAGAGCCCTGGGTGGTCCCCGGGCTAGTGCTGGCCCACTGGTGGGTGGAGCTAGCTTCTCATGTGGGTGGTTGCAGGGCTGGGGTTCCGGATCTATTGTCTGCCTGCTGGTGTGTGGGGACTGTTCTTGACATGGCTGGCTGCAGGATCTGGAGTGTTGTAAAGTTGGTGCTGGCCTGCTTGTGTTTGGGGCTGGGTCCAAGGTTTCTCGGGGCTGGTGTCAGCCTGCTGTTAGGTGGGACTGTATCCCTGCCTGGCTGGCTGCTTGGCGTGAAGCATCCCAGTACTGGTGCTGAGAGGGTGTTGGGCAGGGTTGGGTCCCTGCTAATAAGCTAGAGGGAGGATTCAAAATGGCACTTGCCGGCACCAATGTCTTCATGGTAGAACGAGCTCCACTAAATTGCTGCTGCCATTGTCTATGTCCCTAGGGTGAGCTCCAGTTGCCTCCTACCCCTCTAGCAGTCTCTCCAACATTAACAGTAGGTTCTGACCTGGGCTCCTTTCAAATTACTGCTTCTGCCTTGGGTCCAGGAATGTGTGAGATTTTGTGTGCATCCTTTAAGAGTGGATGTTTCCCTATTTCCCTCAGCTCTCTGGCTCTCTGAAAGTAAGCCCCACTGGCCTTCAAAGCCAAACGTTCTGGATGCTTGTCCTTCTGGTGCAGGACACCTGGGCTGGGGATCCCAATGTGGGGCTCCTTGGCCAGAACTTCTGCAGTTGTAATTATCCTCCTATATATCCAAGTGGGTCTACTTGGGGCTATGGGTCTTGACTGTACTGCATCTCTGTTCCTCCTACCTGTCTCATTATGGCTCCTTCTTTATATCTTTAGTGGTAGATCTTTTCTGCTAGTCTTTTGGTCTTTCTCATCAATAGTTGCTCTGTAAATAGTTGTAATTTTGGTGTGCCCTTGGGAGGAGGTGAGCTCAGGGCCTTCCTACTCTGGCACCTTGGCCACCCTGACCTCTGCTCTTTTTTAAAAGTGATGCTTAAAATCATGTGATAACCAATGAAGACTGTACTAAATTTCATTGAATTTATTGACAAATATTTTTCACTGTAGTAAAATATAGGTAACATTACGTTTACTGTTTCAAGTGTACAGTTCGTTGGCTTTAAGTATATTCCCAGTGTTGTGCAGTCATCACCACCATCTGTCTCCAGAACTTTTTTCATCTTCCCAAATGGAAACTACCCATTAAATGGTAACTACCCATTCTTCCCTACCCTTAGCCCCTGGGAACCAACCACCTTCTACTTTCTGTCTATATGCATTTGACTGCTTTAGGTACTTCACATAAATGAGGTCATTCAGTAGTTGTCCTTTTGTGTCTAGATTATTTCACTTAGCATAATATCTTCAAGATTCATCCGTTTTGTAGCATGTGTCAGAATATCCTTTTAAGGCTGAGTAATATTCCATTGTATGTATACACTACATTTTGTTTATCCATTCATCTGTTAATGGACATGTGGTTTCCAACTTTTGGTTATTATGAATAATGCTGCAGTGAACCTGACTGACTGGAATCCTCTTGAAATTTCAAACTTAATGGTAAAAGACAGCATGCTGGGAATTCCCTGGTGTCCAGTGTTTAGGACTCTGCACTTTCACTCCCAGGGCCCAGGTTCAGTGCCTGGTCGGGGAACTAAGATCCCACAACATCGTGGTGTGGGGGAAAAAAAAAAAAAGCATGCTATTAGAAATGTCCTTACTTTTCCTTTTGTGGTAAAAGTGGTGATATGTGTAAAACAACATGGTGACTAACTAATGATCTCAACAAATACTGTTTGTTGAGTAAAGCAATATATTTTAGGAAAAATTATATGCTGAAAATTTGCTATACAGTTTATTATAGTACACATATTTCTAATATCTCAGCTTACAACGTTTGCTAGATTCTGGTTTGATAGTGAATTATATTTTGAAGTACTGTTTTTGTGAACCACTAAAGGAAAGATGTGTTGAAGATTTATTCTCAACAGGAAGTGACTTGAACAGTGTTTTATGAAAAAACCATGTAATAACCATGATAAAGCAGTGCATTAATAATTTCCTTTAAAAAGGAAATAGGGATATGGTTGCAATTTATTCACTTCATCATTTATAGGTAAGCAAAGGAAATTAAAGTGAGAAGTCCACAGAATATTACAGCATATTTTTATTATGGTTAATTTTATAAAAATAATACCTTTGAAATATAGTAGACTTTTTACAGTATTTCCAAATGAAATGGGGAGGGACTATTGAAAAACTTTGTTTCACACAGGTTTGCTGTTCATCTCCTGTTGTTTCTAATGTGTTGATGTTTAATAAGTGGCTGTTAGTAATATACTTTCCTAGCAGGTACTTTTGAGAAAATGTAATCTGGTTTTTCAAGATAAAAGGGAAACCTTAATAGTGAATGTATAGTTGCTTTTCCAAAGAAACTTGAGCTACGGAAAAAGAATTTTGATGATGAATGTTTGGAAATGCATCTATCATTGTAGAATTTTGTTGCTGAAAATGATGTTTGTCACCTGCAACTACTGTATCTGCACACTTAAAACATTAAAAGAAATTTATTGCTTGTTTTAAAGTCAGTGTGAACCAAGGATGTGTGTGGCGGGGGGGGGGGGCGGAGAGGGGGTGAGAGAGAGAGAGAGATTGATTTATAAGTAATTGGGTCACATGATTTTGGAGGCTTGACAAGTCCAAACTCTGCCAGGTAGGCCCAGGGAAGAGTTGCAGTTCTAGCCCAAAGGCAGTCTGTTGGCAGCCTACTGGCAGCATTTTTCTTGAAGGGGGTAGGTCAGTTTTTGTTCTAGTAAGTCCTTTAACTGATTGAATGAGGCCCACCCACATTATGAAGGGTAATGTGCTTTACATATTCCAAATTAAGCAATTTAAATATTACCTCATCCAAAAACACCTTCACAGAAACATCCGATAATATTTGACCAAATATCTGGGCAGTGTGGCCCAGCCAAATTGACACATAAAATCATATTACAGTCAGTTTCAGCAGAGTTTAAAACTGCACTGAAATTATTGTTAAAATATAAAGATGCAGTGTTTTCTGATTAAGCCAAATTTTTGCATAAAAAGGAATTGGAAGGTATAGTCAACAGTGGACTTCTTCCATTTAGACCTTTTTATCTTTATATCTTTGTGAAGTGTCATTTGTTTCCCCAGCTGTGACAACCACTAAATCTAAATGTTCCAGTTTAGAACCAAGGCTTTCAGATTGCTTTGCCATTAAGTATTAAACCAAGATTTTAGAAGTAATGAAGCTTGCTGAATTCATTGCTTTCACTAAAATTGTTGTTAATATTTTAAAAAGTTATGGCCCCAGGGCTTTTGTTTGTTTGTTAAATAAGTTTTAAAAAACTATTTAAAATAATGTTTATTTCATTTTCATTTCTTTTTAAAATTTCTATTCTTGTGGATTTCATAATAACATAATAGAATAGTATATAATTTATAGATAAATATACATATAGGGGTATTTGTTCAGAATTTTTACTGATTAGGGTATATAATAAAAATTTTTGGAGATTTCATCTAGAAGATAAAGGAAGTTTAATATAAAATTTGATGAAGAGGATGATGGGAAGAAGCCTTTGAAGCATTTTGGAAAATGAAGGATGACTGTTTCAGCTTCAGACTATTCTTTTTCTGGAATGTTTTGTTGTTGTTGAGAGTTCTTCAATTTGAAATAGAATTCCAATTTATAATGGGAAATATTACTAATACACCAATTAAGTTTACTGAGCAGTGCATTCTCTTGCTGTTTTCAAATCTACTTTGGTAGCCAAATAATAATGAAAAAGTTGCATGAAAGAATAGAATTAGAGTAGTAATACCAAACTATGATAGCTAGATGAATTCTATCTCTGCTGTTTAGATAGACTTTACCTTTATAGGTAGAATTTTATAATGATTTAAGGTAGGGAAAGAGATAAAAGGCAAAGATTTTGAGATGATTCATTTGTAAATAACACATGTGATTAAACCATGGATGATTTGGAAAGATAAAACAACTAGAGATATAGAAAGGGATGATATCTGAATATTTTGCTAGAATTACAGATTTTTGATATGGGAGATGTAGAGAGCACCAAGTTATTAGCCAATTTGGAGACTATTCTTGAAAAATAGGAGATAATGGTTTTTCAGGCAACAGGTAGAAGGGAATATCTTTTGAAGGCAAAGAGCCTTTCAGGACAGTGATCTTTATGTGTTAGTATCATGTTCACTGCATAACACTTTATGACATCAGTATAATCCTACTGAGGTGGGTGATGGGACTCCCATTTTAAGATGGAAAGAGTATAAAGAGCCTTGGTAACTTGCCCAAGGTCAAAACATATGGTAAACATGCAGAGTCCAGAATTTGAACCCAGGTTTATTTGATTCTGTTCAAATTATTCTTCACTGAGAGCCTGCTGTGGTGCCGGGCATAGTGCTTGTGCCTTAGGAGTTCAGAGTAGAATAATACATGGCTCCTGCTCTCAATATAGTATTGCAAGTGAATAAGACAGTAATTTATAGGGAGCCTTGGGGAGCTAGAGAAAGACCACTTAGCCCAGTCTGAGATTTTAGGGCCATTTTCTGTAGGACATAGTGCCTCATTTTCTGTAGGACATAGTGCCTGAACTGAATCTCAAAGGAGGAATAAAGAGTTAATTGAAAGGAGATGATCTGTGGAGAGTGTTGCAGCCAGGGGGAACCACATGTGTAAAGATATTCAGGCATAAAAATAGCATGATTTATGCTGAAGAACCTATTTCTGTCTAGGCCTTAAAGGATGAGATTGGTGGGGACCAGCAGAAGAGCCTAAGTTTCTCTTTTCATACCTCATTGCCTGTACAGATATCAGAAGCTGGTTAAAATATTTGTGGATAAAATTTTAGACTTTTCAGTGTGGTTTTACCTTCCTTTTCTAGGATCAGTTCGACAGCTTAGACAAGCATACACAATGGGGAATTGACTTCTTGGAAAGATACGCCAAATTTGTTAAAGAGAGGATAGAAATTGAACAGAACTATGCAAAACAATTGAGGTAAGTTACATTTTTTTTTTCAGTTCTCAGAAATGAAATTACATGTTTAAATAGTTGGATATTAGATAAATGTGATATACCAGAGGTTAAATTCTGTGTTTTTCATCAGAGTTAGATTGAATTAGGTAACTGGTTTGTTTTAATGACTCATTTAATTAAATCATTGCCTAGTATCAGAAGGAATATTGGCTAGCTAGATCATGAGTAGCTTTCATTCCAGAAAGATACTTAAAGTCATAAAATCAGGAAGCAAAATTCCAGGAAAAAGAAATACCTGGGTATTAATTCTGTGCTTTACAGTTTTATTCCCCTGTAACTTTTTGCTTTAGTAATCTTTGCAAAGTGTTGAAGAGTTCTCCAGTTTCTCATTTCTTCAGAGTTTCGAAGACTTAGAAAGTGAGTGTGATGAGCTGAGTTTCTGTCAAAAACTAGATATACAGGGACTTCCTGGTGGTGCAGTGGTTAAGAATCCGCCTGCCAGTGCAGGGGACACTGGTTTGATCCCTGGTCCGGGAAGATCCCACATGCTGTGGAGCAACTAAGCCCGTGTGCCACAACTACTGAGCCTGTGCTCTAGAGCTCGCGAGCCACAACTACTGATGCCTGCGTACCTAGAGCCTGTGCTCTGCAACAAGAGAAGCCACCGCAATGAGAAGCCCGTGAACCACAACGAAGAGTAGCCCCCGCTCTCCGCAACTAGAGAAAATCCACGTGCAACAACGAAGACCCAACGCGGCCATAAATAAAGAGATAGATAGATATTACTGATGAAAGTGATTTTGGAATATGTGTTAGGAAATAAAAATATGTGTTAGGAAATAAAAATAAAGGGAAAATTTTAATCTTAAATGGAATTTATCTTAAGATATTGTTCAAGCAGAAAATTGTCGTTAGACCACAACCTGACAAGTAGTTTTGCTGCAACTTATTCAATAAAAATGGTGTTTGAAGCCTGAAGACTAGACAACAATATAAGGTTCTAGCTGTAGGGGTTAGGATTCTTTATATTGCATAGTGACAGAAAAATCCAACCCACAAGGCACACATGAGTAAAAAGTTTAGGCATATTTTGACTAATGGGTCAAATGTGTCTAGGCTCCATTTCTTGGCTCTGCTTCCCCTTGTTGCTTTTATCCTCAGATTTCATTCAGTACCATCCTTTTTATCCCCATAGCTCTAGATTTCATATCTTCATACCCCCATATCCTGGGGAAGAATGATGGTCTTCTCTTTTGTGCATTTGGGCGAGGAGAGAGGGAAGGAAAGGGGGAAAGAAGAAAGTGAAAGAAGGGAGAGGAAGAAGATGGAAGGAGAGCAGAGTACAAGCGTGTATCAGCTTCTTTTCTCCAGAAATCCCAGCAAAAGTCTCCTTTTGTCTTGCTGACCCTGGTTAGATTATATGCTTATCCTGAACAATTCACCGAAATGAGAATATTAGATTGATTTATAGCTAATGGTGGGGGGAGGGATAGGTGCCCAAAAGAAATTTAAGGTAGTAGATCACAGAAGGAAGGGGGATATTTGAGTGATAAACCACATATGTCCACCATTTGTAGCAGTTTATGCAAGGAGCTGACTGGGTGTAGGGATGAAATAGACTAGTATGATGAATAGGTTACTTATGTTTATAATGATATACATACTACTATTATGACATCTATTGAAATAGTAGCATCATGCTAATTTCATGATCCATTTGCTTCCTATGTTTTTTTTAAACAAAGGAATTTCCATATGAAAATATAAACAGGGAACCTACTAGTATATTAATAATAATTGTGATGATATTTTACCTGTCCAAAAGTTTTGACTTGGGAACTTTACCGTTCAGGAATCTGGAAGCGTTAAGGACCTCTGAAAAGTTAAAATAACAATAAAAAAATGTATTCGTGTGTAAACAATGAAAAATTTCCCTCATTTACTTTATAATTTGATCTCAACTCTAGCACATTAAGTTTTCTGGTTTCTAAGTATTCCAATAGAAGTGAAGAAAAGAAATGCTACAGACAATACAGTGATGTGATGGCAGTGTGAAGTGACAAATAATAAAGAAAAGATTAAAAGATTGCAAACAACAGATGAAAAAATTGTTTCCAGCCTAAAGGTACCTGTCAGTAAGGGAATGATGAAAAATACTGTGGAATATGCAATTTGAAAAAGTCAGGTGTAGCAGCATATTTAAAAGGCTACTCAGTCTGTCAGTGTAAAAAGCAAGTTGCAGAACTGAATGTACAGCAAGACCTCCTTGCTTACTTTAGCTTGAGTATATAGCTATATGTAAAATTTGTATGTATTCTGAAGAGGTCTAAAAGCGTACACCCCAAATTGTTTTACACTGGTTACCTCTAAGGAATGAGAGTGGGGGGATGAGAAGGGAAGGAACTTACACTTTTTACTTGTATTTTTAAATTATTGAAGTCTTTTCAACAATTGTATAATCTTAAGCAAAGAAGATGGTATATTTCAAAAGAATCCTATCACAAATTATAGAATAAAAATTGGTAGTTTATAAGGTAAACCTTCAGCAATCTGCAATGTTTAATTGTCCAGAATAACTTGGGCCTCAAGGGTTTCAGGATGGCCAAGGTTTTACCAGAGTAACAGGACTATAATCAAATGGCAAACTTGTTTGCCTTTCTGTGTTGTGACTGATAATAACGGTTATAATTTTCACTTAACTTGCAAAAAGAGATTTTAACACCACTTCTTTGAAGCAGGAGTGGCTAGAACCCACAATTCCCTGATATGAAAATATAATTTTGTAGTGAGAAAGTAGGTTTTGTCATGTACAGATGCTCAGGTTAAGTGATTTGCATCTTTTTTCTGTCCCAGCAGACTAAAGAAATTTAGTACATTGTCATCCTAACAATGGCTCTCACTTGCAGTGATTCTCAGCAAGAGCAGGATTATTGGAAGGTGTTGAGGAATTCCAATAAGGAAGAGTTGGGAGGAGGCTTGTGTAACTTGAAAACCATCAACTCCCTTCCCTTTCTCTACATTGAGATTTGCTGCTTTGGATGAATGCTTAGTAAATGACTGGATTATCAGCTACTCTTTATAGTATCTGTTTTGTCCAAAGGGAAGAAGTGTGCCTTGTTTATTTCCTCTTCTTTAATGGGAAATTCTTTTGGTTGACTCCCTCCTGTTTTTGCTACTGCAGAGGACAGTTTCTTTTCATAGTGAGGCAGATCTTTTGTCTCCTGAATAACAACTATATTCAGAATGTTAAACATTTACATTTCAAATATATTGCAGGATTAAATTTTGCAATATATTTTTTGTAAATATATATTTTTTATTTGCATAAATTTAATTTGCAGCATAATTTTGGCACTCCCAGTTTATTCTCTGTCTTCTGTTTGTCTCTTTTGATGGCTTTGGTTTAACTTTATTTTAGTTTGGTATTGCTTCATTTTTGGTAGTGGTTTGAGGACAGGAATAAAAAAAAAAATAAAGCATCTAATCATGTTTGGAGACATAGTTATAAACAGTTGAGCCCATCGACAGATGAATGGATAAAGAAGATGTGGTGTGTATATATATATATATATATATATATATATATATATATATATAGTGGAATATTACTCAGCCATAAAAAGGAACGAAATTGGGTCATTTGTAGAGACGTGGATGGATCTAGAGACTCATACAGAGTGAAGTAAGTCAGAAAGAGAAAAACAAATATCGTATATGAACGCATATATGTGGAACCTAGAAAAATGGTACAGATGAACCGGTTTGCAGGGCAGAAATAGAGACAACAGACGTAGAGAACAAACGTATGGACACCAAGGGGGGAAAGTGGCGGGGGGGGTGCTGGTGGTGTGATGAATTGGGAGATTGGGATTAACATGTATACACTAATATGTATAAAATGGATAACTAATAAGAACCTGCTGTATAAAAAAAAAACAACCCCAAAAACAGTTGAACCATGTCCATTTTGATGGATAATAAGTGGTGACTTTGAATCACTTGGTAGAATGTTTTTTGTTTGTGGACATAAAAAACTGAAATCAGTCATTCTTCTAATAAATTTATAATATTGTATTTGTATGACAGAGATTGACTAAGTTTTCTAAAGTGAAAAAAAGAAGCTCTTTTTTATATATATATATCAGGTATATATATCAGGTATATATACCTGATAGTATATATCATTTTTTTCTAGTAAAAATAATTACAGCATTAAATTCTATCATAGAGATTGCTGCATGAAATTATATTCCCCTACTTCCACCCCAGATCATTCCTTTTTGGCTCAAACATGACAGCGTGGTACTGGAAGAGAAATAGATTGGACAACGGGAAGCCTAAAACTTCCTCTTACCTTAACCAGAACAGAAATCTCTCCAAATTTCTTGGATCTTATTTTTATTTCTGTACCTTGCCAACCCTGGCAACATAGCTGGTACTTCTAGAGCTGAGTGAATGTAAGTTGAATGCATAAATAATTGAATGACCTGTGTTTCAGTTTAGTTTAGAAATTAGGATCTCTAACTATATGGTGAACCTTTGACCGTGTACTGCTTTCTGTCCATACTAGAGTTTATGTCATATACATCAATGTGAAGAGATTGCTCTACTAAGAGCTGTCCCGAATATTTAGAATAGGCTTAGATATAGAATAATGAAAATAAAACCAGTTTCTATTTTCTATTTAGTCTTTATTTTCTCATGTCTCTTTATCAGAATTTTCTATTCCTATGTCACTGTTTAGTCTCCGAAGAACCTAGGGAGCTCATCTTTGTACTGACTTGTGGAAAGTAGAGATTACTTTTATTCTTTGGTTGGCCATTGTTTAACTTGTGACTCTTTGGCCTCCCCTGAGTTTTTGATCAAACTGCTTAATGTAGTAAACCCTAAGAGTGGCATCTGGATGCAAGCAGGACGAACTATTCCCTATATTAATTTTCTTCATAGAATTAGATCTTGTGGGAACTCTTTCATTCTTGTCAGTCTCTTGTAGTTCCTGAGCCTGCCTGGTACATATCTAGGTGCCTGTATCCAGATGACTTACTGGCTAAATAATTTTTGCCTCTTAATTCTAGAAAATAGTCTCCCTAATAAAAGATAAACTCCACAAAGGAGAAAGATTCTTGTTTGTTCTGTGCAGTGCTTATTCCTAACTTCTAGAATAGTCCCTGGCACAGAACAAGCACTTTTTGGTATTTACTTAACACTTAACATAGCATTTAATGTGCCAGCACTATTCTCAGTGCTTTTACACATCTTATAATATATTTCATTTTCATAAAAACCCAATGAGATGTTGGTATTACTTTATACATTAAGAAACTGAGTTACAGAGAGGTGAAGAAAGAGCTAGCTGGCTCAAATCTGGCTGCAGAGTCTGAGTACTTGGTGCTGCCTCTCAGCATAGGGAGAATGACTGATTCTCATTGAAGAGGATTTTTTTCTATCACCAGTACCTAGTGCCATTGAGACATCTTTGGGTTTCTAAGGTATTTTACTAGGGACAATAATAAATTATCTAAAAACTACATAACATACTCTTTCCAACTAACACATCTGTTTATAATGTAACAATTAATTATAAACAATTAAATTATAGAAATTTAATTAAATATAAATTAAATTATGTACTTCATAAATTTAGGGCTAGTTGTATCTTTTTCCATAAAGATAAGAACAGGTTAAAATAAAAGGTTAACATTTTAGAAGTCCTTCCTTTTAAGAAAGTGTACTTGTCATTAGGAAGTTTAAAAATGTAATTATGAGAATTTAAGATAAATACTTTTTACTTTTATTATTCCTATAACCTATTATAAATTGGAGCTAGGGATAGCATAATGTTAGCTCTCTCTGCTTCTTGCCTTTAATATTCTCCTTAACTCTATTAGCTATTTTCTTCTGGTGGTTTATCAGAGGAGAGGAAATAGCATGACAATTGGAGAACATTTTTTTAATGTAATATAACTATATTTTCTTGTTATGTTTGATTTGGACTTCATATACTTATCATTACAATATTTTAGCTGTTTGGTTTTTTGGTTTGTTTTTATTTGTTTTTTAAAATTTTTAAAAAATTTATTTATTTTTGTTTTCAGTTTTCTAGCTGTTTGTGTTTTGATCATTGGCATTTTTTCTGCTCCTATCCTTGTCTTTTTGTGTGCCATGGAGCTCTAATTTTATCTCAATTCATTCTGTTATACCTAAAAGATGCCTCCAACCTCCAACTTAATTATCCACCAGACTACTAACCTACATTTGCAGCAGTAGGGTTGTTTGTCATTTTCAGTTTATGTAGGCTGAGATCTCATTTAATCTCCTCAAGAGTTTGTTGATCTTTGTCATTGTATTTCTAAGACCTGTAGAGTACTTGCCCTGTAGTAAGCATACAACAGTAAACTTTTGTGGAATGATTCAATGAACTCTTCTGCTTTACTAGTCAAGAAATTCAAGCTCATCACCTTAACAAGAATCATGAAGCCTATTCCTGATTTTTATATTAAACTGTTTTCTTAAAAGATGAAGCAGAACCTAACAAGTAAAACATAAAGCTCTTAAGAAAGAAAATAAGTTCAACCCAGTTGTGGTAAACATTTCGATAGTGAGCTCTCCAGTGAAAAGGATTTAAAGATCTTGTTTAAACAACTATAAAGAAATAAGGTTGTCAATAATGTTGGCTATATAGATCACTTAATCTCTTAGCTCTTTCATAACGCCTTTAATAGTTTTATTTCTAAGTTATTTGTTTAGCCATTTGAATTGTGTAGGAGTGTCTAAAATGAGACAGTGTTTATTTCATCATCCTATAGGTTTAAAATATAGGCAAATCAGATAGATTAAGCTGCTGACTTGAAGCTAGGGCTGTGTTATATAGTTCTGCTTTAAGAATCTAATATTTAGAAGGAAAACAGAAGTTATCAACTTGCAGAACAAAATTTCTCTGAAAAGTATAATACTTAAGTCTGTGCCAGTCTGCTCCTTCCTCAGTCTAAATTGAGCCATAAAATAATTTTCCTCTTTTCTGTCTTGAACATGCCTGAAAATATTCTTCTGGAAGATTTGCAGTTGATTAGAGATCACATTGTTATGCCTATCACATCCTAAATAGCAATGAGTTGTTGAATATATTCTTTGGGTATAGACTATGAAGCTGATACCATAAATGCGTAGTCCCCTTCACATTTTAGGTACTGTGTATCCTTGACATGCTAAAGATCAAACAAAATTAGGAACTGGCATTTTTAAGAAATGAGATACTTTGTTTACCTTCACATCCATTGAAGCTTGTTTGGTTTTTCTTCTCCTAGGTCTTTCAGGCATAAATACTTAAGTCCTCTTATTTCTTCTTGTTATCAGTCTATTTCACCATTTACCACCAGTAGAGGTATAATGAGAATGAAGCATGTCCCTTAAAAAAACAAATACAGTATTCAGAATTTGTCTAATACTACTTGTAGTAATCACTTTTTTTACATTTCAGTTTTTTAAAATTGTGGTAAAATGTACCTAACGTGAAATTTACTCTCATAATTATTTTTAAGTGTGTATTTCAGCTGTATCTTAAGCTGAAATATAAATATGTATATTAAGTATATTCGTACTGCTCTGTGACCAATTCCTAGAACTTACTCATCCTGAAAAACTGAAACTCTGCCTATTAAACAACTCCTCATTTTCCCCTTCCTCTAGGCTCTGGCAATTCTATTAATACTTTCTGTGTCTGCGAAATTGACTACTCTAGGTACTACATAAGTGAAATCGTACAGTATTTGTTTGTTTTTTTTTGACTGGTTTATTTTACTTAGCATAATGTTGTTAGGGCTTATCCATGTTGGGAAATGTATCAGAATTTCCTTCCTTTTTAAGGTTGAATATTATTCCATTGTATGGATAATACCACACTTTGTTTATCCATTCATCTGTTGATGAACATTTGGGGTTTTTCCACCTTTTCTGTATTGTGAGTAATGATTTTATGAACATGGTGTCCAAATATCTGAGTCCCTACTTTCAATTCTTTGGCTATGTACCTAGAAGAGGAATTGCTAGATCTTATGGTAATTCTGTGTTTAATTTTTTTGAGGACTACCATACTATTTTCTGCAGTGGCTGATCTATTTTGCATCTCTACCAGCAATGCACAAGGGTTCTAATTTCTCCATATCCTTGCCAACGCTTAATATTTTCTGGGTGTTTTCTTTCTTTCTTTTTTCTTGACAGTAGCCATTCTAATGGGTGTAAGAAATCTCATTGTGGCTCTGATTTGCACTTCCCTAATGATTAGTGACACTGAGTATTTTTTCATATGCTTGCTGGCCATTTGTGTATCTTTGGAAAAATGCTATTCAAGTTCTTTGCCGATTTTTTAGGTTGGATTATTTGTTTTTTTATTATTGCATTTTAGGTGTTCTCTATATAGTCTGGATTGTAACCTCTTATCCGATACATGACTTACAGATCCTTTCTGCCATTCCACAGTTGCCTTTTCACTCTGTTGATCGTGGCCTTTGATGCACAAAAGTTTTAAATTTTGATGTTTGGTTTATCTATTTTTTCACTTGTTGTCTGTGCTTTTGGTGTCATATCCAAGAAATCATTGCCAAATCCAATGTTGTAAAGCTTTTCCTTATGTTTTCTTCTAAGAGTTTTATAGTTTTAGCTCTTATGTTTAGATCTTTGACCCATTTTGAGTTAATGTTTTTATATGGTTGTAAGGTAGGGGTATAGCTTCATTCTTTTGTATGTGGATATCTTTTACATTCAGTTTTCTACTATATGAGGAAAGATTTGTGTCTGTAAGTGTTGGAAACCCCAGTGAGCTAGTTTCAGTTTAATGGTAAATGTATTGAGAAGAGATATTTATTGATATCTTTTATTGATTTGATTTTTTAACTTGAGTTCAAAAAGAGGTTGAACAGTTCAGCTGCCTGAAGTCCTGGGATGCAGCTAGGTCACAGGGGAAAAAAAAGTCAGGATCTGAAACACAGCCAGAGAGCCAGAGACCTTTGTTGTCTTCCTTCCTTCCTCCCTCCCTCCCTCCCCTCCTTCCTTTCCTCCGCGCCCACCCTTCCCCGCTCCTTTTTGGGCTTCTTTTTATGTGTTGGCTTCATTCTTTCAGTGCAGACTGGCCTTTTTTCTCCACATGGCAGGAAATATACTCACCATCATTCAGTTTTATGTCTCAGATTCAGCTCTCGTACTGATCTCAAAGCTGTATCAGGTCCAAACACTTAAAAATTCCAGTAAGAGAACTCTTTGGCCCTAGATTCAGTTTTCTATCTCTGGATCACTTAACTGAGGCCCACAAATAGGGTCATTTGTCTTAATCTGGTAATTCCTAAGCATGGTAACCGTTAGATATAGGGACAGCAGTTAAGAAAAGGGATACTAGTCAGTCTCAGATATCTAATACTACCCTTCTGCCATAGTATGATTTGTGTCCCATTTTACAAATAAATATGGTATTGATCACCTGTTAAACAGCAATTAGAACTCAGAGCCTCTCAAATGTTGAAAGATTGAAAACGTGTAGAGGTGATTTTCTGCTTAAAATTTTTTGAGGTATCTTGTACCTCATCATTTAACTGTAAAATGTAGTTAAAATAAAAGTGAATTAAAGTTTTGAGAAATCATTTGGAATACTTTATAATTTTCACTAAAACTCAAATATAAACATGACAAAACTAGAATGGGTAAAAAATATTAAAATCAGCAATTTAAATATAAATTAAGTAGTATGATATATTTAATATCACATATATAATTAGGATATATAGAGAATACTATAATATTTGGAGAAACCCATTACATTTAGAAGCCTTCTCAGGCTACTGAAGGAAGAGTGTTAATTCCTCTGTATCCATAATGCATGATCCTAAGGTTCTTAGAAAACATGGATGAAACACACACATCAAAACAAAGTATCAGCTTATCTATGACATCTATTATAATTTCTATAATATGTATTGTATCTGTATAAAACTTGGTTTTAATTAATTCCTGATTCATAACATGCTATTCAAAACATGTCTTACATATAAAAACTACTATCATAATTGGTTACTTGGAGAATCTCTGGACTTAGAAGAGAGGAAAATTTTTTCAAAAACAGTAGCCTAGGGAAACTGACACTAAGGGCAGATTTCTTTTCTTTCTTTTTTTTAATATTTATTTTATATTGGAGTATAGTTGATTAACAATGTTGTGTTAGCTTCAGATGTGCAGCAAAGTGATTCCGTTATACATATACATGTGTCTATTCTTTTTCAAATTCTTTTTCTATTTAGGTTATTACAGAGTACTGAGCTGAGACAGTAGGTCTTGTTGGGTATTTATTTTCAATATAGCAGTGTGTACATGTCAATCCCAAACTCCCAGTCTATCCCTCCCCCTCCCCCTGCCCCTCCCCCACCCCAGATAACTATAAGTTCGTTCTTTAAGTCTGTTTCTGTTTTGTAAATAAGTTCATTTGTATCTTTTTTTTAGATTCTGCATATAAGCAATATCATATGATATTTGTCTTTCTCTGTCTGATTTACTTCACTTAGTATGATAATCTCCAGGTCCATCCATGTTGCTGCAACTGGCATTATTTCATTCTTTTTAATGGCTGAGTAATATTCCATTGTATAGGTTGCTTCCATGTCTTGGCTGTTGTAAACAGTGCTGCAGTGAACACTGGGGTGCATGTATCCTTTTGAACCATGTTTTTCTCCGGTATATTGCCCAGGAGTGGGATTGCTGGATCATATGGTAACTCTATTTTTAGTTTCTTAAGGAACCTCCATACTGTTCTCCATAGTGGCTGTACCAATTACATTCCCACCAACAGTGTAAGAGGGTTCTAAGGGCAGATTTCTTCTTCTTTTTTTTTAACATCTTTATTGGAGTATAACTGCTTTACAATGGTGTGTTAGTTTCTGCTTTATAACAAAGTGAATCAGGTATACATATACATATGTTCCCATATCTCTTCCCTCTTGCATCTCCCTCCCTCCCACCCTCCCGATCCCACCCCTCTAGGTGGTCACAAAGCACCAAGCTGATCTCCCTGTGCTATGTGGCTGCTTCCCACTAACTATCTGTTTTACATTTGGTAGTGTACATATGTCCCTGCCACTCTCTCACTTCATCCCAGCTTACCCTTCCCCCTCCCCGTGTCCTCAAGTCCATTCTGTACGTCTGCATCTTTATTCCTGTCCTGCCCCTAGGTTCTTCAGAACCTTTTTTTTTTTTTTTTTTTAGATTCCATGTATATGTGTTAGCATATGGTATTTGTTTTTCTCTTTCTGACTTCACTCTGTATGACAGACTATAGGTCCATCCACCTCACTACAAATAACTCAATTTTGTTTCTTTTTATGGCTGAGTAATATTCCATTGTATATATGTACCACATCTTCTTTATCCATTCATCTGTAGATGGACACTTAGGTTGCTTCCATGTCCTGGCTATTGTAAATAGAGCTGCAGTGAACATTGTGGTACATGACTCTTTGTGAATTATGGTTTTCTCAGGGTATATGCCCAGTAGTGGGATTGCTGGGTCGTATGGTAGTTCTATTTTTAGTTTTTTTTTTTTTTTTCTTTTTTCTGTTTGCTCCAGTCTAGTAATATTTTGAAAAATTTTTGAAAAATATCAAAGGACACAAAAAAAGCAAAGCAAAATAAACATCCATATGCTTCTGGGAATCATGTAATCAATGAAAATTTTCATTTCTGAGAAACCTCATTTCTTCTACATATTTTTTTTTTTTTCACACACACTGTATTTTATTTTTACAAGAGATAGACTGACACCAAGCATTGTACATGGATGACCACAACAAAAGCAACAATGATTGCAATTACCAAACATGAAACACACTCATACTATTTCGTAATATTGACATTCAGTCCAGTAATCCTCCACTGTAACAGCTCCTTTACTTTGCAGTGAAAATTGATTTGTATATTCTTTGCCTCTGACTCCTTGTGGGATTTTTTCTTTTTTTTAAATTCAAACAGAAAGTCACAAAAATTATACTCATCCTCATCAGTTCACTCAGTCCCATGTAATTAATTAATTAATTTTTTTTTATCTTGATCTTTTCTTAGCACTTTTATGAGCTCATCAGTTTTTCATTAGAGTTCTGAAAATGCTTATTCATTCAGTTCAGCAGTACAGTCAGGTGCCAGAAACCTGTACTTGTCAGAGTCTTTTCCGTGAATTTCCTGAAGATGAAACCCTTTTATAGGAACATATTTACAAAAGCATCAGAGTACACCCAGAACTGTCTGTAAATGACAAAAGACTTAAAAATGACCACGGTTAACGATTTGATGAAAGTTCATAATAATGCAGTTGACAAGAAAATTAGTTATTTCTGAGATATACATTTTAAAGTAATAACTAGGATTATGACTTATAACATTATACCAGAACATATAAGATTTTTAGAAATTTCATGTAATGTCTGAAACATTTATATTAACATATTTCCATACAAATAACCCAATGAAAGTTTAGTATTAGTTGTTTTATTTGTTTGTTTATACTGCAGGTTCTTATTAGTCATCGATTTTATACACATCAGTGTATACTTGTCAATCCCAATCGCCCAATTCAGCACACCACCATCCCCACCCCACCGCTGTTTTCCCCCCTTGGTGTCCATATGTCTGTTCTCTACATCTGTGTCTCAACTTCTGCCCTGCAAACCGGCTCATCTGTACCATTTTTCTAGGTTCTACATACATGCGTTAATATACGATATTTGTTTTTCTCTTTCTGACTTACTTCACTCTGTATGACAGTCTCTAGATCCATCCACGTCTCAACAAATGACTCAATTTCGTTCCTTTTTATGACTGAGTAATATTCCATTGTATATATGTACCACATCTTCTTTATCCATTCGTCTGTCGATGGGCATTTAGGTTGCTTCCATGACCTGGCTATTGTAAATAGTGCTGCAATGAACATTCGGGTGCATGTGTCTTTTTGAATTACGGTTTTCTCTGGGTATATGCCCAGTAGTGGGATTGCTGGGTCATATGGTAATTCTATTTTTAGTTTTTTAAGGAACCTCCATATTGTTCTCCATAGTGGCTGTATCAATTTACATTCCCACCAACAGTGCAAGAGGGTTCCCTTTTCTCCACACCCTCTCCAGCATTTGTTGTTTGTAGATTTTCTGATGATGCCCATTCTAACTGGTGTGAGGTGATACCTCATTGTAGTTTTGATTTGCATTTCTCTAATAATTAGTGATGTTGAGCATCTTTTCATGTGCTTCGTGGCCGTCTGTATGTCTTCTTTGGAGAAATGTCTATTTAGGTCTTCTGCCCATTTTTGGATTGGGGTGTTTGTTTCTTTAATATTGAGCTGAATGAGCTGTTTATATATTTTGGAGATAAATCCTTTGTCCGTTGATTCGTTTGCAAATATTGTCTCCCATTCTGAGGGTTGTCTTTTCGTCTTGTTTATGGTTTCCTTTGCTGTGCAAAAGCTTTGAAGTTTCATTAGGTCCCATTTGTTTATTTTTGTTTTTATTTCCATTACTCTAGGAGGTGGATCAAAAAAGATCTTGCTGTGATTTATGTCAAAGAGTGTTCTTCCTGTGTTTTCCTCTAAGAGTTTTATAGTGTCCAGTCTTACATTTAGGTTTCTAATCCATTTTGAGTTTATTTTTGTGTATGGTGTTAGGGAGTATTCTAATTTCATTCTTTTACATGTAGCTGTCCAGTTTTCCCAGCACCACTTATTGAAGAGACTGTCTTTTCTCCATTGTATATCTTTGCCTCCTTTGTCATAGATTAGTTGACCATAGGTGCGTGGGTTTATCTCTGGGCTTTCTATCTTGTTCCATTGATCTATGTTTCTGTTTTTGTGCCAGTACCATATTGTCTTGATTACTGTAGCTTTGTAGTATAGTCTGAAGTCAGGGAGTCTGATTCCTCCAGCTCCGTTTTTTTCCCTCAAGACTGCTTTGGCTATTCGGGGTCTTTTGTGTCTCCATACAAATTTTAAGATGATTTGTTCTAGCTCCGTAAAAAATGCCATTGGTAATTTGATACGGATTGCATTGAATCTGTAGATTGCTTTGGGTAGTATAGTCATTTTCACAATGTTGATTCTTCCAATCCAAGAACATGGTATATCTCTCCATCTGTTGGTATCATCTTTAATTTCTTTCATCAGTGTCTTATAGTTTTCTGCATACAGGTCTTTTGTCTCCCTAGGTAGGTTTATTCCTAGGTATTTTATTCTTTTTGTTGCAATGGTAAATGGGAGTGTTTCCATAATTTCTCTTTCAGATTTTTCATCATTAGTGTATAGGAATGCAAGAGATTTCTGTGCATTAATTTTGTATCCTGCAACTTTACCATATTCATTAATTAGCTCTAGCAGTTTTCTGCTGGCAGTTTTAGGATTCTCTATGTATAGTATCATGTCATCTGCAAACAGTGACAGTTTTACTTCTTCTTTTCCAATTTGTATTCCTTTTATTTCTTTTTCTTCTCTGATTGCCGTGGCTAGGACTTCCAAAACTATGTTGAATAATAGTGGTGAGAGTGGACATCCTTGTCTCATTCCTGATCTTAGAGGAAATGCTTTCAGTTTTTCACCATTGAGAATGTTGTTTGCTGTGGGTTTGTCATATATGGCCTTTATTATGTTAAGGTAGGTTCCCTCTGTGCCCACTTTCTGGAGAGTTTTTATCATAAATGGGTGTTGAATTTTGTCAGAAGCTTTTTCTGCATCTATTGAGATGATCATATGGTTTTCTTCTTCAATTTGTTAATATGGTGTATCACATTGATTGACTTGCGTATATTGAAGAATCCTTGCATCCCTGGGATAAATCCCACTTGATCGTGGTGTATGATCCTTTTAATGTGTTGTTGGATTCTGTTTGCTAGTATTTTGTTGAGGATTTTTGCATCTATATTCATCAGTGATATTGGTCTGTAATTTTCTTTTTTTGTAGTGTCTTTGTCTGGTTTTGGTATCAGGGTGATGGTGGCCTCATAGAATGAGTTTGGGAGTGTTCCTTCCTCTGGAATTTTTTGGAAGAGTTTGAGAAGGATAGGTGTTAGCTCTTCTCTAAATGTTTGATAGAATTCACCTGTGAAGCCATCTGGTCCTGGACTTTTGTTTGTTGGAAGATTTTTAATCACAGTTTCAATTTCATTACTTGTGATTGGTCTGTTCATATTTTCTGCTTCTTCCTGGTTCAGTCTTGGAAGGTTATACCTTTCTAAGAATTTGTCCATTTCTTCCAGGTTGTCCATTTTATTGGCATAAAGTTGCTTGTAGTAGTCTCTTAGGATGCTTTGTATTTCTGCAGTGTCTGTTGTAACTTCTCCTTTTTCATTTCTGATTTTATTGATTTGAGTCCTCTCCCTCTTTTTCTTGATGAGTCTGGCTAATGGCTTATCAATTTTGTTTATCTTCTCAAAGAACCAGCTTTTAGTTTTATTGATCTTTGCTATTGTTTTCTTTGTTTCTATTTCATTTATTTCCGCTCTGATCTTTATGATTTCTTTCCTTCTGCTAACTTTGGGTTTTGTTTGTTCTTCTTTCTCTAGTTTCTTTAGGTGTAAGGTTAGATTGTTTACTTGAGATTTTTCTTGTTTCTTTAGGTAGGCTTGTATAGCTATAAACTTCCCTCTTAGAACTGCTTTTGCTGCATCCCATAGGTTTTGGGTTGTCGTGGTTTCATTGTCATTTGTCTCTAGGTATTTTTTGATTTCCTCTTTGATTTCTTCAGTGATCTCTTGGTTATTTAGTAACGTATTGTTTAGCCTCCATGTGTTTGTGTTTTTTACGTTTTTTCCCCTGTAATTCATTTCTAATCTCATAGCGTTGTGGTCAGAAAAGATGCTTGATATGATTTCAATTTTCTTAAATTTACTGAGGCTTGATTTGTGACCCAAGATGTGATCTATCCTGGAGAATGTTCCGTGCGCACTTGAGAAGAACGTGTAATCTGCTGTTTTTGGATGGAATGTCCTATAAATATCAATTAAATCTATGTGGTCTATTGTGTCATTTAAAGCTTCTGTTTCCTTATTTATTTTCATTTTGGATGATCTGTCCATTGGTGTAAGTGAGGTGTTAAAGTCCCCCACTATTATTGTGTTACTGTCAATTTCCTCTTTTATAGCTGTTAGCAGTTGCCTTATGTAATGAGGTGCTCCTATGTTGGGTGCATATATATTTATAATTGTTATATCTTCTTCTTGGATTGATCCCTTGATCATTATGTAGTGTCCTTCCTTGTCTCTTGTAACATTCTTTATTTTAAAGTCTATTTTATCTGATATGAGTATAGCTACTCCAGCTTTCTTTTGATTTCCATTTGCATGGAATATCTTTTTCCATCCCCTCACTTTCAGTCTGTATGTGTCCCTAGGTCTAAAGTGGGTCTCTTGTAGACAGCATATATATGGGTCTTGTTTTTGTATCCATTCAGCAAGCCTGTGTCTTTTGGCTGGAGCATTTAATCCATTCACGTTTAAGGTAATTATCGATATGTATGTCCCTATGACCATTTTCTTAATTGTTTTGGGTTTGTTTTTGTAGGTCCTTTTCTTCTCTTGTGTTTCCCACTTAGAGAAGTTCCTTTACCATTTGTTGTAGAGCTGGTTTGGTGGTGCTGAATTCTCTTAGCTTTTGCTTGTCTGTAAAGCTTTTGATTTCTCCATCAAATCTAAATGAGATCCTTGCCGGGTAGAGTAATCTTGGTTGTAGAGTCTTCCCTTTCATCACTTTAAGTATATCATGCCACTCCCTTCTGGCTTGTAGAGTTTCTGCTGAGAAATCAGCTGTTAACCTTATGGGAGTTCCCTTGTATGTTATTTGTCGTTTTTCCCTTGCTGCTTTCAATAATTTTTCTTTGTCTTTAATTTTTGCCACTTTGATTACTATGTGTCTCGGCGTGCTTCTCCTTGGGTTTATCCTGTATGGGACTCTCTGCGCTTCCTGGACTTGGGTGGCTATTTCCTTTCCCATGTTAGGGAAGTTTTCGACTATAATCTCTTCAAATATTTTCTCCGGTCCTTTCTCTCTCTCTTCTCCTTCTGGGACCCCTATAATGCGAATGTTGTTGCGTTTAATGTTGTCCCAGAGGTCTCTTAGGCTGTCTTCATTTCTTTTCATTCTTTTTTCTTTAGTCTGTTCTGCAGCAGTGAATTCCACCATTCTGTCTTCCAGGTCACTTATCCGTTCTTCTGCCTCAGTTATTCTACTATTGATTCCTTCTAGTGTAGTTTTCATTTCAGTTATTGTATTGGTCATCTCTGTTTGTTTGTTCTTTAATTCTTCTAGGTCTTTGTTAATCATTTCTTGCATCTTCTCAATCTTTGCCTCCATTCTTATTCCAAGGTCCTGGATCATCTTCACTATCATTATTCTGAATTCTTTTTCTGGAAGGTTGCCTATCTCCGCTTCATTTAGTTGTTTTTCTGGGGTTTTTTCTTGTTCCTTCATCTGGTATATAACCCTCTGCCTTTTCATCTTGTCTATCTTTCTGTAAATGTGGTTTCTGTTCCACAGGCTGCAGGACTGTAGTTTTTCTTGCTTCTGCTGTCTGCCCTCTGGTGGTTGAGGCTATCTAAGAGGCTTGATGGGAGGCTCTGGAGGTGGGTAGAGCTGACTGTTGCTGTGGTGGTCAGAGCTCCGTAAAACTTTAATTCACTTGACTGTTGATGGGTGGGGCTGGGATCCCTCCCTGTTGGTTGTTTTGCCTGAGGCAACCCAACACTGGAGCCTACCCGGGCTCTTTGTTGGGGCTAATGGCAGACTCTGGGAGGGCTCACGCCAAGGAGTACTTCCCAGAACCTCCGCTGCCAGTGTCCTTGGCCCCACGGTGAAACACAGCCAGCCCCCGCCTCTGCAGGAGACCCCCAACACCAGCAGTTATGTCTGGTTCAGTCTCCCCCAGGGTCACTGCTCCTTCCCCTGGGTCCCGATGCACACACTATTTTGTGTACGCCCTCCAAGAGTGGGGTCTCTGTTTCCCCCAGTCCTGTCGAAGTCCAGCAATCAATTCCCACTAGGCTTCAAAGTCTGATTCTCTATGAAATCCTCCTTCTGTTGCCGGACCCCCAGGTTGGGAAGCCTGACGTGGGGCTCAGAACGTTCACTCCAGTGGGTGGACTTCTGTGGTATAAGTGCTCGCCAGTCTGTGAGTCACCCACCCAGCAGTTATGGGATTTGATTTTACTCTGATTGCGCCCCTCCTGCCGTCTCACTGTGGCTTCTCCTCTGTCCTTGGACGTGGGGTATCCTCCTTGGTGAAGTCCAGTGTCTTCCTGTCGATGATTGTCCAGCAGCCAGTTGTGATTCTGGTACTCTCGCAAGAGGGAGTGAGAGCACGTCCTTCTACTCCGCCATCTTGGTTCTATTTTTAGTTTTTTTAAGGAACCTCCATACTGTTCTCCATAGTGGCTGTATCAATTTACATTCCCACCAACAGTGCAAGAGGGTTCTAAGGGCAGATTTCTTGAGAGAGATGAATTGCCTAAAATATTTTTAGTTTAGGAGGAACCTGCCTGTTTTACACTTACATATTTAAGACAAGCCAGAGATTTATTTGACCTAATAAGCATATTATGTTAAAAATTCAAAGCAAGGATTTGTGGGACTTAGTAACCAGTCACACCTTGGCATGTATTTTTGCTGACTTCAGACTGTTTTCTTAGAAAGCCCAATTGAGATCAGCTGATTTGAGGGGATAAATTCTTTTGGTATGCTTTTATCGTTAATTTTTTTTTAAATTAAAAAAACAGTATATGATCACTGTAACACATTTAAATTTGAGTCACTTCCCAGTCCATCTCCCTAGAAATGAGTACTATAAATAATTTGTTGTGTCTTCTTCTAGGGCATATGTTTTCCTAGAATAGAAATTTTGATTTAGTGGAATACAAGAACATTTTGGACCATGCTGTAGTTTTTCTAGTGGCAGGGTAGGCTTGGATGGAGTCTTAGTGGCTTGTATATGGTTTCTGAGGGCTTTATTGGGGCTTGGGAAGAGTCTCCCATAGATGGGTGACTTTTACATAAGAGAGGCAAGACAAATTTTAAAAAATTGCTGAGGATTAACTGTGCATGCTCAAAAGGTAAAAGTAATATTACTTTCTTCTTCTTCCCTTTCCCTCTTGTGATATATGTGCTCTTCCTCCCATAAGTTAGAGTTCAAATTAGCGTTGTTTATGCTGTGTTTAAGCTATGAGTATGTTAAGACTTTTGTGTTAATGTCTGTGGTAGTAGTCATAATTCTTTGAAGTGTCAGAAGCCCAAGTCATATTGGTTTAAGCAAAGAAAGGAATTTGTGGCTTATTTGACTGAAAAGTTTAGGGATCTGGGTACTCAGAAAAGTAAGAATTTCTCTCTTTTTCTCTTGGTTTTGTTATCCTTTCTGTTGATTTAATACCCAAGTAGGCTCTTTACACGTGGGGGCTCCAGGATTGTGTTCTATCAACTTAGCTTCAGCATAAAGAGAACATATTGATGAACAACAAGGACCTACTGTACAGCACAGGGAACTCTGCTCAGTATTCTGTAATAACCTAAATGGGAAAAGAATTTGAAAAAGAATAGATACATGTATATGTATAACTGAATCACTTTGCTGTACACTTGAAACTAACAACATTGTTAATCAACTATACTCCAATATAAAATAAAAATTTAAAAAAAGAAAAAGAACGTATCTTACCAAGAATTTCAATGGAAATTTTAGCATTGACTTTGGCCTGGATTAATGGGCCTGGATCAAATAAGTGTTCCTGGACTGTTATATGTGACCAACCCACCACAATTACATAGACATGACAATAGAGGAGCTGTAGTTTAGGTTATTCTAGGCTGTACTAGAATAATAACTCCCAAATCTCAGGGGCTTTACGCAGCAAAAGCCTATTTCTTGCTCATGCAAAGTCAGCCACAAGGCTAGGTGATAACTCTAGTAGTCCATGTGGTAACTCAAGAATCCATACTGTTTTCATCTTGATCTTAACATGAAGCCTCCACAGTTGCTTCATCAGGGAATGAAGAAGCCCAGACGTTTATGCATGAGCTATAATGCTTTAGCTTGGTACTGACACAGAGCTTACAGCCTATTATACAGAATTAGCCACATGGTTCTGCCTAACTGCAAGTGTGCTGGAAAATGTGTGAAATAATAGGGTTCTTTGATGAGCAGAAATATGTCTGCCACAAACTGTTACAGAATAAAAAAGCATCACCTGAGTGATGCAGGTAGGCATAGATGACAAATGTCAATTATAGCCTATAACTCTAAACAATGCTTAAAATGTTGATATACAAAATTGTGTTCAGAATTTGAAACTACTTGCTCTTTGGAATGTTCTTCGCCCAAGTTTGACTTGTTTTTATTTAAAGTAATTCATGGACTCATGGTTGAAAATCACTGACTTTAAAACTAATTTCCAGAATGCAACCCATTTATAGGTTGGAGACTGTGGTTATAACCATAATAAGTTAATCAGTTACCTCATAATTGCTGATTTCCACGGATATTATAGTTTAAACCAGTACATCTCAAATTATTTGTCATGATGGACTAGTTTCTTTTAAAGTTTCTACTGATGCTTTTATAAAATACAATAAAAATTTAATGCTAGACAAAATGACATAAAAAGAGACATATGAAATACGGGCCCTACTTTTTTTTACTGTTAGATTCAACAGTTATAAAACTACTCTCAACTTCTGTACTTAGCTTGTTGTGGGATAGGTAACGAAGAGTCTGTGGACCTTTACTGGTCAGTCCATGGATCATATTTTCAGGAGCGTGGTATGAAGGACTGTGGTTAATCCGTTGCAAATATTATCTACGTTAATCTCATAACCTTATGGGTTAGAGGTACTGTGTATCACCATTTACAGAAAACTGGGCACAAAGAGTGTGAATAAATTGCCCAAGGTCACACAGATGCCACACAAAACTCACGTAGTCCAGTTTGACTCCAGAGTCCATGTGCTTGTCTGCCTCTGATTTTGCAAAGATGAAATGAGGTAGCATTCTAGTCCGAGACTGTCAAGAATGGACATAGATACAGGCAGAGAAAGTTACAAATTGGAATTAATTCATTTGCCTAAAAAAAGAGAAGGTTAAGGATCACAGTGATTTTCATATAAAAGTAGAGTTACAGAGGATACTGATGAACTGTTCTTTTATCCTGTAGTGAGTCCGCATCTGTTTACATTTTACCTTAGTATTATAATCCCTGATTTACAAAACAAAATGATAGTATTTCCTTGAAATAAGTGTCTTTCTGCCATAACTCAGTTTCATATACTGAGTACTTTGTTTCATATACCGAGTACTTTGTTTCTTTTATTCTTCCTCTTAATTCTTTTTAGTTTGATAGTATAATCAACCAAATTGTTACTATTACACTCGTATAAACATAGAAATAATATTTCTTTCTACAGGAATCAGTATTTTAAGGAGAAAATGTAAGTAATGATTGTCTATTACGATGGTAATAGATGATCATGTTGCTGTCTTAATTGTTTTACATCATTAAATTCTTGATTTAATGAAATTGGAAACTTAGAGTATTTGAATTTCAACAACAGTATTTTTAGTAAATTTTAAAAAATCTTCTTCCTATAGAAATCTGGTTAAGAAGTACTGTCCCAAACGTTCCACCAAAGATGAAGAGCCAAGGTAAATTATATACCTATTTACTGTTGCATATTGAAATTTAAAAGAAGACCTATATTTTTGTTATTTAGTAAAATAGATATTATGCTATTAGCTTTTTATAAAGATTTTTAAAAGTTTATTGTAATAAAAAATCATAATGTTTATGAAAGGAAACTACTATTTTTTCTTATGAGTTTGCATACTTCAGTGGGCTTGATAATAGCTTTTTAGAATAGTTGAAGTGTGATTTCTAAGTAATAGGTGGACTGGGACTCCACTTGAATGATGTAGTGTCCAGAAGAAAAGGGTATTTTTTCCATGCTTTATTTTGTAGCTGTCAGCTTGTTAGATTCTTGCTTTTACTTTTACAGTTAGTAAAACAATTTGGCTGGTTGGTTTAAAGGGGTAATGAAAAGGAATAAGGTTTTCAGGGTAATTTTGGAACTCTGAACAAAAGGTTAGGAATTGCCTATGAGCTTTTTGGCATTCTTAAATGGGGATACATGGATAGTTGTAAAGTGCAGAAACAAAAGGAGACTAGACTTAAAACAACTTTGTATGTAATTGTCAGTTGTTAGAGGAGTCTCAGGTTTAGTGTTAACGGAGTCCTAGCTGAGCTGTCCACCTTCAGCTTATGTAAGAGTGTTCTGGC
The DNA here is from genome assembly GCF_028564815.1 of Eubalaena glacialis. Lineage (NCBI taxonomy): Eukaryota > Metazoa > Chordata > Mammalia > Artiodactyla > Balaenidae > Eubalaena > Eubalaena glacialis. The sequence continues at coordinate 112,490,783 of NC_083718.1, read as the reverse complement.
AGTGTATTCAAGTAGATCTATAAATTTTAATACAGTGATTCTCTTTGTTTCTCTCCTTCCCTCCACACACACATTTTTTTTACCCTTATTTTTGCCCCTTCTTACCCCTCTGTGGTGCCAACCATAGCGGCACTTCACTTGCATTCAGGATGTGGGCAGGCATACAGGCAGCTGTGTCCAGAGCTGATAGCAAAATTGTTCTGTAGATCACCCATCGAGATGCATTTGAGTGGTATAATTGGCAGGTTCTGTCCTCTAGAGCAAGCATATCATCTCTGTAATAGGTTCAGCTGCCAAGCCTAGGAATCCAACCAAGTTCATTCTCAAGCTCAGGCCAGTTAATTGGCAACTTAAGAGATTCCAGTATGCTAAAAGAGCCTGCAGGTAGTAGTAGTATTATTTTTTGACCCCAAATATCCTTTTATTTATAAATTAAGACTACCCGAAGATATATAAACATCTACAACTTGAGCTTAAGCAGGATTCTTTTCATACAAAGTTAATTTAGAGCTAGTAGCTGAGATTTAGGTTGAATATGTTAAAATTTGTTAAGTATCAGGCTCAATCTTACCTCACAAGAACATTTATAATGAAAGTAAAAACAAATTTCACCATTTTTACCATTTTTAATATGTTTTTGTCAGGTTTACTTCGTGTATAGCCTTTTTTAACATCCTTAACGAGTTAAATGACTATGCAGGACAGCGAGAAGTAGTAGCAGAAGAAATGGCGCACAGAGTTTATGGTGAATTAATGAGATACGCTCATGATCTGAAAACTGAAAGAAAAATGGTAATTCTTATCATTTTTATACAGTTGTTATAGTATATGAAATATTTTCACAGAAATGAAGTAATTACTTTGCTTTTTAAAATAATGTATAGTCATACAGCATAAACTGGTTTTCTATTTCTCTAAATTTCTTCTAGCTAAAATTATCTCAAGACATTCTTGCTAATTTGTGATCCTTTTGGATTTAAGACTGAGGTTTGGTAAACTCCAGCCAGTGGGACAAATCTAGCTTACTGCCTGTTTTTGTTTCCTAGTTACCATGAGCTAAGAATGGTTTTTACATTTTTAGATAGTTGAAAAGAAAATGAAAAAAAGAATATTTTATGACATGTGAAAATTATATGAAATTCAAATTTTAGTGACTGTAAAGTTTTATTGGAACAGGCGCACACTCATTCACTTATATATTGCGTGTGGCTGCTTTTGCATTATATTAGCAGAGTTGAATGTTTGTAACAGAGACAGAGACCGTGTGGTTTGCAAAGCCTAAAATGTTTATTTGACCCTTTATAGAAAACTTTGTCAACCCCTATTTAGATAATCATGTATTTTCCAAGAGATTATATCTGTCTTAAAGATTATATTTAAAGTATTTAAATAATAGTCTATAAAATGCATTTTAGAGAATTTTTGCTTTACTAATAATCTCTTCCTAAGTCTTGATAAAGTTTACATAATTAGTACCTTGAAAAAAAATTAAGTGAAAAGCCTTTTGTGGACTTTAGGCTTTAATTGGTATTTAATTGTAATTTAAAAATTTGTTTTGTTTGTTTTTTTGGTTGTTGTTATGATCTTCAGCATCTTCAAGAGGGACGAAAAGCTCAGCAATACCTTGACATGTGCTGGAAGCAGATGGATAATGTGAGATATAGTGTTTTCATGTTTAACATAAAATTTTGTAGCATTTAGCTCTAAATGCTCTTATGCTTCATATCTATTTGAGTTTAATATTTCTCAATTTAGTATTATTTATAATTTGACATTGGTGTAAATAGAGAATATGAGACCATTTTGTCCGTTTTCCTTTTTTTCTTCATGGTTCTGTACTTGTACCAATTCTATAATCTTCAGATAATTGTAAACATTTAGGAAGATTCTTTTTGACTTTGCCGTTGTTACTATAAAATATTGATAGAGGATAGAAGTAATAAGGAAATATTGATATCTTAGAAGACCATGTGACTGAGACTAAGAAAAACTAGATTCTAGTTCTGCCTTTTCCTTAGCACCTGATTTTTTCTTGACTTCAGTTTTAGCAAATGAAAAATGAAGACAGTGGACTAGATTATATGAAATGTTTCTTCCAGTTCAGTGATTCTATAATTGAGTGTTTCTAGTACTGGGCTGCTGGTCATAGACTGTCTCACTGTAGGAAATAAAGTACTTTATAGGGCAAAATTATAAAAGCATAATAATTATTTACTTTAAAAACTTTCCAAAGGTACTTATTAATGTGGTTTTTCTTAAATATCCTGGCATACAGTCATTTGAAAACCAGGATGTTTACATGGAACATTTTATCTTTATTTAAAACTTTCTGCCAAATGATGTGCTGTCGTATAAGGTTAATATTCTTTCTTGAACCCTCATGTTAGCAAGCAGTTTACTCTTTCCCTGCATATTTTTATGATGGACACTGTATTCCTTGAAAATTATGCTGAAGGGAGTTTTTCATGTTAATCAATTTAGCTTGTGGTTGTTGGAAAAAGGACAAGTTTGAGATTAAAAATAAAGTATGCATATACGTGTACAGTTTTCAGCTTTTTTTCTTTCTTTTTTAAAGACATGGATTAAAAGCTTAGATTAAATTTCTACTATATAACTGTCACTGATGTAAGATTCTAATCACCAGTACTGATTGAGAATTCTTAGGTATATTAATAGTCTGTTTTCATTTTTGTTTTGATTTTCTTTCTAATTGGTTTCAGAAAGACTTCTAGGGAGTGTTTACATTTATTAAATTTTAAATTGCCTTAACTAGCATCCTTAGTATCTGCCACCCAGTGAATGTGTATGTATGTGTGTCTTTCATTTGCACAAAATAACAGACTCCTACACTCATGAGTTATTGGTCCCTTTAAAAACTTGAGTTGACACAAATCATTCTTGTTGATATGTGCTGACTTACCTTTAGAACAATTGTTAGTTATTAAGCAAAAGTCATAAGGGTCATAAGAAACAAGCGTCAAAAAATGTAGGAGAGATTTCTTTAAGGCGTTAACAATATTGTGAAATAAAGGTGAGTTCAGCTCAACTCATGTTTATTGAAGGCATCTGTAACATGTATTGAGTCTGGTACAAAAGCAAATATGATATGGTCTTGTTTTTGTGGAGCCTGCAGTCTAGTGAGAAAGAGACACAAATATAATTTCTGTGTAATATGTAGAAATATGTGCAGGATCCCTTTTATAGTCCCATGTCTTCATGTCTAACCAAGAAAATGAAATTGTAAAATTCCTAACATGTTTGCAATAATTGAGAGGATATTTAAAGAACTAGGAGAGAAAGATTGAATTAGTGACAGAGTATTGAACATTGAGAAAAAAAAATTTTAAAGACAGTTATTAACCCAGGATAAACAAAATAGGCCCCACTGACATTTAAGTTGAGGGCAGAAGACAGTAGCCTGTGAAGAAGATTTTGAAGGAATGGTCAGAGATTGAGAAGATTGAAGCATCAGAAATGCCAGGTCTATCAGATAGGTGGTTCCAAGTAACAGATCATATGACTTTATAAGAACAAAGCTCAGAAACAGGTCAGTTCCAGAGTTGGTCAGTAGCTAGCTCAGTGATGTCACCAAGGCTGCCTTTTCTGTCTGTCCACGTTGCTGGCTTGACCATGGCCTTTTCCCTCAGGCTTGTCCCTTTATGGTCAACAGTTGATTTAAGCAGCCAAGCACCACATCCTCATTCAGCTGCATGCAGAAGCAGGAGAGAGGAAACATTTCTCTTCTGTTTCCTCTTATCAGGGAAGGAAAGCTTTCCCAGAAAACCCCAGCAGAATTCTTCATGGGTGCCTTTGACAGGATTAGATTATTTGACCATGCCCCAGCTGTGGGAAGGCTGGTAAAGCAAGTTATCAGCTGTTTTCAGCCTCCATACAGGGAGGTGGGCTCTTCTGAGAAAGAATAGGGGAGTAGATGTGGCCGTTGATTAGTCTGCGACACAAAGGATGAAGAAAGGAGAATCTTTTCTGGAGTATATCCCTGTATTGTATAATGATATAATATCTTTCAGGGAAGGAGTATTTTTAATATTACTGTACTCATGATTCTTTTGCTGTTGCAAGAAAATTAGTAGGTAGATTTTTTTCACAAACAATAGGACACTTAATATAAAAGTATTTTTGTATATGAGTTGCCTCAGATTACACCAAAATTAGTAGCTATAGCTGTTCAATTTGAAAACACAGCTCTGAACTGAGTTTCAGAGACTTAAGTGTGGAAATTTAATTTTAATCTTCACAGGAAAGTGACATTCTGTATATTATGTATATTCAGATATATTTATGCTTTGAATAAATTTTATGTATCTCGTTTGATATCTCATACTAATCAAAATAGTAAGTACATTTTAAATTTTTTATAAGAAATTTCTGAGTACGTTTATTTGATGTAAGTTACAGGTATGTCTGGTTCTAGGTATAAGGCAAACTGAACTAACTCAGACAACTTTTGGCTACAAATACCTAGATATAAAAGCTAAAATATTTTTTATTGTATTTTAAGTTCTTAGCATAGCTACCTGAAAGAAAGGGAAATTTCTAACTGCTGGAAACTAAGGGTAAACTAAAAGCCAGAGCAATAGTTGTGTGAGCTGATACAGTGGCATTTGAAAAGTGGTTCTAGAGGTTTTGGGGTATGGTTTACAGGACCTTGCTAAGGGCTTGGGGTTTAGTACTCACACACTGACAAAGTTTAGGTTTTAGCTCTGTATGTTTGGAGAGTTGGAACTGAAATCCCTGTATAAAGTTTGACTCTTTGAAGGACTAAACCTTTAGTGAAAGGTGGCAGGAACTCTGCCCACTGGCCAAGGGAGGTAGCGAAGAACCTTGTCTCTGTCTGAAGGTCAAGGAGTAGGAGGTATCCTGTGAGAAATTTAAACCTTTTGACCTTGTAGTTATGAGGTTTGCACTATCTGAATAGTTCTGTAATCCTCAAGACAAGAAATTGACATTGTAACTGGTTAGGTAAATAGAAAATGTTGACATCCTGTGCTTTCTTCTGAGTAATTCTCAGAATACAGGTAGCAAGGCATATATTTTCCAGACAAGAAATTGGAAGAGTCTCCTCTGTGGAATTTAATTAGTTTGAGAGGAAAGACTTAAAGATACAGGCACCATGGTTTCTCCAAGGAAACTGCCTGGCCTTATCACTGTAGAGGAAAAGGCCATAATCCAATTAGCTTTTAAAATAAGAGCAGATAGGCAGGTATCCCCAGACATTTAAAGAAAACATCTAATGTAAACACCAGAGTATGCAGAAAAGCTAGTATGCAGGAAAAAAAGCAACTTTGAAGAAACAGTGACTGTGAAAGGAAATAGAAATTAAAAAGCAAAAACAAACAAGCAAAACCCAGAACTATTATTAACATTTTCATAGGGAATAGAGAAGTTATTACATCCATGAAATAGGAACAAGATACTCTAAAGAAAGGAATGTATAAAGAACGAAAAAGAACTTTATGGTAGCAGAAATGAAAAGCTCGCTAGAAAGAATGAAATTGAAGAAATCTCTCAAAGTAGAGCAAAATGACAGAGATTGAAAATATGAGAGAAAATATAAGAGAATTAGAGGGACTCATCCTGTAGGTTCATTTTCAAGATAATAAGCATCTTAAAAAAGAGAAAACATAGAAAATGGATACGCAAAATTAATTCAAGAAGATTTCCCCAGAACAGAAAGACATAAGTTTCCAGATGGAAAGGATTTTCCAGGTGCTCAGCACAGTGGATTCACAGCAAGACATATCTTCATGAAATTTCAGAACAGTTAGGAGAGAGAGAAGATCCTACCAACCTCCAGAGAGAAAAAACAAAACAAAATAAACATATTTTATGCAAAGGATCAGGGATCAGAATGGGATCAGGAAGCCAGAAGACAGTGGAGTAGTACTTTTACATTTCTGAAGAAAGAAGATTTCCTACTCAGAGTTTCATACCTGGCCAAATTTTATCAATTAAAATAGATGGAAAGGCATTTTCAGTCATGAGACTTAAACAATTATCTCTTTTAGGAAGCTTCTTTTAGGAAGCTACTGCTGAATGTGTTCTAGCAAAATAGAGAAATGAACCAAGAAAGGGGCAGATGTGGAACTAGGAAATAGGAGATTCGAATTAAGGGAGAATTGAAAGGAATCCCCCAGGAAATGGTGAAGGGAAATCCCAAGGTAACAGTTATTCAGTAGGCCTAGTTTGGTAACCAGTTCAAATTTTAACAGGTTACAAACCTCTGGGTTCTTGATTTCATTAAGAAGACAAAATTGATAGAATTCTGCATATGTTTGAATTAACTGAGGAGAGATGTAAAGAACTGGGGACACTAGGGTTGAATTAGAGAAAAGTACATTGAAAACTAAAGCAAATTTTTAAGAAAAAGACATTAACTTCAGGATAAAAAAATAGGAAAGTAAATATATCACATGCTCAGTTGTGAATAGGTTTTGCAAAGTCATAGTAATTTGAATTAAATTTAAAAAATTTTAGAGGCCATTCTGGGCAGATGGTATTCCTGGGACACTTGGAAGAAACAACACAAAACCACTTTGGAGGGATGTTTCCACATTCTAAGCTACATTGGGATTCCATCAAAAAAAAAAAAAAAGAAAAGAAAACAAGCAAACACCAAAACCAATCAACCAAACATATAAAAACCAAACAAAAAACACCAAACAAACTGTCTGACATCTAGAAGGGTTATGCCTCCAGCTTTGTTCTTTTTCCTCAGGATTGCTTTGGCAATTCTGGGTCTTTTATGATTCCATATAAATTTTAGTATTATTTGTTAACTTCTAAATGAGATAAATCTAATTTTATTTTTCAGCATTTTAATTTTTTTTAACAGAGTAAAAAGAAATTTGAAAGAGAATGTAGAGAGGCAGAGAAGGCACAACAGAGTTACGAAAGATTGGATAATGATACTAATGCAACCAAGGCAGATGTTGAAAAGGTAAGAAATAATCTAAACTGACTTTAATATCAAAATATTATTACTTGCATATGGAGAGTAGTTACAATATTTGTGTTGGTATTAGTTTCCTCAAGAGATACACTACATCTAAATCTAAGATACACAAATATTTGCATACTTTACACATATTGGTCTGAGAAAGTAATTAGAATAAAATTAATATATTAATGTCAACTGCATTCTGAGTGTATAGGAAAGACATAGTTGCTATTAGGAATGAGCTTCTATCCTATTTAAAAATAAGAAAGTCTAAGGTATGTTGATGGGGTATGCAAATAGAGGTTGGATAGTGTGCTTCCCAATTATACAGAAGGGAAAACATGATAAAACTGTCAGAAATGTGATATCAACTATTTGTTTATTATTTGATTAATTCAGTCATTCATTTTGGAAAACTGAATTCTCTCTTGTCATTCACTGACTGATTCTGGGCCAGATGTTCTGTAACATTACTGTTGGTAGGATCAGCCCTGTATCTGTTGCTGCTTAGCTTCTCCTTCTCCCCTGCTGTATGCTCTTTATCTTAGGACATTTGACACAGTGATAGTGCTGAAATGTTGGGATTTTGAAAAATAGATGAACCTCACTCCATGTTTTTCTATATACAAAGGCCCAACATTAGTATATTTTCTCCTTAGAATTTTGTAATTTCCTATAGCATCAGAGCAAGAAAAAGCAAGAAGAAAGGAATAATTTATTTTCTACCTTCCATTTTCTTTACCAGTTTTTAAAAAACCCCAAAATCATATACATTTCAGGTTACAGTTACCTTAAAGTTCTTCTAGTATAACTTATGATGGCGTTTATCTTGTCTACCCTATTTTTAATAACATATTTCTTATGATAGTAAGTTCCCTGTTATTGGGAATATAGAGTCTTAAAATAGTCTGTTCATTTTTTTAAAAAAAATTACCATTTCCTTATATTGACCCCACTTGTCTCCCTGTTCAGCTTTAGTTTCTTTGAGGTACTAGAAAAATAACAAATCTATATTTTTCTCAAAATAGGTTTTTAGATATTTGTAGCAGATTCTCTACCCCTAGATGAACTATTGTGTTTCTTCAACTATTGCACATATGAAATATCTTCAAGTTACTTTTCAGATATCTTCAAGTTACTACTTTCCTTTGGATACCATTTAATTAACCAATATTCTTTGTTACCTCAAATTGGGTATAGTTCAGTCTGATCAGTTCTGAGTTTGATTACCTCCTTTGTTTTGAACACTAAATTTATGTTAATTATACCCTAAATGTATATCAGCTTTTTGGGCAACCACATTGTTTGGCTTGACTCTCATTGAGTTTATGGTTAACTGAAATCCCCATGTCTTTTCACATATGGTATGGTATAAGAATATGTGTCTCAGACAGAACGTGTACTGTTGGTCTTTTAAATGTATATGCTACATCTGTATCAATTATTAGGTTCGATCCTGCTGTTAAGATTTTTGGATCCTGATTTTGATCATCCACTATATTAATTTCCTTCCAGGCATCATGTCATACACATAATGTGTTATCATTACTTGATAAAAATGTGGACCACAACACTTGCAAACATCACCATTTTATATATGGGAAACTTCCTTGCTGGTTGACATTGACTCCTTAAGAACTCCTTTGACTTATTATCAAACATCAATTGAATACATAGTTTATGTACTAGGCAAGTTAGGCGAACTCCTTAACTGGACTCTCATTTTTAACTTACTCATTTTGTCTATGAAGATATCTTTAGAGACAGGTCAGACATCTTGAAATCTAAATGTAACATGTCTACTAGTTAGTTTCACCTAACTAGTTCAGAATTTTAATGTTTATATCTTCCTTTTTTATTCTTATTTGTTTGCAACCCCTTTAATTATTAGAGAATTAGGAAAACTTTGAGGTTTTACTTTAGATACCAGAGAGTAGAGGAATTCTGTTTTAAGTGACCAGGAAGGGAAGGGAACATAGTTTCAAGTAACTACTTATGAAAGTTTAAAAAAAAGCATAAAAAAACAGGTGAAGAGGGAGCAGGCCGATTACTGTATCTTCCTAAAGAAAAGGAAGTCAGTTGCACAAAACCGTGAATATACATAACACTATCAAACTGTACACTTAAAAATGATTAAGATGGTAAATTTTATGTTATGTGTATTGTATATTTTGCCACAATTAAAATTTTAAAAAATTTAATGAAATATAAAAAGAAAAAGAAAGAAAGAAAGGAAAGGCAGTAGATGTGAAGCCCAGAGTATGCCAGGGAAGGTGTCAATTGTTTTAGCTTCTAGCCTTATTCTCTTACATAACCTGCTGGAGCCTTTCTCCCAGGCCTTGGGAATCACAGCCAGTGACTTGGAACATGAGGAGCTTCCCCTGAAAGAACCATCGTGGGTAGGGGATATTTTGGAATCCTTTTATTCCATCATAGTTTGTGAGAGGAGGGAGAAAAGGGAAAGGAGTGAATGAATGTGTACTTACGATCCCAGGTTAGAACTTGAAGTGTATTTTTCTGTAGAAATATTTTGGGCCATGGCGTTTAGTTTTCATAGTACTTATTTATTTTAATTTTCAAGTACACTGTGGATTAAATGGATTTTTGTGGACTTATCTGAGATCTTGACTACCATGTATTTCTGTAGATCAGTTTGTTTCTGAGTTCAGAAGAACTAACTTGTAGACCTACTATTAGAAGGTTAGGGATTACAATTGTAAAAACATTCTAGAATTAGAATAATGAAGTGTATTCACAATGTGCTTTTATTGATATAATTTTCAAAGCACTCTCATCTAACATGATTTATAGCTTGGAACACTGAAAAATTTTCAATTCTTATTTTGTTTTTTTCTATTACTTTATAACAATTGAGAAAATTGTTTAGATTCCCCTCCAATAAATCTAGATTTGTGCTGTTTGTATTCTGATGTTCTCACCAATGTATCAGTAGATGGTACTAATGTTCTCATTCAAAAAGCATTTCTATAACACCTTCCTTGAGATGAACAGAACTATATTCTAAATAAGCATTCCTTAAAGTACCTGTGGATTTGTATAGAGGTAGAAATTATTGTTAAGCATTACATTATCCCCAAATCCCATTTTTACTATTATTTGGTTTCACTGTGGTTCTGAGTTGTATATAACTGGATTATGTTTAAAGAAATGTTTTACTGCTAACTTTGTAACTGTCTAAATTATTCCTGATGCTTTTTTTCTCTTCTGATTAAAAGCTTACTATTTCAAACCATAATGTTGTCATTTATTTAATTTAAAAAATCTGAATTTGTTAAGGAGAAACTTTATTTTAATGGATTATTGTAAGGGAGAGGATTTATTATTGCAGTAAGAGAAAGGGAATATTGCAACAGAGAGACTGGCCATAAGATCTGTAAGCCTCTACTTTTAAATGATATCAGTAGTTAGAAAAAGTCTCGTTTTAGTATAACTTCTAGAAAAGTGAATTAGCTGTGATTTTGTTGCTCGTCTTGTCGTTGGTGATGATTTGGACCAAATTGCCTCTAGGCTAAACAGCAGTTGAATCTACGTACACATATGGCTGACGAAAATAAGAATGAATATGCTGCACAATTACAAAACTTCAATGGAGAACAGCACAAACATTTCTACGTAGTGATTCCTCAGATTTACAAGGTAAAATTTAGAGATGTGAAATTAACCTAACTTTAGATACGGAAGAGCTAGTCTTTAAATGTAAAACTTTAAAATTTCAGGCATCAATCAGAATGTTTCTAGATTCACTAGTCATCAAGATTGGTGATAAGAAATTTATGATTATAGATGTGAAAAGTAGATTTTTTCTGACTTTGAAATCACAGATTTTTCTACAGATTTATTAGTAGTATATTAAACAGTTCACTAAAACAATGACATTTTCTAGATAAATTTTAATACTACATTATTAAGTATTATGAGATGGGAGAATTCATTGGAATTGTGTATTGTAGTCTGCTCACTTAGAATTTGGATGTAGCTTTTTGACACTATAACAGAATCATTGGCATTAGTCCAGATGGCAGAAATAAATCTTAAGAAATGCATTTGCTAGACTGGTTTTTGCCTGCTTATCTTCCTAGCTGCCAGATCATAAATGTAATTCAGGCTTATAAATCCCATCCATCATCATTTGATGATACTAATTGCCAAACGGCCCTCAGGTGAAGACACCGGAGGTTAAATTATGATACCGCCTATTCTAGAAAGAAGAGAAATTAGAGAAAAGGGATTTAGTAAAACAGTGTTGAAAACAGTAGTACCTGGGAGAGCAGAGCTTCTGTGAAAAGAGTGTCAGTCCAAATACACCTTTTTTTTCTTGGAGGCAAGTTAGAAGTACAAAGGAAGCATAGTGAGAGGTGGTGGACTAGAGAGGGTATCAGATTTCAGTCATTTAATCCAGAGCGTCTGTCAGCCTGTCCTCACTCTGTGGTGCTTTTCTAAACTTACTAGCTATGCCTTCGTATTCTGGGGAGACCTTAACTTGGAGATCCACTGCTTTTCTGTGTTTTGGGGCTTGATCCTTTTGTTTGTACTTTGCTATGGAGCAGTCTTGCCACTTTGTGATGCTGGGCGCAGTTCTTTTGTGAAAATGCAGGTCTCAAAATAAATTCCCAGGCTTTGGGAAGTAAAGAGGAAAAAAGTAGTATGAAGGCTTTGGGAGCTAGGGGACTTGAGCAGCGTAGTTGCTTCCTACGAGAAAGAAAGGTCACTGTTGACAAATAAGAAGTGTCAAAAAATGCCTTTAAGTTATTTGGCATAATTGTGTCCTGGCATAATTCTTAGTGGCGTGTGCCAATGAATTTTTGAATTGTAGGGATTCCATACATGTATCACTTTGACCTTGTGGCTTCTTGTTTTTCCTCTTGTGTCTCCAACCTTTCGATAGTCACTTTGAGCTGTAGAATGTGGTAGGTTTGGGTACCCATTGGTATGCGGTCAACTGTGGATTCTTGGTCCATTCAGATCTTACCAAAATGTTCTGAACTAACTTAAGGGTTTAGAATGCTTACACTTGTATGTATTTTATGCCAGTTGCTTAAAAAGGAAAAAAAATGTCAAAATTCTGTGTTAAAATGAAACTTTTCCTAGAAGCATAAACAACAATAACTGCTCTGACTGAAGAATGAAAGGTGGAGGTTGTATGAGGCAGAGATCTGGTAGCCTGTAGGGGGTCCCTTAGAAGGCTTGAAAACTGTTGTCACCTGGTTTTAGGATATACTAAAAGCCTTGTTGTTTTTTTTTTTTTTGCTACTTCACAGGCCTCAAGTTTTAAGTACTTTAAGTCTGTAGCACTTGTTAAAAGGTATTTACAACAGTGTAAATGTTAGGGTAGAATCTTTGTGGGTTTTTTTTTTTTGGAAGGGGGCTGCTTCAGAATGAAAAGAAAATTCAGTTTTCCTTTTTTTTTAAAATTCCTAATTATTAGCAACTACAAGAAATGGATGAACGAAGGACTGTTAAACTCAGTGAGTGTTACAGAGGATTTGCAGACTCAGAACGCAAAGTTATTCCTATCATTTCAAAGTGTTTGGAAGGAATGATTCTTGCAGCAAAATCAGTTGACGAAAGAAGAGTAAGTGTTTTATAATTAATTTGAATAATATATTTGGTTTAAGTTAGTGAAATGAATTGGGAAAGGGGGGAAGTAATTGATGGTTAGCTGATTTTAAGTTATATTCTGTAGAAGTAACTTATTGCCAGACTCCTTTGGGCTGTAAGGATCATTCTAAACACTAAAATTCTAATTGTTTAAAAGGAAAGAGTTCTAATGCTTCTCTTTCCTTTCCCCACTAATTTTTCAGTTCTACTCCAAGAGTATAACTAACCTATGAACTGTATGTTACAAACTGTATGATACTGTTAGTCTAGTGAAAGTTTAAAGAAGGAAATGGTCAGATCTAGAGTTGTAAGAGTTGCTTGTAACCACAGGAGTTGGCACTTGAGCTGCATTTTGAAGCCTGAGTAGTGTATGGAATGATGGCTCATGAGAAAAGAAGGAGGGCATTATGAGTAGAAGGTACTGCCTTCAAGAAGCCCTGCTCCTCTTGAAGAAATAAATCTAATCACATTATATCTTGATTAAGGTCTAGAAAAGGTCTTGTACCTGGTCATTTTTCAGTAAATGTTGATTTAGTGACTGAGAAGCTAAGGTTAACAGAAAAAGAGGATATGAGGGAAAAGGAAGAGAAGAGAACCAGTGTTTGGGGAGTGCCAAATATGTACTACGTATTTTAGTCTTCACGGCAAGTTGGTTTTATATGAGTGAAGGTCTTTCTTGTAACAGAATTCTGACTTAAATTTTAAAAAGGAAAGAAGATTTTGGGGTTCTTTGGGAATTCAAACATACATTTATATTTTGGTATAGCTGCATCCAAGGTTACAAATATAGTTAGGTCCTCCTCCTCTCTCCCTCTTCTTACCCTTAAGCAGATGATTGGTGGGGGTGGCATTAGTGACAAAAAAAAAAAAAGGTATGACCTAAGGATGACTTTTGACTAAATGGTAGGCAAAATGTACTACCAACAGAAATAGGGAATAAAAGAGGAGAGGTGGTTAGGGTAGGGGTGGGGGAGGAGTTTGTAGAGATAAAGTATTCTGTTTGCAAATAATGAGTTTAAGGTGTCAGTAGAACATTCAGATAGAGGTATGTATGTCCAAAATCAATATATAATACTTAACGTGAGTTTTAAAGTTTTGGGTAAATGGTGCTAAACTTTATTTCAGAGTTATTTTTTGCACTCAGTATTGTTTGTGAGATCTTTTTTCATTCCTCTGTTAACATTCCCTCGTATGTCTTTAATACATTTTATTTATCCTTTCCCCTGTTGCGTGAATGAAAGCCTTTCTACTTGTCTCTTACCCTCTTTTACAATTAGATGCCCTTTCCTCTGTTCCATAGGTCACCTTCTTTGGAGACATCCTGTAAAACAGAAAACCCTTTTCCTTTAAAACTTAGAATTTCTACTTGAGAATAACCATGGAGTGAAAACATCCATGAATATTACAAATTAATAAAGTAGTAATTTGTTTGTAAATTATTTTTCTATAGGAATTAAAATATTTATGGTTTATTACATATTCACAGGAAGAAATTATTCACTTTAAACCTTTAATAAGTATTGTAGAATTATTTCTTTAAATTTTTATTTGTTGTTTTCTAACACTGATTAAGGTTTTTGAAAGCTAATATGGTATCATAAGCAAATAAAATGGTTTAAAAAAAACATGTTTCTTGTGTATAGGACTCTCAGATGGTAGTAGACTCCTTTAAGTCCGGATTTGAACCTCCAGGAGACTTTCCATTTGAAGATTACAGTCAGCATATTTATAGAACCATTTCTGATGGGACTATCAGTGCATCCAAACAGGAAAGTGGGAAGGTGGATGCCAAAACCACAGTAGGAAAGGCCAAGGGCAAGTTGTGGCTCTTTGGAAAGAAGCCAAAGGTAAAAGTCATAAAATTCCTCTATGCTAATAATTTTGTTTTAGTTTGTCATTTAAAATGATGTAGGTATTGAATGGTTAATGGTTTACTATTAATAGATAATAAATATTTTGATTTGAATGATTCAATTAACTTTTCACTTAGTAGAAACATAGAATTTTGTACCTTAATAGTAAAAATTATTTCTGGATTTAACATTTGACTGCCATATAAAAATGAGTAAAAATATTAAATAAGTTGTTAACATCTCTTAAATTATATGCTTTTGAAATTTCATTTGTATGTAGTTTCAGTTCAAATTTTTTCAGAATCATTATGATCTGACTCTAAGATCACAAAAATTGCAGTTCTCAGTTGGAATGAACAATTGGCCACAGCAATAATAAAATGTCAGATTAGGTTTTATAGATCATACTAATAAGGTTATTTTTATCATCTGTGTGAATATTTAATGGGAAGGGCTCAATGCGTGTGTTATATGAAGTTTAAAAAAATCTCTAGTTTACTAAGAGAATCTCTCTTAACCTCCTGTTGAAACCCATCTTTTGATGTGCTGTTTATTTTAGATAGATAAATTTAGCTCAGCAGGTGAGCAAATGGAATAGATGCGTGCTTAATCTTCTTATCAATTTAATGACTACAAAGTGTCATAATCAGTAGGAGAATAGATATGTACTTTTAATCTGATGTTCTGTATTTATTAAAGTATACATGATTATTTTAATTCATTTTTCTGATCTTGACATAGGAATGTAGATAAAATTTAACTCATTATAATATACCTGTAAATATCTTTAAAAGCACAATTATAATTAACTCAAGCTTTATTCATGCTTTTCATAATGTTGTCCCATTGAGAAGTTGAGAGGTGAGACTTTTTTTAAAGTCAGATAAGAGTAGCTAGGAGAGCTTAGAAAAACAAGGAATACTGAATTTTTTTTAAAAAAAGAGGTGCAACAGGGATGAAATAGAAACAGTTTTGAGAGGAAAGCCACAACGTAATGAAATTATTTTGCCTATTTATGATAATCAGTTACAATTTTAATATTTTATTTTAATAGACATTGACTATTTAGATAACTCTAACTGTAGCTGCTGCCTTTATCTCTGACAAGTATTATAGGTTAAGTATAACTAACTAGGTGGTGCTAATATTCTAGAAATCAGAAGAGAATTTTTTTGTCTAGGTCATATTGCTCTCTCTAACCTTATAATTTGTATACTCTATATTTTCAGTCTGTCAGCTTGTAAAAAAGTGATGAAGTGGTACATTTTTAAAAGTAAATTTGACTTTTTAAAATGACAGTTTTGGCAAAGCTATGTTAACTTTCTTATAATATTTTTATAGAAAACTTTATTTGAGATATATTTTGTAAAAAGTATGTTGCCAAAAATAGAATTTTCATTTAGGAAAAAAAGCTATGCACATTTGGCTTATTGATTCCTTTCTTTATTTCCATATTAGCCACAGTCCCCACCCTTAACCCCTACTAGTTTATTCACATCCAGTACTCCTAATGGGTCCCAGTTTCTCACATTCTCCATTGAGCCCGTGCATTATTGTATGAATGAAATAAAAACAGGGAAGCCCAGAATTCCTTCTTTCAGAAGTCTCAAAAGAGGGGTAAGTTTAATAATGGGTTAAAATGCATGATGGCCTATTGTGTGTGTAGTGTGGCTTTTAATACTCTCCACCCTCATTATAAGGCTCTCTCCTATATATATGTAGTTTAAAACACGACAGAATTAAGTATAGCTGCCCTCAAGTTAAAAACAACTCCTCTTTATAACATTTGAAATGCTCACCCATAAAAGAATGGTATTATAAAGAGGGTGCTGGGTACAATCATATTAGCTATTTTTTTTGTTGTTGTTGTTTATGTGAAGTCATATGTCCGCCATTGTCTTGTAATGTATTTACATTTTTAAGACTTTCAGTAATTTGTCACTGGAGTTACTCATGTAATAATTTGTCACTAATGATGACCTCTGCGAATTTATAAAGTTTTGTTGGCCAAAAAAATCAAGTTCTATTTTAATTTTAATTGCCCTACTTTCAGAAGCATAAAACACAATTTCCAATAGTTAAATAAAAAATCAAAGATAGGCATGTTAAATATCAAGATTGTAGATCAATTAAGATAATATATCAGAAAGTACTTTGTAAGTTGTAAAGCCTGTAAAAATACTAGATATTATTGAATAATGGTTATATGGAATTTGTATTGAGTAATTGTTACAGGAAGTATTTTTTACCAAATATTTCCTTTTCTTTTTCAATAGGCTAGCCTTTGGCATTTACTTAAAACTAAAGATACTCTGCAAATGAAAAGTTTTAGAATAGTAAAAAGCAAATATTAAACTGTTTCTTAGCGACAACTGTTATACTACTGATAAATTAGTGTTACTTCATTATGTTAGGCTAATTTCTTTTATGATCTGATTTTAAGGCCGTGTTTGTAATATTCATAGCTCATAATTTAGATACATTAATGAGATTTGTATGAGCATTTGTTTGGACATATAAAAAACATAGGTGTGATAACCCACCGATGAGAACTCAGAGTCTATTAGTGTCATAAGAACTCTAATCATTAACAGCAATACACTCACTCTTGGACTCACTCTTCCTTCCCTTTTCCTGCTTCTCCTCCCTTCCTCTCTCCCTTTGTTCCTTCTCTCCCTTTCATTTCTTTCTTCTTTTTCCTTCTCTGTCTAGCCTGTGTGTTTCTCACTGTTTGTAGCCCTTTCTATCTTCAAATTGCTTTAGTTGGGTTTCTCTTCTGGCCACATGTGGACAAGATATGTTAATTTAGGGCAAGATTACATTATTATTTACATTTCCATTGAAACAGTATGACAAACAATTGGTATCAGTAACGCAACAGAAATATCCTAGTGTATTATGTTCTTTTTGGGACTTCCTTTTTTCCTATAATGACATGAACTTCTTTGCGTCTACCTTTCCTAATTCTGTATGTGAATGATATTATAGGTTAATTTCATGACATTTTGAAAAGTCCCTGTGAATGAGTCTGTATTATACCTACAAGCACCATAGGTGCCTGTTATCACTTTTCAAAGCTCTTATCACTTGTTTAAAAGACTTTAAGAAATCATACTTGGGATTTCTATTGCCTGAACTATGAGAGTAGAATTAATTCCCATCTTTCTTCTCTTTGATGACTTAGACTTCGTTAAATATTATGCTTTTGCATAAATCATGAGAAATTACAAATAGTAATTTCTAGTAGCCATATTTTTGTAATCACGTATGTGTCCTACATATCAAGTCTACCAGGCCCAGTTACAGTACCCTACACAGTATAGTCATAGGGATATGAAGTAAATATAATTCTTTGAAAAAAGTTTAGGCAGTTAGAACTGTGAGCCCTGGAGAGAGAAGCTTAAATATGTGCCATCTTCATTGTTATTGAATAAATCTATAGGTAGAATTATATAACCGTAGAACTTAAAAGTATCTGCGGGGTCATTATCGTATTTCCACATATTGCTTTAATTTAAAATATTAGTACATTTGGCGGGGGGAGTGGGGGGCTAGTTCCAGAAGGCCAAAATGGTCCCACTTTTATTATTAGTTATCATGCCAAAGAAAAAAGCAGTATGCACGATGGAAAATATGACAGACAAACCAACTAGAGATTGGCGAATAGAGCAGGAAGTAAAGTTTATTACCTTGGCATTGAGAAGTTTCTTTCTATTTTGATTGGTATTTGGTAGTTTACTAGATACTATTTCGAAATTATGTTTTCTTCCACTTAAGAATTTTCTCAGTGTAGAAAAAGAAGATAAGCTTTAAGAAGCCAGTTTATGTGTTTTTACATGGATTTCCATGTAAGTCCATTAAACTTACAAAGTCTTAAGGTTTCATAAAGCTGATGAGTTGTACCATTCAAAGCAGAAGCTCTTGTTTTGACTTATATTTGTTACATCATTTTTCCTAAGTACCTGCTTTTGGCTTTTCTAAAAATTTATAATTTCTTTTTCTTTCATTCTTAAGAAAACCTGTTGTATACAGTTTGCAGTTTCTTTAAGGATATGAGAAATGTTATATTGGACCAGTGTTTTTGAATTTGATGGTGGTACTGGTAGACTTTCTCTGAGGGACGAGGGTTTATAATTTCCTTCTGTGACATCAAGATCTAACCTTAAATAGATATTTGGTGCACACCCAAACTTAACTACTTAATATAAAAATGAATAATTTTTACTCTATAACTACTTCATGGGAGCTTACTGGGTACTCCTTTTTTTTTTTTTTTAAGAAGTATATTTATCTAGCAGTATCAAGTCCATGTTTTCTGTTTAAATTATTCATGATCTTATAGACTTCTAGAGTCATTTTTGTAAGCTTTTATTTATCCAGAATACAGTTCTCAGGATTTTCCTATCTTTAAATTAAATACACATAATAATTTGAATTGCCTGACTGATTTCCTTTTTAGGTCCCTTATGTATTTATTAAGATATAGTGGGTATGTGAAATTTTCTAGTTATAGGGATATGAAAATTGCATATGAGAATATAGCATTTCTCTATTGAACGTGAATTGCTTAAAAAAAAGACAAAGTTTATTTCTAATATTTTACAAAGAACTTGAGTTTTTAATGTCCCCAAATCTAAGGTTAATGAACTATGAATTTATTTTCTAATTGATAGTAAAACTAGGTTAGCTAAAAACTGAAGCATTTGATATTTCAGTTATAATTATATTATTGTTTTCTCTAAAACTATTAATATAGAAACTGAAAAAATAATTTGTATTACTTAGAAATTTAGCTGGTGGAGATTATCATAAAAGATAAATTCAAATGCTTTACCTATTTTGTTTCTTATCATCTATATGATTTTGTTTTAATAATATTTATAGAAGACCATAAATATCTTTTTAAAATTTAAACCTTCTAATCTTCTTACCAGGAATTTTGTCATAGCAAAATAAGTTGTGGTTTTTGTTCCCTGAAACTACTGACAGTCTAAAGAATGTTAAGCTTAATTTGGAAAGATAATGGATAGCGTATGTCATCTTTTCTTATCATCGTAACCATTAATATATATGGCCAGTTCATCAGAGATAAAGGGTAGATATTTTTGTCAGCTATTTGTTAAAATCTATATTTTTTATGTGAAATTCTACCTGACATCCTCCATATTCTCTAAAACATCATGACTTAGAAAATAGGGACAAGTAAAAATTTTAGAGGCCGCTAAACAAATGAAATGGATATGAAGATGAACTTTGCAAAGCTCTACTGAGTATTATGGGTCACAATGTGTGTGTGAGTGTGTTTGTGCGCACGCATGTGCATGTATACACGTGTGTTTAGTGTGGATGGCAGACAAATGCAGTGCCAGTTGCAGAATCCTGGTAACTCATAGAACGTGGGTGATATATAAATACGCATATATATATTCACAATATGAGAGGACTCTGTGCTATGTCATTTCACATTTTCAGAAAGAATAAATTTTAACCAGTTTTCTAAAAATTGAAGTTATGTATTTTTAGTGTTGCTTTTTGAGCACATGGATTTCAGAATGAAAACTGAAAAATGGAAGCTATATCTTCAAAGCAAAATTCAACCCATATGTTTGTGTCCATTAGCAAATATGTATGGGAAACTTGAAGCTGGGTGACTCATTATTTTGATAATAGTGTGTTTTTTAATGTGTCCGTACATTAAAAATAGCACCTTAAAACTAAAGTAGAAATGTTACCCTTACTGACCCATTGTATATTTAAATTCAAAACAGTATTTTGAAGTATAATAATTCAGATAATGGTGTTTTGTTTAATGCATTGGGAAAAGTATTCCATTCTTTAATACTACATATAATATTTCTTTAAAATGGCTAATATTAAATCTTTTATATTCACCTTTTCAAATATTAGTATTTTGAGAGTAAAGAGCTATGTAAGTGAAATCCACTTATGTAAAAATTGTTTTTTAAAGAAGAAAATACGTGTTTACTGATGGAATGATTACTATTTACTTTTGAGTTTCAGTTGCACTTGGAAAATATCTGCCCATTATCATCAGTGTATATATTTTTTTGCAAGTAATTTACTTTCCCAAAAGTGTGGTTAAAATTGTTTTTCTGGCATAATTGTTTGGATTGTGGAATGTACATGATTTATTTTAATATTGTAAAAAAAAGTATAAGTTATTGCATCTTCTGTATTATGGTTTCATGTGAATAATATACCATTTCTTTCTGTTTTCCATTGAACTATTCAGTGGTCGGTGAAGATGGTAAGCCTTATGTGCTGATCTATATACTGTGCCAACATTAAATAATCACAAAACATTGTTTTGTTTAATTCAAAACAAAGTGGTAACGTACATCCCCACATGTTACCTTGTATGTCTTTTCTTTTTATAATTTAATCCATAGTCCAACACATGCCAGTACCTCTGATGTCATAAAATTTAATAATAATGTGGTTAACTGTAACTCATTAAGTTCTTAAATGTTATTGGGTGGAGTCTTTGTCATGTAACAGAGAATGAAATTATAGTTAAACATCATTTTAAAAGTTACATGGTAGAACAAAAGTTTATGTTTTTACAAAAGAAAAATTAAACAAAAATGATTTTTCTTAACACTCTTTAAAAAGATCATATAAGTTTGTTTTGTAGTTTATCACAAGAATCATTAGATTTTCCAAAATGCAAGAAAGAAAGATTTCTTGCTAGTTTCATTAGAGTCAGTGCTTTCTTCTTGTCTACTAATGAATGGGAATAAAAGCACAAATGACTTAAATATCGTGTGTGTGTGCACATGTGTGCTTGCGCATGTGTGTGATGTTCCTTTATACATATGTTTCAAACAAATTAATGGAACTGCATTGTGAAGACCTAATGTAAAAATTATTGGGTGCTTATGTAGTTTCTCATTTTTTGGAAAACAAATGAGTCTTTTTCAGACTATTTCAGTTTGGCCTTTTATGAATTCCCATGTAGTAGGAGAGGTTTTTAAATGTCTCAGAGTCTTCTTTACAGCAATAGGAAATAGAGTGAGTTTAGTTCTCATATTCTATAAAGGAATATGTTATAATGTCAAAATGGGATATTAAAAATGCAAGTGCCTAGCTATCTGCTGTTAATAAATTTGAGAACAAGTTCGATTAAGGATAAGTGGAAATCTGGAGGATTTACTTGTAGGTAATTGTGAGTTTATTACAATACTATCAAAAAAAAATATTGAAATGTGTTTATTCATTTCATTAAATTTAAAAATATAAATTAGAAAGTTTTACTTTTGGCACAATATAATAGTTTTCAAACTATTATATACCTGTACCCCAAAGTTGTACTGACAACTTACATTGATAATTGACCACTAAATTTGAAAGCACCTTGTAGGAAATTTTGCCATTTGTTTATTTAGGTCAGATTTGGGTGATTGACAGATTTTTATTTCTGGTGACTGGTAGATTAAAAAACAAAAGCCACTTAGAAAAGATGTCCTCCTTTTTTTTTTAAGACAGGCTTGTTGAATCTCCATAATGTTCAGGCCATTTGCAAAAAATTTTCATATGAATTAAATGTTACATTTGATCATGGCTTATCTGAAAAGTGAGTTTTATCTTTTTTAAAAGCAAGGGAAGCACTCTTACAGATGGTGAAATAAAGCTATTTAGATGTGTTATAGGAGTCAGTGGTTCAAGGAGCAAGGATGCATTTGTTGTGGGAGCTCACTTCAGCAACACTTAAAAAATTGAATTGCATATTCTTAAAATCCCCATTTTAAAGAGAAAAATGAAGAATAATAGTTGTCAACAATTTTTGAGTATGTAAAATCTTACATAAATATGGGCTCATGTTAAATGGAATCAATAGTTGCTAACATTAGTCTGGTTGTATAATCTCTAATAAGATAACTACGGTAACAATGACATGATTAACATTTAAGAGGAGAAAGACATCATTTGAATCAGAAGTTACATCTAAATACTAGAACTGTTTCTTAAATGATATAGTTTCTTGAATATCAAAACATTAAAAAATTTTCAGACATTAAGCATCCTTCCTAAATAATGATTTTATCTTTCTTTGGATTATATCTTTATTTCAAGAACAACTGAGGTATGCTATTTGGTTGTACAAAGGATAACTGAAAATAAATTCCTTATTGGAATGTAATTTCTACTTACATTTCACTTGGTGGATAGTTCTACCTTTTATTTTTTAATGATCAAGTATGTTTCGGTTCTAATGAATGGTTTAATAAATATAATCATTCAAAGACTGTGTAATATTAAAATATTTTTCATTAGTTATATTGCCTTTATGAGGTAAGTTGTTTAACTCAGTTATATGAACTTCATATTTTCAGTCTGAACATTTGTAACATCCCGAGTATCACGGCAATAGATTTGATTTGGGAATGTGGTGCAGTATGTTATATAAAAAATACTTTGTATAGGTGAGAAATGTTACGTGTTTCCATTTCGTTGTTGTTGCTGTAAGAAGGTTCATCTGTATTTATTTTAACTCTGCCGAGACCTGAATATAATGTTATACTGGTAATTACCAATTATCTGTATCTGCTGATATTTTTACCTATTCTATTTCATGATTTTTTTAAAAGTGACTGGCATCTGAGCTCTTTC
This sequence comes from Eubalaena glacialis, assembly GCF_028564815.1. Lineage (NCBI taxonomy): Eukaryota > Metazoa > Chordata > Mammalia > Artiodactyla > Balaenidae > Eubalaena > Eubalaena glacialis. Next base: position 112,467,722 of record NC_083718.1, on the reverse strand, counting down.
TTCAATACGATTGTTTTAATTAACATACACATACATATCTATGTAGATTTCTTTTTCTTAAAAGGAGGTGTTCGGGGCTAATTTGAAATTAAACTTAAAATTGATATATATTCTTACTTTATAGTGAGTATATTTTAGAAATAAAATTTAATGAAAATATCTTTTATAATGATTTAGATTCTCTTTTCAGGGCCCAGCACTAGAAGATTTCAGTCATCTGCCACCAGAACAGAGACGTAAGAAACTACAGCAGCGCATCGATGAACTTAACAGAGAACTTCAAAAAGAATCAGACCAAAAGTATTTTCCCATTAAGTTCTGTCTGCCATCATTATTCCTTTCAGAGTCTACTTTGAATGATATGTTTAAATGTGATGTATAAAAGGCTTAAAAATTATACATCCTAATTGAAATATCTTTTGAGGGAAAAATACAGTCCTAAACTTTGGAAAATTGTGCTCTGTCATATTTTTAAAATGAAATGTTAGAGAGTTTCTTAGGTTGCAGATTACTTATTGGATGCTAATAGTATATATTTATGCCTTCCATAAATTTTCAAAATAGTTTGATGATTATCAAGGGTAGTTTCACCAACACTAACTACCTCTTATATTTTGATAAATTTTTATTTTGCTTTAGTATATAAATTGAGCTCAATAGAAATCTGAGGCTATAATTATTTTGTTTGCAGCAAGAATGTTGGAAAACAGTGATTACTTACAGCTTCAGATTCATTCGTAGCTTTAATTTTTTTTCAATTTTATAAAAAGTTTCTTTTAGTTCAATTTTGTTTTAATGAATATAGAGATTTATATATGATGAATAAAGGGTTATTACAGTGGATTGGTAACTTACTATCTGCTATTACACTGAAGATAACATTGGAGCTTAAACTCTGACATGAGTGATTGAAGAGATTCATATTTGAGAATGATCTGAAGATAGGTGATATTAAAATAGTCAATTTTGTCTCAATAAAACTGGAAAAAACAAAGCATTAAGAGATCACCCTTAAAAAGGAGAACTGTAGGATGAGATGAGAAGAAACCTTGTCATTTTATGTAACACATTTAAAGGATAAACAGAAGAGAAGGAACCAGTGAGGGAAATAATGAGACAGAGGTGAAGGGAAGGGAAAAGAAAATGTAACCTCCAGGAAATCAAGGAAAAAAAGAGTATTAAGGAGTGTTAGTAATATCAGATGTTAGAGCCAAGGAGAGCTAATTGAGGCATAATCTATAGTGATATGATTAGAGAAGTGAAGAGGATGAATGACTTGAGTTTAGAGGGAGAGGGGCAAGTTAAAGATGGTATAGATGAGTGGGAGGATGATGATGCTGTGAACTAAGATAAGGAACACTGGTGGAATAATGTGTCTGGATGAGAATATGATGAGTTTGATTTAGGACATGATGATTTTAACAATATTGAGGAATATTCTTTCAGTCCTTGATTAAATATATACAATCTCATTTAGGAAGCAAGAAATGAGAAATGAAATCATTTTTTTTTAATTCTAAATGTTTTAAAGGACTGCCTCCATAAACTACTAACTATATACATGATCAGCTTCGTGCAGATTATCTTTAATCAGGTAATGTTTGATTAAAGTTAAAGAGATATGACTTTTAAGATTAGGCTGCATGTGAGTCTCCAGAATCAAATGAAACTCTTTTATCTGGGAACATGTGAAGTAAATGTTTAATTTTATGTCTTCCTGCTCATTTTCAGAGAAGCACTCAACAAAATGAAAGATGTATATGAGAAAAATCCACAAATGGGGGACCCAGGGAGTTTGCAGCCTAAATTAGCAGAGACCATGAATAACATTGACCGCCTGCGAATGGAAATCCACAAGAATGAGGTAGATTTGTTATTTAGCAGTTGTCTAAGATAAGTTCATTTTTATAAACTTCATTATGATAGATTGGATTTTGCTAGAATTATCTTCAAATATTTTAGGGTTTATGATCTAAAAGTAAGGTGTCATTATGATCTAAAAGTAAGGTACCATAATCTAAAAGTAAGGTATCATAATCTTTCTTTTTTTTTTTCTGTTTCTTTTTCTTTTGGCTGAATTGGGTCTTCATTGCTGCGAGAGGGCTTTCTCTAGTTGCGGTGCTTGGGGGCTACTCTTTGTTGCCGTGCGCGGGCTTCTCATTGCATTGGCTTCTCTTTTTGCGGAGCATGGGCTGTAGGCGCAGACTTCAGTAGTTGCAGCATGCGGGCTCAGTAGTTGCAGCATGCGGGCTCAGTAGTTGCAGCATGCGGGCCCTAGAGCACGTAGGCTTCAGTAGTTGCAGTCCGTTGGCTCAGTAGTTGCGATGTGCAGGTTCTAGGGCACATGGCCTTCAGTAGTTGTGGCACGCAGGCTCAATAGTTGTGGCTCATGGGCTCTAGAGCGCAGGCTCAGTAGTTGTGGTGCACGGGCTTAGTTGCTCTGCGGCATGTGGGCTTTTCCTGGACCAGGGATCGAACCTGTGTCCCCTGCATTGGCAGGCAGCTTCTTAACCACTGCGCCACCAGGGAAGTTCAGGTATCATAATCTTTAGAATTAATCCTTCTTTGAAGTTTTTTTCCTTATTTAAAACTTTATGTAAAACTAAACGTACTATTTTTTTAATCAGCTATCAAGTTGATCATTGACGAAATAAAGGTTTCCCTTATCTAAGAATTACATAATTACAAAGACCCAAAGCACATTTTAAATGTAGAATATTTTATGAGCTTTAAAATATATACATTGGGCTTCCTTGGTGGCGCAGTGGTTAAGAATCCGCCTGCCAATGCGGGGGACACAGGTTCGAGCCCTGGTCCGGGAAGATCCCACATGCCTCAGAGCAGCTAAGCCCATGTGCCACAACTACTGAGCCTGCGCTCTAGAGCCCGTGAGCCACAAGTACTGAAGCCCACGCGCCTAGAGCCTGTGCTCTGCAACAAGAGAAGCCACCGCAATGAGAAGCCCGCACACTGCAACGAAGAGTAGCCCCCACTCGCTGCAACTAGAGAAAGCCCACGCGCAGCAATGAAGACCCAACACAGCCAAAAATAGAAAATAAAACAAAAAGTAAATAAATTAAAAAAAAATATATATATATTTATTGAGCTCAGTTTTGTTTTTTCCCTAAGGCTTGGCTGTCTGAAGTTGAAGGCAAAACAGGTGGAAGAGGAGACAGAAGACATAGCAGTGACATAAATCACCTTGTAACACAGGGACGAGAAAGGTTATTTTTTGCATTTTATTTGTATTTCCTCCTTTTCCCCCAGACTTTTCTCACTGTTTTGTCCTAAACTTCATACAATTCTCTTTTTTCCTAATTTAACAAGTTTGGCTTTTAATAACTCAATCTTTGAACCTAAGTAATTTTCTGTTTCTTTATAATAGCTACAGGTGAAGTATGAAATTCCATATTGCTGCTCAGTTCTAGTTTGTAATGCATCTACAAACAGAGAGGTAGGAACTTGGAAAATTCTGGGAGCTGTAGTCTAGAGGCATAGGCTCCCCAGGCCTGGGAAGATTGCCTTTAGGTTTAGATGGAGTTGGATAGCTTATGCCAAAGAAAAATTTAACTGTCAAATTACACAAAGTTTTGTGAAGGAAAAAAATTCATATTGTTAAATTGGATCAGAGCTTCCAAAAGGCATTTTACTAAATTTCCATGTTTTCATACCACTTGTGACATTTTCTCCCTTTGGGTAATGTTTTTTTTTCCCCCTCATAATAAAATCCAACAAATTTGGATTCACCTTAGAGAAGAATTTGAGAGATCTAGTATCAAATATTGGTTTACTACCTAATTACATTGTAATTTGAGCAAATTCATTTTTAAAAAAATTTTATTGGATTATAGTTGATTTACAGTGTGTTTCAGGTGTACAGCAAAGTGATTCAGTTATACATATACATATATTCATTCTTTCTCAGATTCTTTTCTCATATAGGTTATCACAGAATATTGAGTAGAGTCTCCTGTGCTACATAGTGCGTCTTTGTTGGTTATCTGTCTTATATATAGTAGTGTGTGTATGTTAATCCCAAGATCCTGATTTATCCCTCCCCTCCACATTTAGCAGTTCATTTTTAATGCTCCCTGAGTCTCAGTTTCCTAAAATATAAAATAAAGATTAAAATACCTGTCATACAGGGTTATTAGTAATGAATGAAATAATGTAGGAGTCCCGAACTGCAGGGGTGGCGCACAGCAGGAGGTGAGCGGCGGGTGGGCGGGTGAGTGACGCATCATCTGCCGCTTCCCATCACTCTCATTACCGCTTCCCATCACTCTCATTACCGCCTGAACCATCCCGTTCCCCCACCCCCGCCCTGGTCCCTGGATAAATAGTCTTCCACGAAACCGGTCCCTGGTGCCAAAAAGGTTGGGGACCGCTGAAAAAACGTGCATAAAGCACCTACTAGTAAAATACCTGTGCTAGTATGTGCTTGACAAATGTTAATTTCTCCTTCTCTTCCTCTCCATTATCACTTTTTGAAAGAGTATATATCCTTAATATATCAAGAGATAGTCACAAATACACTGGTTTTTGTTATTAGGTAAAACCTAGATTAAAATAATCTAGTCCCTCTGGTTTGTGTTATTAAGAACTTGGCTTCCAGGCATACTGAAAGTACTGCTAAATCTCATCATGCAAATTATTAAAATCTTATTCAGTCATTTGATTCTTTAGCAAAATCAACATTTTTTCTCTTTTTGAAGTAAAAATTTACAGAAAAAATGCCTTTGGATTACCTGCTTTCTGGGATTTTCTTAGTTACTAACTTTCCTCTTAACGTGATTAATTGGAAATTAATTTTACTAGGAGTCTTTTGGTTTTCAGTGACAGGATGAATACTCTATCCATACTGGCTTAAACTGAAAAGGGATTTTATTGGCTGACTTCAGGGAGAGCTTGATCTAGGAACTCAGATGATATCTTCAGTACTCCGTTTCTCTCCACCTTCCAGTTTTGCCTTACACTGTGTTGGCTTCATTTAAAGGCTCTATATGGTGATCTTCCAAAGCTCTTAAGCTCATATTTCTCCAGGTTCACGTCCAGTGGAAAAGGAAGGGAGCTTCTCTGAACAGTCCCAAGCAAAAGTCTTTGTGTTATCTCTCATATCTTACCGGGTTACATGCCTACTAGTGAACTATTCACTCTGGTAATACAAGTTCTGTGCTAAGATGGACCCTCTGGAACCAGGACAGAGCAACTCTACCTGAAGCCTGTGAACTGAACATGGGTCTGGGTGGGTCCCCTAAGAAATTTTAGGGTTTTCTTGCAAAAAGAGGGGGTGATGAATCCAGGATGATAAAAACCAAATGTCCATGACATTTTTCCATTTTATCTCTGGACCCAGTGATAATGAGACATACTTACTGAATACATGTTATGTGCCTAGAACATTGTAATCTTTTAATTTTTTAATTTCAGGAAATTCAACAAAAGCATTTTGAATTAGAAGCCATACACACACACACACACACACACACACACACATTTCAACATTTAAGAAAATGAAGACTTAATTTGGAACTGTGTCATGGTTATTTGATTCTCTGAATTGATCCTGAGGAGATCAACTTGTAGGTAGTATAAAAAGTTCCCATGTACTTGATCAGAGATAATTTTGTTTCATAGCCCTGAGGGAAGCTATACTGATGATGCAAACCAAGAAGTCCGTGGGCCACCCCAACAGCATGGTCACCACAGTGAGTTTGATGATGAGTTTGAAGATGACGATCCCTTGCCTGCTATTGGACACTGCAAAGCTATCTACCCTTTCGATGGTATGATTTTCTTAATACACTGTAATTGATAAAATTGGTTCCTTAAAGTCTACATACAGAGTCATGCACTGTAGTGTCCTTATAGCTAAATAAGAAAACTATAAGTGCCAGAAAATTATAATCCCAGTTCATTAATGTGAATATTTTTGTTTTAACTACATTGCAAGTATAGAGATTTTTCTTCCGTACATGACATTGAAAGAAAATTACCAATGTTATCAGCATCCTAATAAAGATTATTATTTAATTATCAACTTTGGTTGATACAGAATTTCCCAACTTTGATGTACTCATCAAAGTTGAAGCCGCTTGAGCATGTAGCTCAACCCAGAAAGTGGAAGGCTGGTAGATATCACTTTAGGCTCTTCCTTGTAACTTGCTAACATTGAGCGGCAGGTACTAGGCAAATGGCATAGCTGAGTGCCACCACCATATGCTGACGCTGTAGGCCATATTTTCAGGTGAGGGAAGGAGGAAACGTGGTAGCTTCTGACTATGCCATCCTTCCCCCTGTGATAGTTGGAGAAGAGACTCTGTGAGGGGAGAAAGGCATTGTGGCCCTCTCTTACAGGTTTTTAGTTACCCTTCCCTCTCTTGGACTTTGAAAAATCATTTTCTTCATTTCACAGAGGAGCAGAGTAACACCCTTACAAAGAAGTTGTTATAAAATGGTATATGAATTTAAGGCCCTTCCCTACCCATCCATTGTTTTGGTTTTTAAATTGAGTAGTTTTTAGTTGCTGCTCATTCTGAGAAAATAGTATTAAATAAGATCTTGCTATAATTTGCTACAGAGAGTAAGGGAAGGATTTAGCGTATGTTAAATAAATATTCATTTGTGAAAACTGTTACTGCTAAGCAGGTTGGGAATGGTTGAAGGATTGGGAAGAAAGAGAGGCCTGAGGCTGATGAAGTTTTGAAGGAAGTTTGTGCTTTGTGGCTATGATCATTCTGCTTCTACCATCACCAGAGTTGGACCTGTATTTTTCTCTGCTATCTCCTCAAATTATATTCTTTCCTTCTTTCTTCCAACCCTCTCACTGTCTTGTTACTATTTTGAACTTCATGAATTTTCTAGATAGCAGTGCCACTCAAATTTGGGGAAGGAGTTGGAGTAGTGAAGTAGGAGTTAGCATACCCTGTCAAATCATACAGTGTTGTTGTAGCTCAGATACTTCATCTGTTACATGGTGCTGCTGTTAATGCCAGCCTCATGGGTTATTGTGCAGTTCAAATGAGGTAAGTATATGAAACTGTTGGGTAAACTACAAAGCATCATAGAGGTGTTGGTAATGAGAGTCAGTGGGCTCATAGTTCTATTACATTGAAATCTAGTAGGGTTCCATGTTGTTTTTTGTTGTGTTTGTAACTTTTATTCAAAATTATTGCTATACTTAAATTATACTTGTGCTGTGAAAACTCTCATTTAGGACATAATGAAGGTACTCTGGCAATGAAAGAAGGTGAAGTTCTATACATTATTGAGGAGGACAAGGGTGATGGATGGACAAGAGCTCGGAGACAGAATGGTGAAGAAGGCTACGTTCCCACATCATACATAGATGTAACTCTAGAGAAAAACAGTAAAGGTGCAGTAACTTACATCTAAACTAACCCAGCAGCTTTGTAACGTGTATGACATAGGAACGATAACAAGATGAAAACAGTCAGTGGGTGGGAAAACATAAGAAAGCTGAAAGGGCATCCAAGATTTTTTGTTCACTGTGTGAGCTGAGTGTAGGCTCGATCTTAGAGATGTGACTATTACAAGAAACTGTTCTCGTGACGCTTTACCATTTGAGTGATGTTGGTGTGAAGCTTAATTGATGCCTTTTGCTTTATGTCCTGCTTAAGTCTGTGTGAAGGATTTGTGTTTTTCTGCCTTATAAATCATAGAATTTAATCTACTGGGCAGGAATCCATCCTGTAGAGGGGTAGGGATAGAAAGCTCCCTACCCCTCTACACTTTGCTTCAGGAAACACAGTGACTGTAGTGAACTCAAGTAAAACTGCTCTGAAATGCTTGCTATAAAAAGCTGATGCCCAAAAGAGTGGTTTGGTCTAGGAGTTTGAAATTGTACCTACAGTTTCTAGGAAAAATGTAATAATAGTTGGCTAATTGGATAAAATACGAATGTAATCATTTTCATTTTTGTCCTTATTCTCAACTTCGGTTTCCTAAAGGAAGAAAACAGGCACCTAACGCATAATCTGTTTTAGTAGTAGGCTAATCAAGAGACGTGCAAAATAAACGGGCCTGGTCTTGCTCTTTAAGTGAATAAAATGGCTTTCTTTTGAGACCCAAGGATATTTTCAGGTTTTCTAGTAATTTTCAATAATGTACAAACTTTCTTCTAAATTAATGCTTGTATTTTTCATCTTTAAATGTCTTTTGAGAAATACCACTTTAGTGATACTAGCATTTAGCAATTATACATAGGAAAGTGGATTCTAAATAAACTAAGATAGAGGAAATCTTGCGTGGAGGAGAAGTACTGGCAAATTTTGCTTGAAAGAAAAATGACTTCTTTCACTAACTGGGTTGGAGGACTATATCTCTACCATCACTGAGGGCATTTCCTCATTTTAGCTGAATCGTCAATTATTAGGAGTTTTTTTTCCAATTAATTTTAATAAGCATTTGTTGGAAACACTGTATAATCAAGACATGTGCAGTGCTAGTTGTGTAGTGGAGTAAAGTGAGGAAGCAATTAAGAGACTGGTCCTTAATTTTGCTCATGTTCCAACATGTTTTGGTGTTTTTAATAGCTGACTGTAAAATGATTTTAGAGACATTTGGGATGGACACTTTAAACTGAACACTCCTTTTGGTCTTACCAAAGGTCTTCAGTAATTGTTCTTTTCTTTTTCCTCCTGGACTGCAGGTTCCTGAAGAGGGTTTCTGAGGAAATGGGCAAGATGTTGAAGGAGGTTACATGCAGCTGCTTTTGGGGGGAGGGTATTAGAGTTGTCAGGCTCAGAGAGAGTGAGAGAAGCAAGTTGCATGAGTGCATGCAGACATGATTATTTTTTACTAACTTCATTAGCATTTCTGTACATTGTTTAAAAAAATCATTGTAATACCAACCCTTAAACTTGTCAATTACAGTTATTCACATAAAGGAAAAAAAGCCAACAATGGCTAACCTTTTTTTCCATTTATTTTACTGATCTCCAAATCAGAAAGAATGCAGAGTTGTCCTTAAGTTTGTCATATTTGACTGTCCCAACAGGACTGTCCATCGCAGCTCTGTTTTAATTGGCTTTTAGACCCATTGTCTGTTAGAATCCTTGCCATTTGTCAGTGTCTGCCTGCGTCACCTCTGTGCTTGCTTAACATCCTGTTGCATGTCTAGAGTGATCAGGTTTAGATTTTTCAGGCATGTCTTTATAATCCCTTGTTCTTGTCAAAGCCTTTGTTTTGTTTTACATTTGTAGTGCAAATCACTTTGTCAAACATCTCCAGCACTAATGTTTCCATCCTAGTATTTGTGTACGCTGCTATAACTTCCCCACTGCAAAACATTCCAGTTTTGGCATTATGAAGAAGCAGTTTGTGAACCTGAAGTATTTATGATCAGAAGAAAAAACATCTCTGCTCTAGCCTACAGCCCAGTTGAAAGAACTCTTTGAAACATGATACATCTTCAGCACCTCAGTCTGGGAAGAATCTATAGTCAGCACTGAAATCCTGGCATAATAAACACAGAAGATAACTCACCACCTCAAGACAAAGGACTGTTGTCAGAAGTCAGCTGCTTCCATTCAAACGCTGCCTTAAACTAGAGTGCCTAAATCTGCTGATTGCCAACACTACCACTACAGTATCCCACAAAGGGCTTTATGTGTCAGCTCAGTGCGACCTCCATTAACTCGGCAGTGCTGCTGTAGCTGCCGATACAACCTCGGTAGGTGGCTTTTAGAGCTCTACCATGTTTGTTGGTGCATCTTCAAATTTACGCATCAAACTAAAGACATGTCTGAGTCCATTTTACTTAGTGTTTTCATGAGAAGTTTTATGGACCTCCCTCCCATTGTCTTTTAATTTGGGGTTACTGTTTTCTCATTTAATTATTACAATGATAGTCTGTTTCCAAGTGATGATTTTATTTGAACCACATACAATTTAGTGAAACTTTGTAATGATCTGTGTGCACTTTTCCTTGTAAAATGGGAGTTTCTGTATGTTTATACTTGTAAATATAGTTGTCATCAGTGCCCCTATGCTCATGTTGCTCATGCTGTCCTCCCTCGCATTTGTGATTCTGTTAATGACTTGTATCTTAACTAATTTCTTAGTGGCATTTAATAGGGAGGTGGGTGGGGGTGGGGGGATATTTGTAACATGGAAGCTTCATTAATTTGGTTCTTTACTGTTTTGAAGGAAGAAAGAACGTGAAATGGTCTGTGTATTGTTGGATTTCAAGCAATATTTTAGAAACTGTGTGACTGCTTTAATAATTTTTCCCAGTGTTATTTGAATCGTACTACCAGTTATACTAAAGCTGAATGACAATTGTGTGAAAGTCGATGCCTTCGTAAGATCAAGTACGCCCGTTACACAGCTGACATGATAGTGTATTACCTTTAAGGCTAGTAAACTATGAAGTTTTAGATTTTAAATCTCGTTACAGGGTTATTTATATAATGTGACATTATTCAGTACTGACAGACTACATAAAGTAGTTTTCAGATCCAGTGCTATTTTTATTTTAAAGGTTAGCAATGAAGAGGAAACGACGTGAGCTGGCTGTGTTTGTCTTCTGTACAAAGCCTGAGGTGCTTGTGCTTTTTGGCAGCAGCCACAGAGGGCAAAGTTTAAGGCTTTCTTGTGAGGACTAACTGTTCTTTTCAAGCTACTGTTTGTTTTTCTTAAAGCAGGATTTGCTTCCGTAGGAGGCAAGTTCCCTCACGTGGAATAGTGCAACCTGTGTATGGGTTATTACAATAGGAGAGACATTTGTACTTGCACAGTTTAAATCATTCTTAAATTTGAACATGTGAATTGTCCAAAAGAAGTCTTTAATTTTTCAGTAATTTTTACTCTTTTTGTGCACATGTTGATTTCTTAATGTAAATGCTTTGTTTAAGATAGTGTTCTCTGTTGAGAATATTTTCATGGAATAAAATAATCTTTTCATGGTCAGTTAAGGTGTATAGTATTATCTCTTACTGCTGTGTGAACTAAAGAGATGTAATGGTTTTGTTCTTGAATATGCTAAGTTCCAGGTAATACAAAGTAGATGACCAGGTTCCATAAATGGAAGCATCTGTGTTGGGCAATAATTTTTGCAAAGCAGTTTTGAAAATATTATTCTAGTTTTAGTTTCTCTCAAGCTTTCTTAAAGGAAAAAAAAAGTTAACTTTCTTTACAGTGAATTTAAGTTAAGGTAATAGTATTTTTTAATCTTTGTTCTACAGTAGCTATGTTACACAGACTTTGCTTTTACACCATCTTAGCCTCTGCATCCATAGGAACTGTCCCTATACTACATAGATTGATCTAGCCTCAGGTTGGTCAGCGTTTCCCGTGCTTCTGCTTGAGTTCCTGATCAGTCAGAGAGAGCACCTGTGTCTTCATCGCATTTCAAAACATGGAAAGAGAATGTTTGCCACAATTAGTGTCACATCAGTGATTTTAGGAAGTCTTAATTTCAGAAGATTAACCTTTTTAAAAGGGCAAATCTGAAACTATGACTAGTAACTTCTAGAAACCCTAAAAGGGAATAAAACTCAGGGTTTTATTCTGAACAATGAAAGGTTGCAATTGTTGAGATGAAAATTTAGAGATCCACGCCAAGCTTGGAAGTAGGGACACACACAAAACAAAACAGCAGGAAAACAGTGTCCACCAGAAAACTCAACAATGAAAAGGACTTTTACTATCTGAACCAAGATCAGGGAAGTCAAATCGTACTTGGTAGGGAGAGATAACATCCTCATAACAGTATTAAGGAAACAGTAAAAGGAAAAGGATCTTCAGACTTGTTGAAAAGGATAGGTTTTCTTTGTGAAGAAGGTATTAGTGCAGGTGAAAAAAATACTAAAAAAACCCACCAAGCCTATTTCAATGAGCTCATATACCTGGGATCAAATATATTCCTGAGTATAGTCACTGTCTGTAATCTAAGAAACTATGGAAAATATAAGAGATGCCAAAAGATAGGGGGATGGGAAAATACACATTTTTAAAAAAATTTGTTTTGTGGTAATATGGTTGATTTACAATGTTGCATTAATTTCTGCTGTACAGCAAAGTGATTCAGTTATACATATATATATACATTCTTTTAAAAATTCTTTTCCATTATGGTTTATTACAGGATATTGAATATAGTTCCCTGTGCTATGCAGTAGGACCCTGTTGTTTATCTATTCTGTAAGTTTGCGTCTGCTAATCCCAAACTCCCAGTCCATCCTTCCTTCACCCCCCACCTCCTTTGGCGACCACAGGTCTGTTCTCTGTGTCTCTGAGTCTGTTTCATAGATAAGTTCATTTGTGTCGTATTTTAGATTCCACTTATAAGTGATATATGGTACTTGTCTTTCTCTTTCTGACTTCACTTACTATGATAATCTCTAGGTCCATCCATTTTGCTGCAAATGGCATTATTTCATAGTTTTTTATGACTGAGTATTATTCCGTTTGTATAGATGTACATCTTCTTTATTCCTCTGTCGATGGACATTTAGGTTGCTTCCATGTCTTAGCTGTTGTGAATAGTGCTGCTATGAACATAGGGGTGCATGTATCTTTTTGAATTATAGTTTCATCTGGATATATGCCCAGAAGTGAGATTGCTGGATCATATGGCAACTCTATTTTTAGTTTGTTGAGGGACTGCCATACTGTTCTCCATAGTGGCTGCATCAATTTACGTTCCCACCAACAACGTAGGAGGGTTCCCTTTTCTCCACACCCTCTCCAGCATTTGTTATTTGTAGATTTTTTTTAAAAAAATTATGGCTGTTTTGATGGGTGTGAGGTGGTACCTCATTGTAGTTTTGATTTGCATTTAATAATTAGTGATGCTGAACATCTTTTCATGTGCCTGTTGGCCATCTGTGTGTCTTTGGGGAAATGTCTATTTAGGTCTTCTGCCCATTGGAAAATATAAATTTTGAAGAGTAAATTCTGGGAAGTTTGACAACTCTTAAAAGTGCTAGATAATTTTGTCAGCATTTAAGAGAAAATGTAATGGGCAACTGACCTAGGTCCTAAGAATAAGTCATGTCTAGTTAGCCTCATTCCTTTCTTTAGATACAAATGGGAAATTCTACAAACGTAATTGTCCTGATTTCAGCACAATTTCAGTAATTGACAAGATTTCTTACTCATTTTTGTAAGATTGTGAGAGCATTGTTGTAGAGAATGGGAGCTTGCAACGAGCTGATTTGGTAAACCCGAATGTCAACCCTGAGGAGAACTTCTTGTAGAAAACATATGTATGTTATGAACCATTGTAAAATAAACATAAATCTGTCAATTCAAGAAATAGAAAATTATCATCTCCATCTCCTTCAAAGATAACCGTTATCCTGAGTTTTATGTTTATTGTTTTTTCTTCATTTTTATCACATGGATATTTTTTTCTAAACCTGATGAGCTTCCCATGTTTTTGATCTCTGTAAAGATGGTTTTATACTCTGTTATGAGCAGGGCTCATATTCAGCCAGTGCACACTGATATAGCCACAGTTAATGCTGTAGAAATATTTCCTTACTGGTGGGTAAAAAATAATTCTGAAAAGTAGTAAAACTGTAGTTAATCGTATAAGTTTCACTACGTGTGGTTTATCTCAGAAATCACACATGACACTGTGATGCATTTCTGGTTTGAGCACTGGGGACAAAGTCGAAGGGCTTACTGTAGATACACTATTATTTCAGGTGTTGGGGAATCTTATTGGTTTTGTAAACCCTTGGTTTCGTAAGCCCTTCGTAAGCCCTGGACAACTAAGCTGAGGAAGACCTCCTCTGTTCCTCCTCCAAAGAAATGCCTCATCCTGCTCAAGGGGAGGAGACACATCGAAGCTCTGGTAGCAGCTGGGGAGACTGGAAGGGAGTGTGGGTAGATACTGGTGTTTGGGGGACATAGCCCCTTGTGGTGCAGTAATGGCCCTTTAGATTTTTTTTTTTTTTAACATTTTGTTTTATTTGGCAACTTACTCTGTGGTGGAGGGTAGCCTGCCTTGTTCATTGAAGAGGTGTGAGGAGAGGGAAATTACCAGCCTTTGTTTAATACCCAGAAGAGTATGCTAAGTGACAGCACAACTCCTGCTCCCTTGGCTGGTCTCAGGAGTATCACAGTGTCCACTCTCTTAACCTTTAAAAGTTCAACTTTCCTCTCACTTGCCTGGGCAGACCAAACTGCTTGGTCTCAGGGCCTGCAGAAGCCCTGGTAGACTGGCTCAGTTTATTTTTATTCTCCCCGCTTTCTCTTTCTGCCTTTGTCCTAAATCATGACTGGCACCAACCAGCCATTGCTTATTTCTTAGTCGGCCAATGTGGGGGACACAGTCTTGGGTGTGGAATGAGACAGACATAAAACACAAGGTCCCGGTTCTGGCAACCAAGATCATCAATCCACACCCAACTTGCTCCCTCCTCCTCACATTCTCTACTCTCTTTCCTCTATGGTGCTCCTGCCACTGTCTCTTGCCATACAGCCTGCATCCAGATGGTACTGTTCTGTCCAATGAGATGAGATGGGGATCAGCTGCATGTCCTCTCTCTCCAGGTGCCAGACAACACATTAGTAAATTAATAACTAGCAACTGAAAGGGGGAAGTCATTGTAAGAGTTTGCAGCCCTGTATTAAATCATGGAGGCATTGTTCAGCTGATGGCAGCCATGTCGAACAAAAAATTATACCAACTCAACTATTTAATCAAATTATTTGGAAATTATTAGTGATTGATGAATTGTGCCACTTTCATCACTTGATAAACAGTGTTATGTAGTTTAAAGAATAAAAGGGATTATTTTGTTGATTTGCACATTGATTTGTACATTAATTTATTCATATGATTTATGTATTATTAATATCCCACTCGTTATTTTGCGTATTGCATGGTATCTTCTGAGAGTTGCTTTTTTCACTCAACAGTATTCTAAGATTTATCCATGTTTATGCATAGTTCATTTTACTGTGTATAGTATTGCATTATATAAATATACAGAATTTATCCATTCTCCTGTTGATGGGCATTTGGGCTATTTCCTGAATTTTGCTAGTATAAACAATGCTCTTATGCACATCCATGTGCATGTTTACTGATACAAGAGTTTCTCTAAGATCTATACCTAGGAGAGGAATTGCTAAGTTATGGGTTATATTTATCTTCAATTTAAAACGGTAATGCCACATTTTCCCCTTGAAGTGATTATAACATTTTTACACACCTACAATTTGTGTATAAGGGTTATTTATTCTCCATATCCTGACCAACAATTTAGGAGTAAGACTTTAAAATTTTTTTTTTTTTTTGCAGTTCAATGGATGTAAAATAGCATTTCATTATAGTCTTAATTTGCTTTTTCCTGACTATTGATGAAGTTGAACATCTTGTCATATTTACCATTTGTGTTTCCTCTTCTGTGAAAAGCCTGTTTATATCTTTTGCCCATTTTATTCTTTGGTTGGTGTCTTTCCGTATTTATTCATGGGAGTTCTTTATGTATTAAGGATGCTAATAGTATTAGTTATCTCTTGCTGTGTAACATAGCTGGTGACTCTGGCTCAGAGTTTCTCAGGAGGTTGCAATCAAGGTGTTGGCCAGGGTTGCAATCATCTCAAAGCTTTGACTCAGACTGGAGAGTCCACTTCCAGGATCATTCACATGATTGTTGGCAGGCCTCAGTTCCTTGCCCTGTGGACCTCTTCATAGGGATGTTCACCGTGTGGCATCTTGCTTCCTTCAATGAGTGATCCAAGAGAGAAAAACTCAGGATGGAATCTGCAGTCTTATATAACCTAATCTCAGATGTGAATACCATTACTTCTATGTACTTGGTGGTGCAAACCAACCCTGGTATACAACACAAGGATGTGAACATCAGGTGGCAGGGAACATCTGGGGCCATCTTGGAGGCTGCCTACCATACTAATACTTTGTTATTTTTATGTGTTGCTGATACCATCTTTCAGTTCTTTCAATTTATCTATGATATCTTTTGATGAATAGAAGTTCATTTTAATGTAGATTGATCAGTCTTTCATATTTAATGCTTTCCTATCTAGTTTAAGAAATTCTTCCTTCATTCAAAGTAAAAAAGATATTCTCCTGTATTTTTTTCTAAAAATGTTATGGTTTTGCCTTTCACATGTGGGATCTTAATTCATCTAGATTTTATTTCGGTGTATGATATAAAGTAAGGAACCATCCCTCCCCCCCGCCCCCCGCCTTCATTTGCTTAACCAGTTGTTCAAGAATTATTTAAAAAAATCATCCTTTCCTCCACTGATGGGCAATGTTACTTCTGTCATATGTCAAATTTCTAATGATAGTTTCTTGATTACTGTAACTTAATCATGAGCTTTTATATTTGGTAGAACAGATTCCCCCCTCCCCCCTTCTTATTTTCCTAGGATGGTCTTGACTTCCTTGCCATTAAAGTTTTAGGAAAAGCTTATCAAGTTAGGTTGAAAAGTCCTATTGAAATTTGAGTGGGATTGCATTGAGCACTCAAATGCATTGAGTGCATTGAGCTTATAGATCATTTTAAGAACTAATATCTCAATACTGAATATTCTAGTTTATGAGCATGGTTCCTTCATTTACTACTTTTCAGTGGTTTTCAGATTTTTTAGAATAAAGTTAAATTTTTTCACCAAGTTCATATTTTGTTACAAATATGCCTAGGTATCACGTATTTTTTAAAATGTTTTAACATGTTATTATAAAATATTCAGAAAATGTATAAAACATAAATGTACAGCTTAAGTTATTAGAAAGTCAATAACTTTTGAGTCAGGCAATAAAGCATTACCAGCACCTCAGGAACCCACCACATCCCTCTCACAAATTACACCCTGTTCCCTCTCTCATAATTATCCTGACCTTTTAAAAAGAATTTTCAATTTCTATGTATTTTTATGCTTTATGTCTCTTGTAAATAGTATAAGATTTTTTTTTAAATATATTTATTTATTTATTTATTTATTTATTTATTTATGGCTGTGTTGGGTCTTCGTTACTGTGCGAGGGCTTTCTCTAGTTGCGGCGAGTGGGGGCCACTCTTCATCACGGTGCACGGGCCTCTCACTGTCGCGGCCTCTCTTGTTGCGGAGCACAGGCTTCAGACACGCAGGCTCAGTAGTTGTGGCTCACGGGCCTAGTTGCTCCGCGGCATATGGGATCTTCCCAGACCAGGGCTCGAACCCGTGTCCCCTGCATTGGCAGGCAGATTCTCAACCACTGCGCCACCAGGGAAGCCCATAAGATATTTTAAAAATTATTTTATTTTTGGCTGTGTTGGGTCGTCGTTGCTGCACGGGGGCTTTCTCTAGTTGCGGCGAGCAGGGGCTACTCTTCGTTGTGGTGCGCATGCTTCTCATTGCAGTGGCTTCTCTTTGTTGCGGAGCGCAGGCTCTAGGCACGCGGGCTTCAGTAGTTGTGACTCGTGGGCTCAGTAGTTGTAGCTCGCGGGCTCTGGAGTGCAGGCTCAGTAGTTGTGGCACACAGGCTGAATTGCTCCGTGGCATGTGGGATCTTCCCGGACCAGGCCTCGAACCTGTGTCCCCTGCATTGGCAGGTGGATTCTTAACCACTGCACCACCAGGGAAGTCCAGGTGGTTTTGTTTTAAATTTAGTTGGTCATCTCTGACTTTTAACTGGAGGGTTCAGTCTGTTTACATTTATACTGACTGTGGATAAGTTCGGACTTATTTCTGCCATCTTTGTGCCTGCTGTTCATTTCACTTTTCGATGTCTCTTATATTTTTTGTTTGTATTCTCCATTTTTTTCCTCTACTAGTTTGAAACTTTGTAATTTCTGTTCTTGTAGTATTTAACCTTGATATTTTGCATACTTACTTAAAACTTAAAGCTAATCAGTATCTTAATCCTTCTACTGACTAAAAGAATAACACTTTATCAGAACTCTAGTAACTGATCACCCCACTCCTGGTTTGTGCTACTGTTTTAATTGACTTTTTAACCTCACATAGTAGATACTATTTTTAGTGTTTGTCTGGATACACCTCTAAGTTTAGCAGTTTCTCTGCTCACCAATCCTTCTTAAATCTCAGACCTTTCTTCTGGATGAATTCCTTCCTCCCCCCCTCTCTTTCCTTCTCGAGCTCTGCTGAGATGCATTGGGTCATTCTATTTCAAATCATTTAACTCTTTTAATCTTTCTCTTCTGTTTTTCCTGTTCTTATCTCTGCTGTATTCTGGGCATGGTCTTCAGATATGTCTTTGTGTTCATTTAAAGCTTCAGTTGGATCTAATCTTCTGTTTATTATTAGCATCCATTGGGTTTTTGATTTCATTATTATACATTTCTAAAGGGTATATTTAGTTTCTGTTAAACTCTGATCATTTTTAATACTCATTTCCTGTTTGAGTTCATGTTTTCTTTATACACATCCATATATGAGTGCTTTGCATTCAAAATATGGTAATTCCAGCATCTGAAGGTGTTGGGGTTCTGAATCTTTTTTTTCCCAGCATTTTATTTTTCATGGCACTGCTTCTGCTTGTGTGTTTTTTTAAAATGTTGCTTTTTTTAAAAAATAAATTTATTTATTTTTGGCTCTGTTGGGTCTTTGTTGCTGTGCACAGGTTTTCTCTACTTGCGGCGAGTGGGGGGGCTCCTCTCCGTTGTGGTGCGCGGGCTTCTCATTGTGGTGGCTTCTGTTGCAGAGCACGGGCTCTAGAGCGCAGGCTCAGTAGTTGTGGCGCACGGGCTTAGTTGCTCCGCGGCATGTGGGATCTTCCCGGACCAGGGCTTGAACCTGTGTCCCCTGCATTGGCAGGCGGATTCTTAACCACTGAGCACCAGGAAAGCCCTGCTTATGTCTTATATATATATGTATGTACACATATGTGTGTATATATATATATATGTATATATGTGTGTATGTGTATATGTATATGTTTTGTTACCATTGTAAATCAATTTCTTGGTTTCGAGTTCTGTAAATTTCGTGAATTTTACTCCAGACCTATTTGAGAACAGGCTTGTAGTTCCAAATCCTCACCAAAGACCATTATCATTATTTTTCTTCTTGTAGCTGTTTCCTGGGTAACCTCTCTTTGCTGGCAGATGGATTTCTTTTCCAGCCTATTAACAGGGACCCTTTAAGGATCCCTACTTAATGGAGGCATTTCATGTGGTGCTCCGCTAAGACACTGTCTCCGGATCGCTGAGTTGATGTCAGTATTTGCCTCTAGGGCCACCCAGGTTTTTAAAAGTTCCTCTTACAGAGTTGATTTAAATTTGCTGTTCCTTTTGATGGGTGAGGTGGGGAGGAGATGATTGTTCCTTGGGGATTTCCCGTTCATTCTATCAAGCTTGCTTAATAAATAGTGCATTAAAAGGTATGTTTTTGAAAATTTAGTTATAGTGAGAGGGTTTTCTAAGAGCATCTGAACCACCATATTGCCAGAAGTAGAAGTGTGCTTTGGATTTTTCAGGAAATAAAAAATGATGGCTTTTAAAAACTGGGAGAAGAAGGGCTTCATGATTCTAGGCCCCATTAATGGAAATACAGAGTCCAGGATTTGAAACTAATATTTCCATTTTATTAAATAGACCACAATGAGAGGCTTGTACTTAGTTCTGGCAGGCATATTCAAGATGACCAATAATAGGGTGATGGTTAAATTATAGTGTAACCTCTGGAACCAATCATATTTTTTCAAAGGCTGTCAGTCATGGAGAAATTTTTGCAACTTATTTGAGAAAAGTGGAATATAATACTATTCTCTATGGTCCCCAAATTATTTAGAAGAGAAAAAGCAAATTGGTAAGTGACGGTGGCAGAGTGATTGATTGATAGAAGTTTAATATTTTAAAGTCTTGTATTCCAAATTTTCTACAATAGAAAAAAATTGAGGCGGATACTGATAAACTAGAAAGTATCCCCTTTGGGAAGTCAAAAACCTAGAAAACAAACAAATCTGGAAAACTCTTATACTTATCAGCTAGAGGAAAAGATAATTATTTTGAAATATGTGAAATAATGTCATGAAATAATATTCTAACAAACAACATCTGGTGCTCACTTTGTACCAGGTGCTGTGCTGCACATGGGACTTGAGGAGGTTAACTTGACCAAAAAGTCCAACTGCTAGCCATCACCACAGCTGTTGTTGGAACCTAGGTCTTCTGGAGCCAGCTCTACCTTGTATCACTATTCACCTCTGTCCCCTAAGCCAGAAACCTTAAAATTTCCATACCACTCTCATTGATTTTGGTTTACTATCATCAATCAGGATGTAGTGGCACGGGAAGAGGGTGCCCCAGGAAGGTAGGAGGTAGAATTACTGTACTACAATGAATTGTTTAATATTAAAGAGACTGGATACAGTTGTTTCACAAAAAGATATATTTTCATATGACTATTTACATTTTTCATATTTAGTTAAAGAATATCATACAACTGATACCTTCTGAAATGTTTCATGCTTTTAAACTCTTCTATTTACACTTATCTGACATGGAATTATTAAAACTAAAATAGTCAAATACCTCGGTAATAGAAAGCAACCAGCCAGTGTAGCTGGGTCTTCACTTAAATTTGTTGATCAGTATTAGCAATAGTTACCTTAATAAATTATCATTCATTTTAAAATCAGTAGTTAATTTTAAACAATTCATAAATAAGTGTGCTCTGTGCAATTTACATGTTTAATATCCTGTGGATACTAAAAGCTTGTATATTGTCAGATTTGCACATTATTACTTTATCAAATGATGATAAGCTTTCTCAAAGAAGAAACTGGATAAGCTTGAAATTATATCCTAAGGTTCTCTGGAGAGTTAGTTAGTTATCAAAGCTCTGCCTGCTTTGTAGGAGGAGGTTCCAATTTACGTGAGAGGGCAGTTAAAATCTGGTTGAATTTCTCATATCTCTCTGTCTGATTGACTTGTGCACCTTTGCTGCCCCATAGCAATCTCATTTGGAATTCAGTCTTGAAGATTTCACTCATTTCTTCATCTGGTTGAAAACCTAATAAAAACAAAACCAAAAAAACTTACTTCAGTTCTGCTCGAAACAGTGTTGAAAATAGACTGAAAACTTGCTTGTTTAAAGTAGGATCAAAATGAACATCTCTCAGAACTTTAAAAAAATGCCCCCAAGGAAAAAAAATATAGGATCTACTCTATATAAAGGAGGGCAGAGCCCCCCTCAAGGACCTGAGCACCTTCAGAGAAAGAATAACAAGTAAACTCACTAAGACGTGATAGAATAAAATTCGTGTGCACAAGCCACCATGGGCCATAGTGCTGTGAGAAGGAGTGTTCAAAGTACCTTTTTTTTTTAACAGCTTTATTGTATAATTTACTTGTCATGATTCACCCATTTTAGCTGCAGTTTATACAGTTGCACAAACATCACCACCACTTTAGAACAATTCCATCAATCACCCTAGAAAATCCCCTAGTACCTCTTTTCAGTCAATCCCTGTACCTACCCCACACCACAGCCGACCACTAATCTGCTTTCCATCGCTATTGCTTTGCCTTTTCTAGAAATTTGATATAAATGGGATTATATAACATGGACTTTTTTTATGTCAAGCCTCTTTCACTTTGGCTTCTTTCAGCATGATGTTTTTGAGATTATTCCATATTGTTGTATGTTATCAATAATTCATTCCTTTTTATTGCTGAGTAGTATTCAGTTATATCGACATACATACCACATTTTGTCTGTTTACCAACTGATAAGACATTTGGATTGTTTCCAGTTTCTGGCTATTACAAACAATGTGAACATTTGTGATTAAGTCTTTGAGTGGACACTTGTTTTCATTTCTCTGGAAGTGGAATTACTGGGTCACATGGTAAATACATGTTTACTTTTAAAGAAACCATCGAACTCTTTTCCAAAATGACTTTACCATTTTATATTCTCATCAGTAACATATGAAGAGTCTAGCTGTCAACTCTTAGTATTGTCATTCTAGATAGCGTGTGGTGGTATCTCACTGTGGTTTACGTTTACATTTCCTTAATAACTAATGCTTTGAACATTTTTCCATGTAGTTTATTGTCATTGTATATCCACTCTGGTGTAGTGTCTATTCAAATCTTTTGTTGATTCAAATCTTGTTTCTCTTCTCCTTGAGTTGTAAGATTTCTTTAAATTCTAGATATAAGTCCTTTATCTGATGTATGTTTGCCAAATATTTTCTTCTAGTCTGTGGTGTGCCTTTTCACTTCCTTAATGGTGACTTTTAAAGAGCAAAATGTAAATTTTTGATTTATCAATGTTTTCTTTTATGGTTCATGCTTTTTGTATCTTAAGAAATTTTGCCTAACCCAAGGACACAAGGAATTTCTCCTATGTTTTCTTATAGAAGCTTTACACTTTAGCTCTTACATTTTGAGTGTATGCTGTGATGTAAAGATTGAGATTCTTTTTTTTTGTACATGATAATCAATAGTTCCAGCACCATTTGTTGAAAGATTACTTTATGCAGTGAATTACCTTGACACTGTTGTCAGAAAACAATCGACAGTCATATGTGTGGGCCTGTTTCTCGACTCTCTTTTCTGTAAGAGAAGATCTGCTCTACTTACAGCCAAGGATGCTCAGTCAACTCTATTAGAGCAGGGGAAACCTCTAGCCAAAGAGTCATACAGGTATATGTTTCTCATCCTTGATTACTGCTGGAGTAGTTGGCTCTGTCATTAAATATATTCTCACCATCTAGATCATAGTATCTTGGTGGTGGAGAGGATTATAGAAGCCTTCTATTCCATTCATCCATGTGATGCCAAAATATCTTTGGCAGATAACCAGCCAGAGGCCAGATGACAACTTCCACTCATTCAGTTAATATGCTTTGAGCCCCTACCCTGGGCTGAGTGCTGGGATACGTTGGTGAGCAAATCTCTGCCCTTACTGGGCTCACAGTCACTTCTAGCAATGAGAACTTGCTATGAAAACCTGTAGCAGGATCAACTGAGAAATACCATCAGATGCCTTTAAGGTGATTTGCTGTAGAACAGCTTAGATCATACTTTTCTCAAAATCCACCCTAATATATTGGCTTAGGCAACATCTAATGTAATATACTTATTGGTTTTGTATAAGCAGGCATTCCAGTATCTGGTGAGTTGAATTACGGGCTTTAATGGTTTGAGTCCTACACTGCCAACCCTGGAGAACTTTCTGAGGAAAAGAAAAGAAACAGGTATGTAGTGCTTATGCCTACAGCAGACACAGTGCAAATTGTTCAGTCCCAAATTCTGTTTCTGAATTAACAACTTTGTTTCAGGTTGAAATAATAGGCCTCTTCTGCCCCATATAGTTCTTAACCTTGTGGATCAAACTGTGGGCCCTTGAAGAGTGTTAAAATTATACAGTGAGGAAGAGAAAATAGTCACCCCTGATAACTGTGTTGGTAAAGCCCTTATTCTTGTACTTGCTTCCTAAATGGTCTTTTTGCCTGCAAGCTTCAGTCTTCCAGCCTTCCTCCACAAAGATGGCAGACTGAAAACAAATCTGACCATGTGATAACATCCTCCCATGTTTAAAACCCTTCACTGGCTCTTCCTTAGCCACAGTCCTACATGGAAGGCCTTCCCACCTGTATCCACCTCCTTCTTTAACCTAGCTGGCCACTCCTTAAGACACACTTTACACTAATACAAAGCCAAGTACTTGTGGTTCGTACTTTTCTCCAAGCTCTCTCAGTGCCTTTGCTTATGTTGGACCCTCTGATGCCAAGAGCAGGGGAGCTCACTTGCCAGTGTGTCTGGGAAGAAATAGGAATACAGATAAGTCAAATAGAACTCCCAACTCCTTATGTTGGCCCATCACCTTTTCTAACAGTGATTATCAGAGGTACTAATGGTAAACAAGCTGACAAATTCTTTCTTGATCCTTTCTCTCTGTTTATACCACTGGCACAAGAGAATACATAAAAGGAAGGGAGAAGCAGGATCCCTAAGACAGGTAGGAACTAAGAGTAAGTAGTGATCAACCATATAGGAAATGGAATTCCCATGCCTTAATCTTTCCTACTT
The DNA here is from genome assembly GCF_028564815.1 of Eubalaena glacialis. Lineage (NCBI taxonomy): Eukaryota > Metazoa > Chordata > Mammalia > Artiodactyla > Balaenidae > Eubalaena > Eubalaena glacialis. Next base: position 112,443,726 of record NC_083718.1, on the reverse strand, counting down.
GGTCTCTTTCTTATTGAGAGCACCCATGCTCTTTCATTCCTTCACTCCAATTACTGCGCAGAGTAGACAGCAGCTTACCAAAACCAGCTCTTACCTGCCAGGATCCTCTCAGCATTCACCCGGTAGCTGTCTGCAGCTTCTGCCATGAGTCGGGCTGTTGCCAAATGGTTCAGCATAATCTCACAGCTTTCGTCGTTTTTTTCCCACATGTCAGTTCCTTCAAAAGTGACAGCCTCGCGCTCCATTAAGGTCACAAGAGGCATCAGCAGTGGGACTGATATATTATTTGGGGGAACACACGTAGACTCTGAAAAACACGGGGTAAAGTTTTCCACGTCATGCTTTCTTTCCAAGTTAAGTGCAGAGAGTTCCAGTTGAAGATGGCAACGTAGGAGTGTCCTGGGCTCACCTCCTTCTGTGGACACACTGAATCTGTGGCTAAATATGGAACAACTTCCTCTGGAAAAAAACTAAAAACTGTCTGAATAACTGTCTGAATGCATTGCATAAATGAGAGAAGGCCCACATCAAAGCAGGTAAGAGAGGCTGGGAGACTATCTCTCTATAAACCCCACCCCTGGCACAGTGACCCACAATTGGGAGGGAACTCAAAACCTGGAGTTTCTCCCTGAGGAGCAAAGGGCTTGAACCCCACAGGGTACCCCAGCTTTTAAGACCAGCACCTGAAAGACAAGCCCCCAAAACATCTAACTTTGAAAACCAACAGTACTCATGTCTGCAAGACCCACAAGGCTATAATCATCTGAGAAACAGGTCTTAAAGGGCTTGTAAGCTTGGACTCACCTGCCCCAGGGCTCAGTGCAGAGGCAGCCAATTGAGAGGTGCCTGGACATTATGCAAATGAGGCTCATTTGCTAATCTTTAAGCTTTAGCCCGAGAGGCAGGCTTCTGGTTTGGCAAACAACTGGGACCTATGAGGCCCTCTCAGCAATGTGGAGGCTAATGGATGATGCAATCTTTGTGCTCTCCCTCTGCCTTGCTCCACCTCACTGATATATCCCAGAAAGTAGCTCATATCCTTGTCTGGCATTCCAATCTCTCCAGCTGCCTCCAGAGGACACCTCTAAATTGCCTAGCTCTGATGGCCAATGGGGCTTATTTTGCCCATGGGTCCTATAGGACTGTAACCTTTGTAATGCCACAAGATAAGAAAATTACAGGCCAATATCCGTGATGAACACAGATCCAAAAATCCTGAACAAAATATTTGCAAACTGAATTCAATACATTGAAAGGATCATATACATTGATCAAGTGGGATTTATTCCAGGGATGCAAGCATGGCTCAACATTCACAAATCATTATGATATACCACATTAATAAAAGAAAGATAAATGATTTTTCTGCATCTATTAAGATGATCAAATTATTTTTAACAAAATTCAACATCCATTTATGATAAAAACAAAGTGGGAATAAAGGGAATGTACAACAACATAATAAAGGCCATATATAACAAGCCCACAGCTAACATCATACTCAATGATGAAGAGCTAAAAACTTTCCCTCTAAGATCAGGAATAAAAGGATGATTATTCACCACTTCTATTCAACATAACATTGGAAGTCCTAGCCAGAGCAATTAGGCAAGAAAAAGAAATAAAACCATCCAAATTGGAAAGGAAGACGTAAAACTATTACTATTTGCAGATGACCTATTATATATAGAAAACCCTAAAGACTCCACCAAAAAACTGTTAGAACTAATAAACGAATTCAGTAAAGTTGCAGGATACAAAATCAATATACAAAAACCTGTTGCATTTCCATATGCTAATAACTATCAGAAAGATATTAAGAAAATAATTCCATTTACAATTACATCAAAAAGATCAAAATACCTAGGAATAAATTTAACCAAAGAGATGAAAGACCTGTACACTGAAAACTGTAAGACATTGATGAAAGAAATTGAAGAAGACACAAATAAATGGAAAGATACTGTGCTCCCGGAATGGAAGAATTCATATTGTTAAAATGTCCATACTACCCAAAGCAATCTATTGACTCAGTGCAATCCTTATAAAATTCCAATGGCATTTTTCACAGAAATAGAACAAACACAATCCTAAAATTTATGTGGAACCACAAAAGATGCCAAGTAGCCAAAACAACCTTGAGAAAGAACAAAGCTAGAAGCATGACATTCCCTGATTTCAAACTACATTACAAAGCTATAGTAAAACAGCATGGTATTGGCATAAAAACTGACACATATATCAATGGAACAGAATGGGGAGCCCTGAAAGAAAACCACACACATATGGTCAATCAATTTGCCACAAAGTAGCCAAGAATATACACTGAGGAAAAAGGACAGTCTCTCCAATAAGTGGTATTGGGAATACTGGATAGCTACATCATGGAAGTGCAAATCAAAATCACAATGAGATATCATCTCACATCTATTAGAATGGCTGTTATCAAAAAGACAAGAAATAACAAGTTTTAGCAAGGATGCAGAGAAAAGGGAACCCTTGTGCACTGTTGGTGGGGATGTAAATTGGTGCAGCCACTATGGAAAATGGAGGTTCCTCAAAAAGTTAAAAATAGAGCTGTCATATGATTCAGCAATTTCACCTCTGGGTATTTACCTGAATAAAACAAAAACACTAATTTGAAAAGATACATGCACCACCCCCCTGCTCCATTCACTGAAGCATTATTTGTAAAAGCCAAGACATGGAACCAACCTAAATGTCCATCAATGGATGCATGGATAAAGAAGATGTGGACTCATGCTCTTGGACTGGAAGAATTAATATTGTTAAAATGGCCATACTACCCAAAGCAACCTACAGATTTAATGTGATCCCTATCAAATTACCCATGACATTTTTCACAGAACTAGAATAAATAATCGTAAAATTTATATGGAGTCACAAAAGACCCAGAATTGCCACAGCAATCCTGAAGAAAAAGAACAAAGCTGGAGGCGTAATCCTCCCAGACTTCAGACAATACTACAAAGCTACAGTAATCAAAACAGCATGGTATTGGTATGAAAACAGACATATGGATCAATGGAACAGAATACAGAGCCCAGAAATAAACCCACACACCTATGGTCAATTAATCTTTGAAAATGGAGGCAAGAATATACAATGGAGATAAGACAGTCTCTTCAGCAAGTGGTGGTAAAGCTGGACAGCTGCATGTAAATCAATGAAGTTAGAACACTCCCTCACAGCATACACAAAAATAAACTCAAAATGACTTAAAGACCTAAATATAAGACATGACACCATAAAACTCTGAGAAGAGAATATAGGCAAAACATTCTCTGGTATAAATCATAGCAATGTTTTGTTAGTCTCCCAAGGCAATAGAAATAAAAGCAAAAATAAACAAATGGGACCTAATCAAACTTTTGCACAGCAAAGGAAGCCATAAACAAAATGAAAAGGCAACCAACAGACTGGGAGAAAATATTTGCAAACAATGCAACCAACAAGGGCTTAATTTCCAAAATATACAAACAGCTCATACAACTCAATAACAAAAAAACAAACAACCCAATCAAAAAATGGGCAGAAGACCTAAATAGACATTTCTCCAACGAAGACATACAGATGGCCAATGGGCACATGAAAAGATGCTCAACATTGCTAATTATCAGAGAAATGTAAATCAAAACTACAATGAGGTATCACCTCACACTGGTCAGAATGCCCGTCATCAAAAAGTCACAAACAATAAGTGCTGGAGAGGGTGTTGAGAAAAGGGAACCCTTCTACACGGTTGGAGGGAATGAAAATGAGTGCAGCCACTATGGAGAACAGTATGGAGGTTCCTTAAAAAACTAAAAATAGAGTTGCCATATGATCCAGCAATCCCACTCCTGGGCATATATCCAGAGAAAACTCTAATTCGAAAAGATACATGTACCCCAATGGTCACAGCAGCACTATTTACAACAGCCAAGATATGGAAGCAACCTAAATGTCCATCGACAGATGAGTAGATAAAGAAGATGTGGTATATACACACACACACACACACACACACACACACACACACACACACACAAAATGGAATATTACTCAGCCATAAAAATGAATGAAATAATGCCATCTGCAGCAATATGGATGGACCTAGAGATTATCCTACTTCATAAGTGAAGTGTGTCAGACAAAGACAAATATATGATATTACTTATGTGTGGAATCTAAGAAGATACAAATGAACTTATTTACAGAATGGAAACTGACTCACAGTAATAGAAAACAAATCTATGGTTACCAAAGGGGAAAGAAGGGGAGGGATAAATGAGGAGTTTGGAATTAGCAGATACAAAGTACTATATATAGGGACTTCCCTGGTGGTGCAGTGGTTAAGAATTCGCCTTCCAATGCAGGGGACACGGGTTTGAGCCCTGGTCCGGGAAGATCCCACATGCCACGGAGCAACTAAGCCCGTGCGCCACAACTACTGAGCCAGCACTCTAGAGCCCATGAGCCACAACTACTGAGCCCACGTGCCACAACTACTGAAGCCTGTGCTCTGCAACAAAAGAAGCCACCGCAATGAGAAGCCCATGCACCGCAACCAAGAGTAGCCCTGCTCGCCACAACTAGAGAAAGCCTGAGCGCAACAACCAAGACCCAACACAGCCAAAAAATAAATAAATTTATTAAAAAAATACTATATATAAAATAGATAAATAACAAGGTCCTATTGTATAGCATAGGGAACTACATTCAATATCTTGTAATAACCTATAATGAAAAAGAATATGAAAAATACATATGTATGTATTATATTATATATATGTAACTGAATTATTTTGCTGTACATCAGAATCTAACACAACATTGTAAATCAATTATAACTTCAGTAAAAAAAAGAAGATGCATGTGTGTATACACACACACACACATATACATATATACACAATGGAATATTATTCAGCCATTAAAAAAGAATGAATCCTGCCATTTGTAACAACATGAATGCAACTTGAGGGCATTACGCTAAGTGAAATAAGTCAGACAGAAAAAGATAAATACCATATGAACTCACTTACATGTGATACCTAAAAAAAACAAAAACAAAAACACCCTTTGAGCTCATGGATATAGAGAACAGATTGGTGGTTGCCTGAGTTGGGGTAGGGGGAGAAGTGAAATGGGTGAAGGGGATCAAAAGGTACAAATTTCCAGTTATAAAGTGAATAAGTCCTGGGGGATGTAATGTACAGCATGGTGACTATAGTTAATAATACTGTATTGCATATTTGAAAGTAGCTAGTAGAGTGGATCTTGAAAGTTCTCATCAGAAGAAAAAAAACGTTTTGTAACCATGTATGGTAACAGATGTTAACTGGTCTTATTGTGATCATTTTGCAACATATACAAATATCAAATCATTACGTTGTACACCTGAATCTAATATGTAAGTTACACCTCAATATATAAAGTTAAGCACAAAATAAGGTAACTAGTAGCCTATGTCTTGTTTTAGCAACTGCAGACCTACAAGCGATGCTGTCATATGATAAAAGCCTTGGTGACCCATCAACAGTCCTGCAGATAACTCAGAGCCTCATAATATGCCCTGCTAAATGCTTTGATCAAAGCAGAACAGATATGACGCTGCCAGGGCTGCCACCAGACCCCCTTGTCCTGATCCTGTGCTCACCTCTGCCTTCGTGCAGGATTTTGCTAAAAGGCTTCAGCTGTTTCTCATAGAGGATGGCGGTTTGTGTGTACTGGTGCCGCAGGGCGGTCCACGTTTTTTCTAACCTTGTGATCTGGAAGAAAGAAAGGTGTTATCGTTTTGGAAAAGGTTCTTTTTAAAACTACCTTTTTGCTTAAGTTTTGGAATGGATGATAGAGGTACATGGTAAAAACTCAAAGCAGTTGAAAGGAGTGTACAGAGAAAAGCTAATCCCCAGCCCGACCCTGCTCCACATTGCTCTAATGACCCATGAGACACACACACCTTTTAAAATAAATGCGTATCATACTACACATATTTTCCTGTTCATTGTTTGGAAATTATTCCGTGTAAGTACATATAAAACAGTATAGAACAGTCTTGTTTTGTTAAACTTTTGCCTAGTGTTCCATTTATGCATAAACCATAGTTTAACTAGTTTCCTATAGATAAGCACTTTAAACATATTTTTCTATTACCAAATATCTGGAGGATAAATTTCCAGAAGTGGAACTACTGGGTCAAAAAATACATGTATTTTAAATTTTGATAGGAGTTGCCAACTGTCCTCCACAGAGGTTATACTGATGTAAGGATGTAGAATGTGACATACAGCATTTTAATGTTACTTGTAAGTAATAAAGTCTGAGACATGTGGAAAATTGCCTAGACCATATGATGCCACTACTCATTCCTTTTCATTTCTTTGGGAACAATTTAGTCAAAACCAACATATGCCACTGACTCTGACTGCCCTAGATAAATGGTCCACCACTCACACCTTAAAACCAGCAAGCCCGTGTCTGACCTTTTCTACATGAAACAAGGAAGGAGGGAAGGGAACTAATATTTATGGAATGAGAGCCAACTCTGTCAGGTATTTGAGGAATTTCATTTAATCCTCACCATGCCCTATGAGGCAGGTATTTTGGCTTCATTTTACAGGTCAGAAAACAGAAGAGATTAGGTAACTTGCTCAAGGTTTCATAGCTGCTAAATGGCAGAGCTGAAATTCATTTCCTTGGGCTCTAAGAGCTCCCTGTGTATTCCAAGAGGAAGGTGAGAAAGGATCACCATCAGCAGATTTGCTGGAAGGAAAGGATGTGGCTGTTCTTCCTCCGGCCACCTACCACCCTGCCCTCTCTTCTCTTCCCCCTCCCTGAAGCATCCGCCTTTCTGAAAGGAGCCCTTGACTCTGGGCTAGGCCCATCTCCTGGATGCTCTCTCTTGATACCAGAAGCTGCGAAGAGAAGGAGCAGGTTTAGATGATGACACACAGAAATGACGTGACTCTCCTCTTGGGTTTTTCCTGGGCCTGCCACTCCCCTCCCCAAGCAGGGCCCTGAACACCCTAGAGGACTCTGCCCCCTCATTGCTGAAGTGCTCCAGAAGGGAGGAGTCTGATGCTGCTGTGTGTGGGGGGGGAGCCATCTATAAAGGCATGTTTAGGTGCTTTGGTCTAAGTCCCTATGTTTAGGTGCTTTGGGCTAAGTCCCTATGTTTAGGTGCTTTGGGCTAAGTCCCTATGCTTTGGGCTAAGTCCCTATGTTTAGGTGCTTTGGGCTAAGTCCCTAATGGCTGAGTTTGATGTCATGGACTGCAATCACTTTAATGCCACAAAACACCCCCTTCACTTCTCTCGGAGGAAGCTCTGGGCTGAGGGGCCTATGCATACAGCTAGCCTGTTAGCCCTCAAAATTATAGGCAGTTTTGGATAAGAGGAAATAAATATGATGTAAATTAAAAACACCCAAATGAAAAATTAGAACTCCTGTTAGTATAGTAGAAGTCAGTATATCATGAAAATATGGCTGAACTTGCTTATTTCAAATATCGCCCCTATACAGTTCCAGTGCATCTAAAGAATTTTGAAAGCTCTTGGAATATTATAATTGGAATTGACCCCTCTCAAAATTTCCTGGTGAAAGCATGAGGTTTTTCAGCTTCTTGTTTGAAAGGTGACCTCGCTTTCGTGCAAGGAAATTATGTTCCTAACATGCCCTGACTTGGCAACGGTGCCCCAGTGGCAATGGTGGATGTTCAGTGAGCACCCGGCAGGATTTCAGAGACAATCTGTGGCTGTGAAACAGCCAAGCTAAATGAGCAGCGGTTTTGGTGTTAGGGGTTGCACATTGGGCTTGTGGGACTGTGGTCTCGTACTCGAAGTCGCCGAGCACCTAGGGCTTAACACAACGGAAGTCTGAAAGCTGACTCCTAGCAGTCAAGACAACAGGACCACTTTCCTCTATGAGGTCCATTTGACTTCAAAGACAGGTTTTCAGTTTCGACCCTCCTCCTAAGAACAGTCTGTCAAAGCAGATAAATTCAAAGTGCCCGATTTCAGACACTCTGCTTAGGGGGTTATATAGCAGATGGGCCAGGAATCTGAATTTTTTAACAGCAGAGTCTGTTCTAGGTGATCTGAGGAATATACTTTGAGATAAATCACTCTAGGGATTCTTAGAGAATGTCCCAGTTTGCCAGTCATTACCCCAAACTGCCCGCACGTCCGGCGACCCAGACAGAAGCAGTCTCTTTCTTATACAACACACCCAAGCCAGACGTGATCATCCTAACTGGTCCTTCAGGAATATCTATAGTTCCTGAGGATGACTCTTCTTATCGTATATCAAAGAGAAAGTGTAGGTTGTCAGCAATTATCTGCTGTTTTTAAAAACAGAGCCAAAATACTTGGGACACTGCTCTTGTTTGTCCCCTAATTAAAGCAGCTTTCACTAAGATACGATTTACCTTTTGAGGTTAATTAAAATCATCTGTGATTTGCTAAGCACGGGCTTGCAGACCACTTTGCGGAACATTAAGTACACACAGGCCCACAGGGCCGCACAAAGCAAGTGAGAATTTACCTGCGGCATTTCCAAGGCCTTCATGATGGCCGAGAAAGAATAGAGGTCCCCCATGGAGTCTTTCAGCTCCACTGCCACCTGGATGATCCTATTGAGGGTGGCTGCTCTGTCCTCCAAAGTGCCCGTGCAGCCCAGAATGTCCACTGCAATGCCAATGGCCATCGTGTTGTGTCTGAGAGGGAGGAAAACAGCAGTCAGGCCCAGGGCCAACAGGACTAGGAGGAAACGAAACCAAACTGGCCAGGGAAAGGACTGGCTTTCCACCATTTGCTGCTATCGCCCTGAGATGCACTGGCAGCTCAGCCGGTTTGGTTGCTGATTTCAACAGAGAGATCACCCCCATCAGGCTGACTGCAGCAGGGCCCCGGGGAGGCCTCAGTGGGTGTCCTATGGAGAGTCAAAAAGGACAGATGCCCCAGGACAGGGCTGTTCAGCCCTGGAGCAGGGGGTGTGAAGAGGGCCCTCCTGGGGTGAAGCTGCTCAAAAGTGCAAGTGGCTCCTTGTACCTTCCACCATGACAGGTCTGCGGAGACGCCAGGTCCCCCAACACACTTGGGAATCCCTTCCTCAGGGAAGCCCTGGGCCACCTCCACTGAGCCCCCTGGACTGGGGGATGCAAGGGACAGAAAAATGAGAGAACATGCTTCATTCAGGAAGATGACATGGATGTCAGAACAAAGAAAGAAATGAGGAGCTAAGAACAGAGTGTCTGTGGCTCCGGTCAAGGGGCCAGAAAGTGAATGGAGATGTGGACAAAGACTCAACAGTGGACCAGCAGGATTTCCCTGTAAGGTCAGACCTAATAAAACTGAAATCTTGTATCTGCCAACAATCCTCCCTTTTCTCATCCTGAACTACACAGGTCAACCTCGCAGACCCAAAACAGGAAGCAGAATGGTCTTTTCTCTACAGACAATGGGACCAATATGAATGGGGTCGCAGAGAGGTCTCCTTCCTGGTGGCAGCAGCACAGCCTGTAAACCCTCCTCTCCTTCCTCCTGGGGACCAGGAGTTCCTGCCTTGGGCCAGAGTAGCCTCAGGTAAATTTCTCCAGGCACTGGTACAGCGCTGGAGGTGAAGCCCTGATTCACAGCTATAGTCGAAACAATACGACTTTGCCTTTGAAACTGGGCCACCTTGTCCTGAAAGTTCACAGCTAAGGATGTTACTCCAAGACCATGCTTCTCTCTGAGCCCACGGGTGCTGGTCTCTCTCTCACTCTTCTAGAGCAAAGAGAGGTGTGATTCATCTAGTGCTTAGCATTACTAGTTTCTCTACTGATTGTTAAATCAGTAATGGGCTCTGCTGTCTGTGAGTGTTTGCACACGTGGGTATGCAGTGTGCTTGCTCGGAGTGTGACCTTAGGCTGTTACCTGACTGCTCCACTCCCCCATTTCCTCATCTCTAAAATGGGAACAAGGGTTGTTGGGAGAAAGACTGTGTGTGTGTGTAAAGATAATTAAAGCGCCTGGCACCACAGCACCCAGCAAATAGTAGTTACTAAAATTGTATCTATATGTGCATCTCTCCCTCTGTACCTTGGTCCCTTTTGCCTGTTGGTCTCTCTTTCCTTTTTCTTTATCTTTTTTGCTGATTTCCTGTCTTTCCTAATTAATGGATCCTAAAATAGGCTTAAAGTATATTTTTATTATCTGTTGTACTTATTGAAGAGTTTTGTTACCCATTTGCAAACTGTTAAGGTTGAGCCAAACATTTTAGATGTTTAATAGTAAACTAACTTCCCATGTTGCCTTCAACTGATTCTTTAATTCAGTGTTTTTTCCTGTGTTTTAATGCCCCTTAATAAAAGACAGGTTCTCTACTTCTTTAAGACCTGGCATTATATCAACAGCTATTTGGGTAATTATATCCATTCGTTTAACCAACATTTGCCTCAAGCCTCCTGCGTACACCACCATGAGAAAACCAGCTCAGCAAGGCGGCCCTACAGCAGAAGCTCCCGGGGTCGGCAGGGGGAGGCACTAAACGTTATACAAAGGATATCTCTGCTTGCTAGGCTTGGAATGGGTGAGGTGGTAAGTTTAAAATGAAGGGTAGTTTGTATTCAATTCTCAAACACAATAATGTCATTTGATCCTGCAGGACTGCTATAACCTTGGCCTTTATTTAGTAAACACACTGTAAAGGAGAAAACAGCTCTCCAAGCCCTAGCAGGTAGATCCCACAGGTCAGCCCTGAACAGGAAACAAGCCAAGGAGCCAGACCCCAGGCAGGCGGCAATCAGGAGAAAGAGGAAATGGATGTAGACAAGAGTGGAAGTCAGAAAATAGCCCAGAGAGAAGCCTCAAGCCTGCTGACCTCAGCCTGGGCCTAGAATCCATGCCCAACACACCTAATGACACTGATAAAATAAGGCCTGCAACTGGGGAGTTTTCAGGCTGAAATGTATCACATGAGAAACGGTGACGCATGGCAGCACAGCTGATCTCTGTGGAAATGATGACCACCGGGCCCAGACCAGGAAGGAGGGAAAGTTAGTGGAAATGAGAAGCCAGGCCCCTGCAGCATGGGGAGGGAAGATGACGCCTGGAGAGCAGGGCTAGCATCTAGAACAGTCTCAGCAGGGAAAGTAGGGAAATTCGGAAGTCGGACCTACATTGCCCAAAGACACTGAACAACAGGCCAACAAGCACCCACCCTGGCCTCTGATCAAAGGCAGCAGGGGCCATTTCCTGTCCTCCTGCCTCCCAGAAGTCTTCCATTTGGTACTCTGGGTGTTTCCTACGGGATGTATCTGTGGCTGTGAAGCCAAGGCAATGGCAGTATTGGAGCCATTTTATCTGCTTCATAGTCAGGTAACCTGGAAAGCAGCTGTTATCGACCCTCCCAGGCTATTTAAAATACAATGTTCACTTTCTAGGGGCTGACAGCCTAGGACTGCACTGTCCACTAGCCATATGTGGCTACTTACACTTAAAATAGTAAACAGTAAAATAAAACACTGCATCCTTCAGTTGCCACATTTCAGGTGCCCGGTAGCAACATGTGGCTAGTGGCTGCTGTAATGAGATTTCTGCCATCACAGAGAGCTGCTGTACTGGACAGCACTGTGACCCAGAACATCAGGGAAAGCCATGGGCAGGGGATGACGGCACTCGGGCCCCCGGGCCCTGAATCACCCCTGCCCTCTTCTCACAAAAAGCCAGGGCCCTGGCTGTCCATTAAAGACCACATGTGTGTCGTGGCAATTGGGAACCTGGTTGGAGAAACAGAAAACTTAAGATAACAAGATAGCCTCACACACAAAAAACTATCTTTTCTTTTGTGTCAAAAAGGCCAACTTCTATGGTAATATGAGAATCTAGTCTAGTGCTTCTTAAAAACGTGCCTCACTACTTCTATCTTTCTAATTTCTAAATATCCGATGTTCAAGTGAGTGGGTTTTAATGGACAGCCAGGGCCCTGGCTTTTTGTGAGAAGAGGGCAGTGATGCTTCAGAGGCCGGGGGCCCGAGTTCCGTCATCCCCTGACCTCTGATACCCCATCTGTCCACCCTTCAGAGAAAACATTGTTCAGACTCTGTTCTTCCCAACTTCCCCACAAACTCCCACTTAATTCCTAAAGCAGTCTTGAACTCCGGAGACGAGGGGGCCGCAGCTCAGCGAGCTGGGCTGGAGGTGGTAAGGCGTCCGTGCTCCGCCTGCCTGCAGGACTGCTCCCAGCCCAGGCTGGCAGGGGCTGTGGTGAGCTGTGCTCCCAGGCGGATCGTCTGTCGGCTCCTCCACCTGCTCCTGGAGCAGGGACGGGAATGTGCTCTCTGTTCCCTGACTTCCTCTTTGCTGTCTCTTTGAGCTTCTCCAGGAATTCTCTGGCTACAGCTTCTGGGCCCCCCGCCCTCAAGCGAGGCAGAACTGGGGTGGTGGGTGCCTGGCCTCTCCCAGCTCTGCAGCCTGTGGCGTTGAAAGTGCCATAAATGCAGAGCAGCACTGCTCACCTTTCAATGATGTCCAGGCGCAGCTGGTGGCCATAAGGCAGGGTGATGAGCTCCAGCCCTGAGCTCATGCCCATGTTCTTCCTCATCTCTTCAGAGACTTCAAGTATCCTCGCGACCTGTCAAGAACACAGGTTGAAATGAACTGGACCAGGACGTGGGCTTGCTGCAAACACGAATTTATCACATGGAAAGAAATACACTAAACTGGAACAGTGTGGATGCACTTGACTTGTTGCATTTCTTTTTAAGCAGTGGCATCTTAGGATACAGTTTTAATATATTTGGAGGATTTTAATACACATACTGGAATGTAAAACCTGGGAGGAAAGCACCTAGATTGGTCTGCAGAATCTGCAGATTTGGTGTTTCTGCCCGGTCAGAGAATGGTGCAGTTCTTCAAGCTTTTGTCTAACACAGGCTGGATCCTGCTGTGATGTTTTGCTGCTAACAGCAGGGCTGTGTGTGCGCAGAGCAGACGGACCCCCTGCAGTGGAAAAGCAGAGCTGTGTCCAAATGCTGCTCTGCTGCAGGCTCTGCCGTTCATGTTCTCCCTTAACGGCAGGGCTGGCTCCTATTACCCTTAATTACACCTCTCCTGGGCTCAGGAAACGCAGTGTACGTCTGGAAACCATTAGAAACGTGTATAGCGATTTGAAACCCGAGGTCTCAAACACACCCACTTCTTCCCCCCACCCCGAGAGGTCTTCCTTAAAGGAAATCTGGTTTGTTTGTCCCAGCCAGCTCTCCCCATCTCAGTTCTAGTGTGTGATCACAGCTTATTGGAATCAGGTATTAGTTGACCACTTAGGGTTATTACATGCTACCTCCAAATACTACAACTGAGTCAGGCCATCTGTAAAACGGGGCTGGTGACACTCACAGAGCACTGATGTACTAACAGTGCAACTAGCAGATACAGTGGGTCAAACCAACCCTGGACACGCGGCAGGCGCGGGACAATCCCCCTCCTTGAGCCGGTGTTGTCCTCAACTATAATTATCCCGGGTATATGAACAGTCCAGGTGTCTTCATAACAGGCCACGAAAAACATCTGGAAGTTTAGCTGATATTATTAACCTTGACCCTTAACTTCTGTGGTTGAGCAGAGGCGCCACTGTCAGCCCCGGGGATGAACTGTCCAGTGCAGACTCCAGAATAGGATGCAGGAGTCACACTCTGCTCTCTGGGCCTCAGTTTCCCCTTCTCTAACACAACGGCTAAGTTCACCTTTCTCAAAGACTCTGCCAAGGATCAAAGGACCCTAAAACCCCAGCTATTTAAAAAGTCAAGTTGTGAATCGTTGGCCACGTGGAAGGGGGAAGAATTCTGGCCGGATCTCTGGAAAGAGATTTACACCTTGACCATGACAAGGCAGCCCTGAGGCACACCCCGGCCACCTGCAATCACACACATTTTGCTTGCTTGTTTAGACACCTGCCCTGTCAGAGGCTCCAAACCCAACACATCCAATCCATGCACACTCTGTGTAACAAGAGTCAAAGGCTTGTCATTGATTCAGTTTTATTCTGGAAGCTCTTTTCCTCTCCAGTCTGTTTTCCTTCCGTGTAAACATGCAATCCCCTGGTCACTTTCCTGACGTATTACCAGGAAATGCTGACACCTGCTTGCCCCAAGGCTGAGCTGTGGAACAAGGGGGCCCCAAGGTCACAGTGCAGAGCCTGGATTAGGTCTCCTGGGCCTGGGGCCATGCAGCTCAGAGGTGCAGAGGAGGGATGAACACTTGTAGCGGATTTACTATGAGCTGGACCCGGCAGTGCAGGGTGACATCAATGCCCCACGATGAGTTATTCTAGCCACCCTCTGCTCTTCTGATCTTAGCCATCCTAGCTTTGCAGGATCTCTGAACTCTGCCTGATCCTCATCCCATTGCCTTGGGAGCTGCTGCAGTGACCCAGGGGAGCCCTAAGAGGTGCCTGGCCCTGCTCTCCTCCCAGCTGCCAGGGACCTTCTCCAGAGAAATGAGATTGCCTGGCTCCACTATCCGTGTCTGTTGTCCTCCGCAGAGGACTCTGATTTGCACTGTGCTCTTACAGGCCTGTCTCCCTCACTGAACTGCAAAGTTCTTTGAAGGCAGCAACCTGGCACGAGGCCAAAAGTAGACTTAAAAACAAGAAGGAAAGACCCCAGGCCCTCCCCCAGCTGACCCCATGTGCCCTTCACCACCCACACAGGGTGAATCCTCCATAAACCAACCCCTCCCCCCACAGCTTTTGACCTCTGAGTCTCGGCACGTGTGTGTTGCCTGCCACCTGGAAGATGCGTTTTGTGTTCTTCATCAGGCCAACTCCTACTCAGCCTTCAAAACTCATCTCAGACATCTCCACCCGGATTCCCTCCCTCCCCTATGTTTAAGACCCTACCTCAGAGGCCCTGCAGGTCCTGTGCTTTCCCCTGCAGAGCAGTTCCCACCTGGGCTGTGGTCTGAATTTCTGCGTCACTGTCGCTCCTGCCTCTCCCACCATGACCTGGCCTGGCGTGGCCCACGCTTGGTGCTCAACCAAGGCTCAGTACAGAACACTGGTGAACACTTACTTAGCTTCACTCTGGGGCAGGCATGGTGTGAGGGCTTTAGTGTTCACAACCACCTGGGTTGTGGCACTGTTCTCCTTTTAGAGACCCCGAGAGGCAGGGGAAGGTGGCATTAGCCTCAGGCAGTTCATCCCCAGAGGCCAGGCCCTTGGCCGCTGGGCCTCCCTTCTAGCTTCTGCAGAGCCCAGTGGGTGAGTGAGGCCAAGGCGGCGCCCCTTTGCAGGGTGGGAGGGGCTCATCCCGGGGAGGGGCTCACACTGCTGGGCAGGCAGCCTCCAGGCGCTCAGGGCCACGCACCTGTCCTGACACCCCGGGCTCTGTGCACAGGTGGGAACCAGCACTTGGGCCCCAGATGCTGCCCAGTGCCTGCTCTCGGCTTCTGGTGGCCCCATCTGGTTGCATTTAGAGTCAGTAACAACAGCCTTTGTTTTGTTTCCCTCTTACAGACGCTAGTTGTGCGTGCTTTGTTGGCAAAGCCCTGAAGTCAGTGGTTCAGGAAGAGAATAAGGAAATGGCAGGGGACTCTGGAGGGAGGAAGGAAGACTTAACAGCCCTGCCCTTGGGGGCTGGGAGCGGGGGTCAGTCAGGGGGCTCCTGCTCAGGTCTCTGCCTCGCTGCTTGGGGGCTCTGTCCAGCCCCTCTTCCAGGGGTGCCTGAAGGCAGACGGGGGAGTGGGACCCTCACCAGGAGGACAAAACGCAAACAGAGAAACAGAACAAGAAGGAGGGCAGGCTGCACTTTCCTTCAGTTGAGAACAGACTTCCAAGGCACTGGGAAGGTTCCAGACTCTCCTGCAAAGACTGGTCAGGTGTCTCACCTCCTCCTAGACTACCACCAAGCCCCGCCTGAGGCCACAAGGGGGAAGGATTCATTTCCTCATGGAAATTAGGCTGTTCTGTAAACCCAGACCCATGGTCCCACAGGGAGCTTCCTCCATGGAGAACCCAGACAGGTTCACGCCAGGCTCCTGGCCTATTGGTGTGGTTCTGCTCTCACATCCAGGGCCCAGGATGAGAGCTACTTACTAGAACAGGAGACCTAAATCCTCTTCCTGCCCAAACAGGTTTCGCTCACATTAAAGTGAGGTAAGGTCTTAACAAGGCAAATTATCTGACCGCTTGGGGCACTGCCCAAGGACACCCAGCCAACCACGCAAACAGCCCTTGTTCTTCCAACACAGCCCCTTTCCTGGCAGCCCCCCAGACTGCTCACCCCAGAGCAGCCAGCACCTGCTTAATGTTCCTCATTAAGGAACATTGCGAGGCCCCCTGCGCCCCTGTGAGCGTCAATCAACTGAGGAACTCACTGGGGGAGTACTCCGAGATTAGATTTCCTGCCATGATTCATGACCCAGGAAATTTATTTAGGAAAACCCAATTCCTCAATAAGCCCTGATCTTTGAAGCTAATTGACTCCACTGAGCTACAAATGAAAAAGGACTTTAAATCTCTCTAAGTCCTTATCTGTTGCTCAAATGAAGGGATCTGTCTCCTTATACTGAGGCATGGGCTAAGCACACCCCAGCCTTAAGCACCTGCTTTCTAGAAATTTCTCTCTGAAGGATGAGGTTGTCTTGGGGCCAGCTATGAACAAAAGCCACCCATATCTAAAAGAAATGCTTCCTATCAAAAACGATGATGATGTAAACACAGATTTATGTAGTCACATGGAAAGATAGTCATGACATGTTGTTCGATGGAAGACAAAAAGGGTTTGGAATGGTATGTATAGACCTGTGCCATTTCTGTGGTAAACAAATAGATATGTATGCAATTATTATTTACATGTATCTATTTGCGGAATAAATGTTAACGATAGTGATCACCAAGAAGCTGCATTTTGTGTGATTTTTATTTTTTCTTTCCTCTTAATCTGTATTGTATAATTTTTCTAAAATTGTATCTTATAATTTTTTAAATTGAGCAAGTAACTTTAAAAATGTTTATCCTAAAGACCATTTTCGTAACAATAAAACAAATATATAATGTACATATGTAGCATGTACAATGAAAATAAAAACAACCAAGGCTCTGCTACTCCAGAAACTACATTTTCATCTACAATCTACTACTCTTCTTTGGACTTGACTTCACCAGTTGTGATGGAGTTGAGGCTGGGGGAGAACTTGAAAATCCATACCAGCTGGGAGAAGGACACAGCAGGGGTGGGAGAGGGAAGGCACGGCCCTGGGTAGCAGCCTGCATCCCTCTGTCTCAGGTGAATTATACAAGCTTCCTGCCTGGGCAAGGGTTGTCCTGGCCTGTGGTCCCCACCCCTTAAATAAATCCCCACACCCAGGTTATCATCTGAGTTTTCCTGTAAGCAAAGCAGTCACAAGGTAAGGCAGAACGAGGCCCAGACAGATCCTCCTTCCAAACATTCAGAAGTCCGACCAAACCCACCCACTGGGCACCTACCTTGCAGTCCATGTCCAGCATGTGCTGGGCGATGACCTTGGGGTCGTTGTTGGTGAACAGTTCTTTCGCACGCTTCAGCATCGCAGTTTCCAGGGGCTTGTTCTCAGGAGGAAGGAGCTTCGACTCAAGGTCGTTGGGCTTGAAGGAGGAGGCAGTCTCCAGGAGGGGTGTCACGAATGTACCCTCGTCCTCCTGCCCCTTGTCCCTCTGGGTCGGCAGCGGCTCCCAAGGCTTTGCCCCGTCATCGTCATCAAGGATCAAGTAGCTGGTGTCAGAGTTCCGGGCAGCCGGCCCGCCGTTCTGCTTGGTGGTCAGCAGGTCCACGTAGCTGTCCTGGGCACAGAAGGGTGGCCGTGCTGCCCCGTTGCAGCCTGCGGCCAAGGCTGGGTTCAGTTCGCAGTAGTTGGCCTCTGAGTTGAGCCAGGTGGATGGAGACCGGGGAGCCTTGAGCATGGGCGCTTTGCAGGGCTTGGGGGGCGGTTTGGGGCATAGCTGGCTGTCTGAGCCCCTCAGCGCCCCCCCTGCCCTAGGGTCCGAGGAGACCCTCCGAACCACCGCTGGGCTCAGGGTGGGCTCGCTGCCTGTCCTGAAAACCGGTGAGTTTGGGCAGGGTCTTGTGCCCACACCTGGGGACTGAGGGGGCAGCTTACCACCTGTGGAGGATAAGAGAGGGTCAGAAAAAGCTCAGCTGTGCGAAGAACATGAAACAGACAAAACTAGAGTGACAGCTCCTGGCCCTCAATTCAGGCCCTAGGATTTCGATTTTCGCCCGCAAAAGATAAGTCAGTATGACCACCGCAGGCCTGATCTAGAGCAGTCTAGAGCATGTCAAGGGCTAAGATGGCCCCAGCCCACTTCTGGGGGAATTCTAAATCCCAGTGACTACCGACAGCTGGGCAGCAATGTCATTTTATGGTCACAGAAGGTTAGTACAGTCAGAACAGGGAACTACATTGAGCTTGGAGGGCCGTGAGTAACCTAACCTTGCCCTAAGAAACACAAGTCTTTAGCCACATAGCATAAAGCGGGGGACCTGAGTCACTCTCAAAGCCAGGGTGGATCCCAGCCAGCTTTAAGGAAGAGATAGAGACACACGGGGAAGGGAGAAAAAGACACTGAGATAACCCACATCCAAGCGGTTTACAAAGGGGCAGCAGGAAAATCACCTTGTGGTTCCCCAAGGAAGGTCAGTTATAAAAAAAAATGAAAAACAATCCCGTCGCCTATTAACATAATTGCTTACTTGATTTCCCCACATTCCATACCATCTCACTCTTCTGGTTGTGGCAGGAGAATGGAGAGGAAGAGAGGTCTCTACCAGGAGCCCCAGGACTGACCCACTCACCGTCTGCCCAGGGAGGAGACTAAGGGGGAGGTGCATTCATTATGAAGACCACCAGTTAGCAATTGGGCTTAGAATCAGGAAACCTGGGTTCAAATGCTGGCTTCACCTCGTACTAGACAGATGAACCTAGGCAGGTCACTTAATGTCTGTGCCTCAGTTTCCTCAGCCGCAAAGACGATAACCATGCCCACCTTGAAGGCTTGTTATGAGGCTTAAAAGCTAGCACCCATTAAGTGTCCCGCTCAGTGATTTGCATCTGGATATAGTTCTACAAACCCCTCATCCTACAGCCTGCAGACATGGAGTCTTCTGTCATTCCCAAATTAGGTGACCAGATGGAGCAGGGGAAACAGCCTGAAGGAAATCAGGGGAATGCAGTCACCCTCCTCCCCCCAAATTCCCAAAGACCTACCAATTGGCAGGTAACTTTCCGACTGGTGGGCTTTGAGGGACAAGGCTCTTCTGTCCTGCATGTGATCCAGGCAGGCTGGCTGGCTACCACTCTTCTCTCTATTTCTGAAGCAAAAGACAAGTGGGGCAGAAACATGTCATTAAATCGTAAAACCTTTAGGCAACGTCATGGAAAGTTTAAAAAAAAAAAAAGATCGCTCAGAATGAGATGCTCCCGCACAGTCTAAGAGTAAAGGAATGTCTGGTGGAGGGTGGAAATTACTGATGGGGGCGATTAGTACATGACTCTGCCGTGGGCTGTGCCCTGCGTCCCCAAGACCAATCCAGTTAGGTCCTAGGCTGCCTCCTCTGAGCCCTTCCATCCTGTTGAGCAGATCAGGGTAAAGGTTTCAAGATACTCTCAGGAAAATCTGATGAACTGGAATGTGTACTTTTAACGGCGCCTAAAATTACTTACAGACCCAGAAGGAAAGACTTGTGTAACTAACATGCATTCTCCACCAGGCCTCACAGTGCCACGGTCAGGAAGGAAGCTGTGGGGCAGTTTCCATTTCAGTGCAAATCTCAGCGTCCCCCAGATAACCTGCAGGGTTGCCCGAGGAGCATCGAGGAGGATTCCACAGCCAGCCTCCTAGGGCCGAGTCGGGAAAAGGGACTTGGTGGGGTCACCAAGCAGCGGCTGCGAGGCACGGAGCACAGCCGCACAGGGAAAGGTGGAACGAAACGACAAGATCAGCTAGCATTCCTCTGTCCCTTGCCAATTCAGATTGGGAATTTCTCTAATTAGCACCAAAGAACAGAATTTCTCTTTTGCTGAAACAGAAAGCACTGCACCAGCCAAGTCGTAATGAACTTTAATCGGCCTCCCCCTCTCCAACGCCCCCGACAAGCTTATGTGACAGACATCGCCAAGTTCTTTCCTACCTTTGCAAGCACCAAAGAAATAAAACAAACCAAACCCCCCCAAACTTCCAGCAACAGAGAAATTCCAGCAACCCCTCAGAGATAAAGCTGGGCAGAGGGCAAATTCCAAAAGGCAGTAGCTTCAGCGAGGCGATAGTTAAGCAGTGATCACCGCCAGCGGTCGGACTCCAGGGCCCCATCACCGGCCCGGAATGCAACCTGGCAGAGCGCACGCCTATGCCGGCGGGCAGCCAACCAGCAGGCCTGACGTCAGGGAAGGTGTGGAGCCGCTGGCGCGGAGGGGCAGGGCTTCGGGGCATCTTCCGTGCTGAGCCCACGCCACTCCTACGATTAGGCATCTCTGGGCCTGCAACCTGTGCCAAGGGGTGACAAGGCTTAGGGAGCTCTGCTCTCAAAGGGCAATCCGAAGAGTGGCTCTGTTAGGTTTGTATCGTCGACTTAGTGACTTTCTCAGCCTTTCTTTCGTTTATCTTTAAAAAAAAAAAAAAATCTGCATTTTAAACCCAGGCTGCTGAGGGCTGACCAGGCGGCCTTCCTCCCCAGCACCGTTCCTGGCAGGGGTTCTGTGGGTTATCCTGGCTCTGTTCACGACACTGACTGCCTACTCACCAGTTCAGCAGCCAACCCCCGCCCCCGCAAAAGAAACAGAAGAGAGGCCCCCTTTTAATATTTTAAGGGATCTCACGTCCGATCTTACTTCCATGAAAAGGAGAATTTCTAAATGTCAGCTCTTGCCTCCCTCCCTGCAACTGCCCTGAGTCCTGCATTCTACTGCTCTCCAGAAAACAATAATTATTAGGATTATGAACACTCACCTAGCACTTTCTATGTGCCGGCGCTGTTCGAAGCACTTCACAGATCTTAAACCATTTAACCCTCAAAAGCCCCACCTTTCCAAGAAACTGAGGCCCAGAGCAGGTAAGTAGCTTGTCCAGGGTCGAGCAGATCAGGCGTGGACCAGCGTTTGAGGGCAGGCAGCAGGGTCCACCGCCAGACGCTGACTAACATCTCCCAGAGCTTCCTAGTAGCACACAGCCGTCATTTGTATTACTCACAGAGTCCTGTATTTTGCTTCTGAATTTTTGCAGTCTAGAGATTACAGTTTATGACATTTCCTCCTCACTCAGAAAGAAAACCAGTGAGTGGAATAAAATATGTTGTGCAAGCTTGGACGCCAGGGAGCTGGAGAAGGGGAGCCATGTAACTGAGGGGCTGGGACCCTACCCTGCCTGCCTTCCTTTCCTGGCAGTTAGACAATAGGCACAAGGCCTCCTCTCTCCATGGGAGACAGCAAGCCCACAGTCGCATCTCAGATGGAACAGCTGGTTTTTCCTCTGAAGTCCTCGCCCTCCGGTCCCTCCCGCGGTATCTGACTTGCCCTCCTCCACCGTCCCCTCATGCAGAAGAGTCTCGGAAAGTCTGGGTCTGAGTCTCCTGACCCTCGCCCTACTCCACCCGCACAGCCTGACCCTCCATGGCTCACTAGCTGCTATTCCGGCTCCTCCCCTTCCTCACTCCTCTTGCACAGAGCTGTCCCGTCCAATTCTTAGGACATCCCGTTCCCCACATTGAGTCTCTGAGGCTCCTCCAATCCCCTAGCCTGGCATTAAGGCCTCCCCGATTTGGTGGGGGTCAGTCACCTCCTTAAACCTCCCCCTGCCAGCCCCCTGCGCAGACCCTGTGTTCCAGCTCCACCAGTGTCCTCACTCCAAGCAACACTCGCCCCTTTTCTACCTCTACTCTTACGCTCATGCTGAGCCCCCTCCCTCCCTGGAATACCCTTCCCTTTGCAGCATCTGTCCACGTTTTCCCTAGCCTTCAGCCTAGCCGGAACCCTTACCTCCTTCGCTGGGAGGTCTCTCCCAGTCAGCCGTCCCCTTCCTCAGCAACTGCATCAGTTACTTTTGGCACCAACTCAATTGGGAACTAATCACGCACTGCCTCGTGACAGTTATTCCAGTGACACTTGACATTCTTCTTAACGTCGTTCATGGTTCTTCTGCCCCTGGGAGAGCACGCCCGCCTAGCTAAGCCTGGTCCCGGCCAGAGGGTCCCCCACGCTCCCAACACCGACCAAGGAGGCCCTGACCCACCTGAGGAGGTTGCCCCTGGGCAGGCTCTGCTCTCGGGCCTGGGGGCTGCCCATGGTGAGGCTCAGCCTCTTGGCCACGTCCGGCCTTCCCTCGACGAGGCTGCCCTCCTGGGCCCGGCCGGGGGAGGTGCCGTAGTGCTCCTCCAGGCACCGCAGGGGCACCGTCCTGTTGATGGGCTGGAAGATGATGGCTCCGCTCTGCTGGGAGATGGGCCGCCGGTTGCCCACATAGCAGCGCACCAGGCCGGGGATGGAGTCAAAGCTCTCCGTCTCAAACTGGTACTGCACTCGGCTGTAGGCCTCACTGAGCCGCAGGACCGTCCGGCGGATCTTGAAGTGCTGAGGGAGGTTCTTCCACTGGCAGGTCAGGACAAAGTTTCCGGGGCTGGACAGGGAATCACGAACCAGGAAGTCACCGTCCCGCTGCACGAGGTTTTCTGATACCTTTGGGACAAAACGGTGAGTGAGGGGTAGGCAAGGCAAGCTTAGCTGCGCTGCGCCCCACATCCTTGGGCCAACAGGGGACAATGCTATTACGTCTCTTCTTCCTCAGTCGGCTCTTTATTTTGTCAAATGCCAAATTCTTAGAAGACCCACTCATTCATTTAAGAGTTATTTGCTGATCACCTACTATGTGCCAAGTACTACTGTAGGCACTGCGTTTACAGCAGTGAATGAAGCCGACGAGAGTCCCCGCTGTCTCAGAGCTTCTGTTTTTAGTGGACAGCTTCTATTTTAGTGAGGACAAACAAGCAACAGGTACAGCATGTCAGATGTTGTAAAGTTAAGGAAGAAGTAAATCGGGATGTGGGCTGTCCTCTTAAATACTGTGGTTAGGAGGGTATCAGGAGAAGATGTTATTTATGCAGACCTGAAGGATATGAAGTGATGGAAAATAAATGAGAAAATATGTGTCTGGTGGGTCTGATTCTCCCCCTTCCCCCAACAACTGGAGGAGGGTGTTTGTTGTCATCTACGAGTCACCCTCAGAGCCCTCTCCTAAGACACCCCTCTCCAGGCCTGGTCGATGGGAAGGAGGGTCCACATGCAGGTGGAGTCCAGGCACTGTGGAATCGACCCTTGAGTGTGGTTCTGGGCACACCGATTACTCTGGAGGGCCTGGAACAAAGTGGGCCGGGTGTCTCATCTCAAAGAATTATTGGGAAGATTACGTACCTGCATACATACTATATGCAAAGCACTAGTACAGTGCCTGGAACACAGTAGATGCTAAAAAAATTATTAGCTATAATGATGCTGATGTTTATAACAAAAGGAGAATTTATACTGTGTTGTAGTATGGTTGTTCCTGTAGCTAATCTGCCTGGGTTTGCATTCTGGCTCGTCTGGGTGACAAGTTACATGGACAAGTTACACTCAGTTTACATCATCTGTAAAACGGGGATAATATCACCTACAGAATAGCTATAAAGATTTAAAGGACTAAAGTGTTGGCTATAACTATCATTATTATTGTCACAGTCTTTAGTTATACAATCGGGAATGATGTATAGCTGAAAATTTACACTCATGGCAAATGGGAAACAAATTTTATGATCACGATAAGGAGAATGATGGTGGTGACAGACATCAGATTTATAAACTCTGATAAGTTTTCTAGGACATGCCAACATTTGATCAGCTAGCTTAGAATAGTATGCTACCATGGTTACCTTAAAATTGCATCTTAGCCTTAAAAATGTTTCCACACAGAAATTCCATTTCTTGGAATTGAGCCTGAGGAAATAATTATAGTCATGAACACAGTAGTTATCTTCAAGGATGTTGGGGAGAGTGCCCAATACAGAATGGAGAAAGCAAACAGTAGACACAGACAATGGAGACTGGTGAAGAACATTTCAGAGCAGGAGAAAATTCCTAGGATATATCATTAAGGGAAGAAAGTGGGCTGCAAAGTTATATGCAGCATGAACTCATACTTGATTTGGAAAAGTCTGGCAGGATTTATATCGAAATGTTCACAGTGGTTATCTCCAGAAGGGAGAATTACAGGTAAGAGTTTAATTTTCTTCTTTTTACTCTATTTTCTACAATCGATTTTACACCAAAAGAAGAAAAAAAACAAAGTTAGAATCAGGATTATTTCTTTGATGATGCTGAGAAAGCTGCTACATTAAAAAAAACCGTTCACAACATGATGCCCTTCCCTCACCCTCAGCCACCCCTTTCCTGTCATGTTGTCCTGCGTGACTGGTCAGATCAGGTTACAATAAAAACCCAAGAGAAACTCTATGCCTCAGTTCTGCACTTATTCTATTTTTCAATTTCTATCCTATTAAATACAAAAACATCATTCACGGCTATGACCCAAAGGACAATCACACAAAGAACATTCTGGCCATGAGTCTGTGGTCACTGGTATAATTCCTCTTCTTTCCCACCCCCGGGCCAGGGGCCGGGGAGGGGAGGGATGGAGAGTGAATAAGTGCCGGCCCCACTAGGGCATAGGCGGCCTTGTCGCTCTGGGTCACCCGCCCTGATGATACCCTCTCTTCACCTGAAATTAAACCTCTGCCTTGAGAAGGAAGCAGGCTCCACAGGGTATGAGGCTGCAGGCAGCCGGCCAAGAGTTCAATTATCTGAACCACAGCCCAGCCTCATATTCCCTTAGGTACCACCCTGCGCTGCTGCCTCCTGCCTGCGTCTTGTTTACAGAACCGCAGAGCACCTGCTTTCCCTTCATCCACTCACCGGCCCCGGGGAAACGTACTTTGGATTCCTGACCTTAGCTCTTCCCAAGGTCTCCTTAGAGACGGGCCTACGTTAAGTCACCACAGGCCACCCTGTAGCAGTGCGCGCTGGCTGAACCGGGGCTCGCTCCTGGTAGCCTTGGGCGTGTGACCCTGCGCGGGGGCGGGTACCTGTCGGGGGATGCGGCCGTGGTACCAGGCGTGGCTGCGCAAGTCCTCGCTGCTCAGCAGCAGCTCCTCCTCCAGCTCCTTCTTCAGCCTCTCCGGGGTCCTGTCCATGACGTGCCTCTCCTTGGAGAACTGCAACACAGGGTCACCAGTGACCTCCCAGCCTGCTGGGGCCGGCGAGCCCAGGCCAGCCGGCTGGAGACGCCGGCCTTGCGGTCGGCTGCTTTGCTAATCAAACCAGTATATGCCCAAAGTCCTGGTCAGGTAGAGGAGGCTGGATAATGATTACAATTAGTTGTGAACTTTCATTTCTCTGGCTGCAGAGAGCGTGTAGTAAAATTTTCACCTGCACTCGGGAACTATGATAGGAGAATCGGCCAAGCCATTCCTTTTATCAGTCTACTCGGGTAGCAGCTGAAAACGTGGGGAGCAGGGCAGGGGGCGCCAGGGAGAGATGCGCCAGGCCACCCAGAGAGCTTCCTCATTCTCCTTCAGAGCTGTCCTAACACAGAGCTGGGAAGGACAGAGTCCCAGCTGGCCCATGGTCCCAGGCCTGCAGGACAGTGCTGCCCAAAGCGCAGTCCCCGGGCTGTCGTGATGGCTCTGAATTCCTTGCTCCTGGCAAACTCCAGTTCAGGATCGAGTTTGCCTTTAGAAACGTTTAGAGCAATTGGACAGAGTAATGTCTCTTGAATCTACTAACAGAAGTCTGAGTTTGTATTTCGTATGTGATTTTAATTTCATTTTTCTGATATTTCATTCTTTATGACAGATTGGAAAAGGAAACTTAAATCAAAACAAAGAACTGGCTCTTCACCTCAAGTAGTTTGAGAATCACTGAATCCAGGTCACTGCACAGCGGCCGGGACGGGAGTTCTGGGTGGGTAGCACTTGTTCCGGGTTTAATTTAGAACCCACGCCCACTTACAACATGTGAACTGAACTTGGACACCTTCCTGGTTCCCAGCAAAACCAGGCTCAGGGACTGTGGCTGAAGGTCATATGAGCAGGAAAAGGCTGTGTCCTTGGTGTTTTCTCAACTTCCCCAGCTTGGCCTCAAAGGCCTGTAGGAATCACAAAACTATCCTCATCACACTGCCCTGCACCTTAGCAAGGAAAGAGCCCCCCAAACCTCCTCCACTCAAGAAGAAGAAAAAGACCTGGGATTTTACAGCTGGATTCTCATCCTCAGCCCACGAGGGCACTGGCCACAGCATGACTCCTGGGCTGTTTTCAAGGTGGGGCTCTGGCTTACTAATGATTGACTTCTCCCTCCTCCTCTTCCCCACCACTCTTCTCACAGAGTGTTTGACGGAGGAGCTGAATACCTATCAAAGAGATACTGATGTTGGCTGCCCACGGTGCCCGCAGGCATTAGCACTGATGTTTGACACTGTCGGCTTCGATCATTAATTATGTACAGGTACATCTGAAGACAGTTCGTTGGGAAGACTTGAGTACAGAATGTAGATTGTCAACCAGGCCGCATTTGCTATTCGTTTATTGTCTGTCTTGCCTCCTGCTAGATAATAAGCTTCACGAGACCAGAAGCCCATCTGCCTTCTTCCCTGCTGCCTTCGAGCAATGCCTGAACACAATGGTTACTCCGTACTCACTGAATGAACAAATAACCCAATGTCTATGACTTTTCTTAGTTATGGAGGTTCTCCTGTTTCCTCTCAAATTATTTGAAGCCCTGGTTTAACCGGGTGTGTTGCCACACAGCTAAAGGATGACTGACATTCCTCAGTCTTTCTCTCTTATAGGGAGATGTGGCCACATGGCTAAGTTTTGGCCAAGGAAGGGTAAACTGCCATGTTGGTGGGACTTCCAAGCTGAGATGTGATGGCTGGAGCTGCAAAACCATCCTGGATAATGAGGAAGAGGCCAAACCATAGGAATAGGGGAGCAGAAGGTCTGAACGAGCCCAGGTCCCTCACAACGGTGAGGCCAACACCCCAGCCCTGGAGTGCCAGCCTCCAGGTCTTCCATGTGATCTTCTAGCTTTTTTAAGCCTGTTATTTTGGATGTTCCTGTCACTGGCAGCTGAGCTAAATCCTAACCGATACTGTGACCCTGGCCTCTCTTTAGCCACCCTGACAGTCTGTACACCTAGCCTAAATCCCTTGTGCTGAGTCCTGGGTCCACTTCTTCTTGGTCTGAGCTCTGAAAATGCAGCAACCAGCAGGTCCTATCCTCTGTGTAACCCTCCACTGAAACTGTGTCCGCCCAGACCCTGAAAGCTATCCTCGTGCTCTCCTCACTCCCTGATAGCCAACACCCAGGCCACGTCCCATCCCCCCACCCCCTCTCTCTTTCTCAGCATCTCATAAACATCAAAGGTCTTTTGTAGCATTTTATATGGGACAATCTTTTACTTCAGGTTTTGAGATAATATTGTTTTGCACTTGTTACCAAAAATAAAAAATCAGTTCTCGTTACTTCTGTCCTAACTCCTTAGAGGAAAGTCCACAATTACTGTTCTCTCCCCCTGAAGACTCGGGAGCTGGGGCACTCTAGGGAAGTACCTAGAGAAGAGAGAAAAGATCCGTAACACTGACTCTCTCAAAAAATCTGGGACAGAAGACCAGACTTCAGAAAATATGCCCTTAAGCTCTTGCATAATTTGTGAAAAGTTAGGAGGTTACACAGTTGTCCAGACTTGTATTTTAAACGGGGAAGAGGAGAAGGGAAAGGGAGGGAAATGAAGAGGGAGGGGGTGGAGGGGAGTGCGTGGGAGGAAGGGAGGGAGCCAGAGCCAGAGAGAGCAAGAATTGCAAAGGGCTCTTCATTTCAAGCTAGTGAGGGCTGGTTCTACTGCATTAAAAGGAGCCAAGGGGGCCGCTGGGAGCTTCTGCATCTACAAATGATGTGGGCAATGTCTCCCAAACAACTGAAGAGGCAATTCAAAAGTCACCCATATACGGTCACTCTCATGATTAAAATAGTGGTTATTTGGGGGAGAAGGCCTTCTAGAACTTTCACTCATTGTTTTAATCACATATATTAACGCAATTTTTATTTTTCCCAGGTGCCTATTTTATGACATCTTGACCTTGCTGACGCTGATTTTGCCACTGTAGGTAGGTACTTTGATGGGCTGTCAACCCCGTGGTTGGTGAGGGGTGACCATATAAGAAAGTAGTTTACACTGAATGGAAGTGCAGTACTCACTGACCTTTGGACCTTATGTTCTTCAACTGCCAGAGAAAGCAAGAAAATAATTACAAATAATCGATCTCTCAAACAAATGCTATAAATGTTACCAATGACCACCTTATAGTAACACAACTTTTTCTTCAAGCTCAAATTCTCTAACTATTTGCCCCTAAATTTGAACTTCATTCCTGGAAGATAAGTCTGATTCTTTGTTTCTCGAGCCTCTTATCTTGAGGGGAGGAGGTGGCAGCGAGGGGAGGCCAGAGATGGAATAGGGTTTCACTGCACCAGCATGGACCCTGGACATCCTGAGCTCCACCACACACAGCAGCTGGGGCACAACCTCCGGAGGAAGGGAAGCTGCTAGGCTTTGGATCAAGAACATTCTGCCACGAGTCTTGCCAGGTTCATTCCAGGGACCAAATCCACCCGCAGCCACCATAAGAGAAAGATGCAGGCTGGACACGTATCTTCTACTCCAAGTCTTGCCTGAGTCTGATCCATCAGAGATTTGAGAGCAGTCCTTTTTTTTGGGGGGGTGGGGAGGAGGTGTAAGAAAATGTGCTATGTACGTAAATTAAGCAATAAGTATACCTTAAGCAGGAAAGAAAGGAAAGAAGAAAGGGAGGGAGGGATGGAGGCAGGGCTTAGTAACTACTGTGTCAGGGTTACCCACTCACATGGCTCCACTTCTAAAACTTCTTCCGGTCCCAGTCATTAGCTCTGGGGTCTGAGACGAGAGGTAGGTAGACGGATAACTACAGCAAATGAGGGGATGGATGAGGCCCACAACTGTCCAACTGAATTGAAGTTTAGCCAGAAAATTCATAAATTACTATCATTGCTGCTTTTCATGGAAATCTGAGTCTAGCTACTACTTTCCTACTGCCAGCATTTTCATAACCCTGACGTCAACGGATGTTATAGCACAGTGTTTAAGAGCTCAGGCCAGCCTGCCCCCTCCATCCATAGGCCACTGTGCCACTCACCAGCTGTGTGGCTCTGGGCAAGTGACTTTACCTCTCTGTAGAGCTCCTGGTCTGCAAAATGGGGATAATAACATATGACGAGAGGTTAATAGGGATGAAATGGATCAATATCTGTAAAGTGCTTATAACATACCGTGGCACACAGACAGCACAAACTGTTAACTGTTTTTATAGGCCTATATCAGAATGCTACTCACCTGGTTAAATAAAAGGAACAGTTTACGTTTGAGGTGTTTAAGGTCTGATGCACAGGCATGGTGGGTGGGTCAGTATTTGGGAGGAAAGCAGTTAAGGAAAGCAGCCTGGTACTTGTTTAAGTGCCCACTGGCTACCTCAATCCTCCTCAGAAGCCTCGCTGGCCACCTGCCCCAGGCCCTCTGGTCCGGTTACACGGCCAGGACCAGTCCTAGCTTGCTGAGGCCGCCTCCGAAAATCACTCTAATCTGGAATGAACATCTCTGGAGCCCCACACCGCAGGCAAGTCTGGCCTTGACAGGCTGGAATAGCCGGAGCCCAGGAGATGGTTGGAAAACACATTCTGGAGGCACAGAGCCAGCTCCACTGACGTGCTGGGAACCTCGATTAACAAGTAAACCCACATTTCAACAGTTCTCTGAGGAAGCAAAAGCTGTTCCAGCCCAGGGAGGAATGGAGCTCAGGGTCTCCTCTTGCAACGGCTGTGCGATGTGCGATCCTGCATTTCAAATCAGGCACAACAATGGGACCCAGACTCTCAGGTTTGTGTTCCTGAGTCCGGGGGATGAGGGACGTGTGCTCGCCACCATCTGGGGGAAAGCCCCAGAGCCGCTGTGGGAGGCCGCTGAGAGGATTAGGAAAAGATGGCATCTGCATTATAACTAATATTTTATTCTCTCCCTGCCTGTAAGGAAAGCTTCCCAGTTCCCACAGAATTTTAAATTGTGCAAATCACCAGGAAAGACGACATCCCCAGGCTGGGAGCTGTGGATGGAAAGGCAAAGACTGCGGAGGCGCCATCTTGGGGCCAACAACAATGGTGACCAAGCAGTTTGCCAACCCTCAGGCTGCTGGCGGGCGATGACAGGCTGGGTCCCTACCCTCAGGAGGGCACATTCTCCTAGAAGCCCACACAGGGAATAGTTTAACATATCCCTGAGCTCTGGAGACAGAATGCTGGGATCGCATCCCTGCCCCTCCAGCTCCTTAGCCTGGGCAAGTTACGCCACCTCTTTATCCTTTAGTTTTCCTGTGTCAAAAAGGCCCCATATGGGGTGGGAGGGGGGGTAGGAAGGAGAAGACGGGGTATCAGGGTTGGCCCTTGAGGATAAAACTTGAGAACAGTAAGGGTGCTTTGGGCATTTGAGCTAAGAGCAGCTGGGCCTGGTCAGATAAAGGTGCTGTTTGGGGAGGAGAGGGCTAGAGCAGGCAGGGCCTCTCCCTCTAACACCCCAAGCACCGCTTTTCTCTCCCCAGGAGAGCTCCATCTTTTCTCTAAGTATGTGGTTCAAACCTACCTCCCTGGACATTGCTGGCTGACCTGCCTAAGTCCCTGACCCAAGCTGGCCTAACCAAAGTTCTTCCTGGGATCTTTCTAAGGGAACGGAGTGAAGGACACCCTACCTGCTTGTGAAAACGTCATGAGACTGGAAGAATGGAGGTTGCTTCACCTTACGTTGACCAGATTGGGCTGAGAGAATGAAATCATTGTGCAAAGAGAAGAGGAGCAGGAGATGGAAGGGTCCCAGTGGGACACACATCCCTAACCCCCGCTGATTATGTTAACTGGCAGACTCCCCTGATACCTCAGTTAGTTTGCGCTGGACTCCTGTCACCTGTGACCAGAGAAGTCCTGAGCCAGGAAGGCAGGGATCAGACAGATCAGACAGAGGGGCACTGTAGCCTGAGAGGTGAGACCTTCACACTCCAGACGGTGAGGGCCATTGACACTTTCTGCCCGGGAAGGCAACAGGTACAAAAAAAAGATGCTTCCGGACAGATCAATCTGGCTGCGGCGAGCAGAAGGGACTGGATGGGGCTGGGGTAGGCGGCACAAGGCCAGTTCAGAGTCCTTTGAAACGTGCTGATGATGCCCAAATCTCCCTCTCCAGCCGTTAGGGTTGCTGCTGTGGTAGGGATATTTACCAGAATCCACTTCAGAGCTCAGATGCCAATATGGATAAACGGAACTCACCTTTTCTGCAAAGCCTGCTCTTCTCCTCCTTTCCCAGTCATTGGCACCTCCACTGCCCTCATTACTCAAACTAGAACCCTCAGAATTGGCTTCCACTGATCAAGAAATTCCTGATTATACCTCTCACCAAGGCCCATTCTAATCCCCGTGGAGGTTATCATGTCCTGTTCTCCCTGAACTTTCACAATAGCCTCCTGACAATTTCCCTACCCCCATGTCTAGTGCTACAACCCACCACCTACAAAGCCACAGATTATCATATCCTCAGAGACTTTAGTCAGGGGGTGCCCCAGCTAGGGCTGACATGAGATCCAGAGTCTCTTCTAGCCCCTCCTCCCCCAAAATGGATCGGCTTCTTATGTCAGGTTTTCACTCTCCCAGGGCTCAGACTTGGTCCATAAGGGACACAGACCCCAATCGCCCTCTCCTCCCAGATCCCTGAGCTTTGAACACATTACATTCCTTGCAGCCCAGTGAGCTGATGCACCATTCTTGCTATATACTGACACCTCATACACGGATCCAGGTCTGAATTTGCTAGGAGGCCCAGGTCACGAGAAGGCTGTGGATGCCTATGTGAGGCATCTTTGTGGGTCCCCAGAAATAAGTGGCAGAGGCTTGATAGATGGGGGAGATGGGCAAGGGTACTGCCATTATGCAGTGGGTCCATGAGTGGGGTCCATGAGTCAGCAGATTTGGGGCATTAAAGTTTTTTGGACTTTATTTAAAGGGTCCACATGTTCCAAAGGGCTCACAGTATCCTACACATAAAACCCAAAAGCAGGCGATGCCCTTCTCCATCTGGTCCTGAGCTCCCTTTCTGAGGCACACTGACACAGGGCCCTGGTCATAGGACCTTCCACGGCTTCATGAACACACAGTCCCTTACGCCCCTCCTCCATGCCTTCTCTCATGGTCCAGAGACAGTGACCCACCTGCAGGTGCCACTGTGCAGCCTGGCTGGAGCCCAGGCTGGGGGATGGGGAGAGGCCAGAGGGGAGTTGGATGAGGCAGGCAGGGCCTTGAAGGCCACACTGAATTAGTTTGATTTTATCAAAGGGGGCAGGGAATCCACTAACACACTCTACACAGTGGAGGCAATGTAGTCTGCCAGGCATGAGCTCCTTGAGGGCAGAGGCCATGGCTTACTTGCTTTGGGCTCCCAGAGCCTGGTGGCTGGCATGCAGCAGGTATCCAGTAAACACTTACTGACTGGAACCAAGCTTGCCATTTCACCCTTCATGTGGCAGCTTCCTTGCCACTGGGTGGGGAGAAAAAGAAAGAGTTTGGAGGTTGGTCAAGAACAGGTGACAAAAAACAGAGTCATAGGTCAATGGAACAGAAAAGAGAGCCCAGAAAAGAACCTACACTTGTGTGGGCAATTAATCTATGACCAAGAGGCAAGAATACACAATGGAGGAAAGACAACCTCTTCAATAAATGGTGCTGGGAAAATTGGATCGCTATATGCAAAAGAATCAAACCGAACTACTTTCTCATGCCACATACAAAAATAAACTCAAATGGATTAAAGACTTACATGTGAGACCTGAAACCATAAAACTTCTAGAAGAAAACATAGGCAGTACATTCCTTGACATCGGTCTTCGTAATATATTTTTGGATATGTCTCCTCAGGCAAGGGAAACAAAAGCAAAAATAAACAAATGGGACTACATCAAACTACAAGGCTTTGCACAATGATGGAAACCATCAACAAAATGAAAAGGCTGCCTGCTGAAGAGACGATATTTGCAAACGATATATCTGATAAGGGGTTAATATCCAAAATATACAGAGAACTCATACAACTCAAGAGCAAAAGACCAAACAACCTGATTTTTTAAAACGGGCAGAGGATCTAGATAAACATTTTTCCGAAGAAGATATACAGATGGCCAACAGGTACATGAAAAGATGCTCAACATCACAAATCAAAAGGGAAATGCAAATCAAAACCACAATGAGATATCACCTCACACCTGTCAGAATGGCTATTATTAAAAAGACAACAAATAATAAGTGTTGGTGAGGATGTGAAGAAAAGGGAATCCTCACGCACCGTTGGTGGAAATGTAAATGAGTGCAGATGCTGTGGAAAACAGTATGGAGATTCCTCAAAAAATTTAAAATAGAACTACCATGTGATCTAGCAATTCCACTCCTGGGTATTTATCTGAAGAAAACAAAAACACTGATTAGAAAAAATATATGCACCACTATGTTCACAGCAGTATTATTTACAGTAGTCAAGATATGAGGGGTGGGATAGGGAGGGTGGGAGGGAGGGAGATGCAAGAGGGAAGAGATATGGGAACATATGTATATGTATAACTGATTCACTTTGTTATAAAGCAGAAAGTAACACACCATTGTAAAGCAATTATACTTCAATAAAGATGTTTAAAAAAAAAAAAAAGATATGGAAGCAACCTAAGTGCCCATCAATAGATGAATGGATAAAAAAGATCTGGCATATATACACAATGGAATATTACTCAGCCATAAAAAAGAATGAAATCTTGCCATTTGACACAACATGATGGACCTAGAGGGGGTATCATGCTAAGTGAAATAAGTCAGACAGAAAAAGACAAATACAGTATGATTTCACTTATATGTAGAATCTAAAAAACAAAACAAGGAACAAACACGACAAAACAGAAACGGACTCACAGATACAGAGAACAAACAGGTGGTTGCCAGAAGGGAGTGGGGCTGGGGGGATGAGAGAAACAGGTGAGGAAGATTAAGAGGTACAAACGTCAGCTGCAAAATAAATGAGTCAGGGGATGAAATGTACAGTATGGGGAGTATAGTCAATAATTATGTAATATCTTTGTATGGTGACAGATGGTAACCAAACTTATGGTAATCATTATGAATGTATAGAAGTATCAAATCACTATGTTACATAACAGGAATTAACATAGTGTTGTAGGTCAACTACACTTCAAAAACAAACAAACTCATAGTAAAAGAGATCAGATTTGTGGTTACCAGAGGTGGGGGCGGGGGGAATTGGATGAAGGATTCAAAAGGCACAAACTTCCAGTTATAAGCTAAATAAGTCCTAGGGATGTAACTACAACATGATCAATATACTTAACTCTACTGCACGTTACATATGAAAGTTGTTAAGAGAGTAAATCCTAGAGTTCTCATCACAAGGAAAACAATATATTTTTTCTATTTCTCTAAGTTTCTATCTACAGGAGAGGATGACTGTTCACTAAACTTATTGTGATCATTTCATGACGTATGTAAGTCAAATCGTTATGCTGTACACTTTAAATTTAACAGTTCTGTATGTCAGTTATACCTCAATACAACAGGAAGGAAAAAAAAAAAAAGAACAGGTGACCCTGACCACCTTTCCAGACTTCTCTTAACTTGTGTCTATCTGCACCTGGGAGTAATAGTGCCCACTTCACAGGACTACCTGACCTGATGCACCTGGAATTAAAAAAAAAAGGAACTGGCACAGTGCCTGGCACACAGTAGGTGCTCATGTGGAACAACGTAGAATTTGAACCCTCTAAAGATGCTTCTTAGCTAAAAAATAGAAAGTTACTTCACTAAAGAGTTTTTTTAAAAAACGAATTACACAACCCATCAGAAGGTTTTAGAGATACTTGGTCTTTGAGAATTTATCAATAGTTCTGATGGAGTAAAAAAGCTAGAAGTTGGAACTACCGATTTCTACTTAGGCGTAGGTATGTTTATTCTGTTTATTTCAGTTCCAAGTCAACAGTTGCTGGGGTCTTGAGTAGCACTAAATGGTTTCTTCTGTGCAGGGTGACGCTGAGCACCTGTAAGAAGGCACTTTCCCTCGGCGGCATGCGTCTCAGTACTAACGTGCACACGCGGTTACTCCAGCCGGCCACACGTCCACAGCACACAGGACAGAGTGGCAGCATGAGAGTGTAAGAAAGTTGTGTGTTTTGCACGAGGGCTGAGACGTCCTGGTACAGAGATGATGTGTCCTTCAGGGCCTTGGAGGCTTAGTCATCAATATGTTTTTTTGTTGAATTTTTAAGGTTGGGATGATTTTCTAGTCATTCGTTCTATGACCAAGGTTGGGAATTAACTTGCTTGAAATAAAAAAAGGAGGATGGGAATGTGTGCATGAAAAGAGGAAGGGGGGGGCGGGGAGCGGAGAGAGTGAAGAGGGAGGGAGGGAGGGAGGGAGCAAGCTTCTGGACTATTCTGTCCTAGTTCAGAGTCTCAGGCCACAACACCCAGAAAGCTATCAGGCTCTCAAACAAAAGCTTCTCTCTTCTGCCCTGAGCCGCTTTACTCAACTGAGGGAGAGGTCCACAAAAGTCCAGACCACTCATCGGGTTGTACCAAGCAACCCCACAGGTCATGTTTTTCCATAAATCTCATCCAGAAATTATGATCACAAACAAAATTGTAAGTCCGACTGCATGTAAAATTGGTCTAATGTCTCAGCAAAGACCATGTCCTCTGATGAGCCGATGGGAAACCCCTCTGAGTCCGCTGTGAACTGTCCCCAGGTGGCCAGGGCAATGCCAGAGTGCAGAAAGATCCTCATCTCAGATCCACTGAACTCCAGCAAGACATGTGATGACGTGACAGCTGTGCCATCTCGAACCCTAACAAATGCTGTAAACCCACGAAGAGGTGGAGCTCCTCCACCCTGGAAAAAGCACACTTCTGATCACCATTACAGGAGTATTCTGAAGCCTCACCAAGCCTCTTTAGCATCTAGGGTTGCCTTACAAAAAAACCCGCCTAAAAATGAGATTCTTTGGAGATTTCAGACCCTTTGAAACACTGCCTTGTGCTGAATTTTAAGCAGTGAACCAGTTTATGACCAAATTCCAAAGTATATCAAGGGCTTTCAGAGATCCAAGTGGTATTTTTACCGTTGAAAACCTGCATAAATTGATCACGAAGCCACAGAATGAATAAATCCCAATTACTTCTGACACTCTTAACCCTGACCACAGGCTGAAAAACAAAAATCCACTTCTCCACCAGTTTCAGGCCCAACAATTTCTAGTACAAACCTTCAACTGTTTTAATCTGAGGTAGAATAGAATGAAAGGGGATGGCATTTGTGGCAATCCTAAGGCCTTGAAATGAAACTATTTGTATACTGGGTTCTGCGTCACCTTTGACTGATACTCACTGGCTTTATGGCTTGCCTAAAAATATTTTATTACAATCCAAACATAAGTGAAGAAAGGCTTGAATTTACTAATCCAACTTTTCCCACTGGGGTGCTAGGCTAGACAAATATAGTTTCTCATGCTAATATCTGTGATTAAAGTCAAAGTCTTTACCTAAGTAAAGAATTAATTTTGTAACTAGAAGTCCAAAGAGAAAAAATGTCAAATTCAAATTTTATATCTCATATTTGGTAGACAAAAGCAAATGGTGGCATGGGCAGTTGGGCATTTCAGCCCTGCCCAGTGCAGTGGGTGGCCACACAGTGGCCTGGCCATTGGCTCCGGGATGTATACAACATAGGGACATTATATCTAAGGAGGCGCCCTTCGTAAACAGCCATTGAAAATTTGTATACAACAGCTGCCTGGCAGATGGCAACAGAGCGTCTTGAGGAAAGGGTGCCTAATTCTAATTCACACAAGGTACTCTGTGGGCTAGCAGGGAAAGGCCCTGAGCTGTCCCGGAGGCTCTCTGTCTGTTAGGTATTGGGCTCTTGACAAATGGGGCCCTCTGCTCTCACTTGGGCCCCTTGCCTCTGAGCCTGTTCCTTTCAATCCTGAGATTAAAGCTCAGTGACGCAGTCTTTGGAGGCAGCTTCCTAATCCACAAAATACTTCACCCTGTTGGCCAAAGTTCTGCAGAAACAATCAGGTAGTTAGTTTTAGGTTTTTTTTTTTTAATTTTTGGCTGCGTCCGGTCTCAGTTGCGGCACGCAGGATCTTTCGTTGTGGCTCGCGGGCTCCAGAGCGCGCAGGCTCAGTGGTTACGGTGCCCGGACTTAGTTGCCCCGCGGCGTGTGGGTTCTTAAGTTTCCCGACCAGGGATCGAACCCATGTCCCCTGCATTGGAAGGAGGATGCTTAACCACTGGACCACCAGGGAAGTCCCAGGTAGTCAGTTTTAAATCAAGAGCTTGATAGTCATGGGAACACTGTGCCTTTGATTAAACTCAAGGACTTACCAAGTGCCTGCTGTGCCGCTCGGCCTCCTAGGCTAGACCTGAGGGGAGATGCAGACATGAGTAAGAAATGCTCCATGGCCTGACATGGGCTACAGAGCCTCTTTGAGGAGACAAGACATCCGAAGGGAATGTACAGTAATAAATCACAAGTTGTTTTGCTGAAGTTCTCAGTGTTTATCTTATTTGAGGTCAGTGAGGGCCTTTGGTTCCTTCTGAGAAAGGACTCAGTAGCAAAGAGATTTCATAAAATCTCAATAAGTTTTAGCATTCTGAAACACTTCAAGTAATTTGATGCTAACGTTTAAGTTCCTTGAAGATATAAATTTCTCTTTTCTAAATCCTAGAAAGAATCTCATCTTCAGCAAAGATTCTGCAGATGGGTTTTGATGCCATTTTACCATTTTATAATTAAACCTGAGTAATTTATCACACTTTACATCAGATTCTCACTCCAGTGCCATTAAAAACTGATTTGCAATTTGCTGTTAAATTAAGATGCTTCATTTTTTTACTTTGTGTGATTTTCCTTTTCACAGACAAATGATGATACAGGGGCCGTCAGACACTAGCACAGATAGGAAAATGCCATCAAACCCCCCAGAGAGCCCAAGTCCAAGAGATTTCATTTTATTCATTATCAAACCTTATCAAATGCTTATCAAAAGAGGCTCAGAAACCATGAATAAGAAACATGAAGAGGATATCTGTGGAACTCCGTGCTTATCAAGGTTCTGTGAAATTCGCATTAAAATTCTGCTTTCCATATGTGTAAATGAAAAAAGACTAATTTTAATTTGTGCAGACTGGAGCCTTAAAGCAGCGTACTCTCTAAGCAGGCAGCAGTAACTTAATCCTCCATTCCAAACTAATTACATTAGAATCATTCTGATTGGGACCCACGGCTCCCTTTGATGTTAAACTCCTGTTGCCTTTCATCCACAATCATTCTCTGGGCAAGATCTTCCCCACACCCTCCCATCCTGCTAGATCATGAAGCTATTGCTTTTGAAGTTCAATTTTATTTTGATGAAACACCAAAGGACTGAAAATTATTTTTCACTGAAGGAGACTGATTTCGGTCTGAAAACCGCAGGAAGAATTCTAAGTGTGACAGAATGTAGCACATCCAACACCAAGAATAGCGTTTTTCCTTCACAAAGGTTACTCACATGTGAAAGAACTTGCTGAATGCACTCATTACACCATAAGTGCTCCTCCCCTCCCCCCTCCCCTGGCCCCAGAGGGTTTGTCCATCATGTTTCTTACCCTTTTGACAAAGCATTACCCAGGGGCTCACTCAGTGCTCAACTCCAAGGGGGTCTCACCTTTCTCTGGTAGTAGATAAACTGAAACACGATAAGATTTTCAACAAGCCATTTGTTAACATCCCGCCCTGCTGAAAGCTATGGTGGGTACCCTCCCCTCTAGATCAAATGTAGGTGATGATTTCCTGGAGCAGACATCCAAATCACCCCCATGAGGCAGCCCTGTATTCTGATTCTTCCCAGTGAGAAGTTGGATGTGCCACACTTACGATGAAGGCTGAAGGTCACTGGTTGCACTTAATCCTTTATTGGGTCAGTGAAATGAAGGGCTTCAAATAAAAGCCAAGTACCAGTTCGACGGATGAAAACCTCCTCTAAACCGCTTTGCTCCCTTTAACCATGTCCTCAAGTGACTTCCGATAATACCTCTCTCTCTCTCACACACAAGCTAAATAAGACAACGCAAGTGAAATATTAATCGCTCCGTCTGGCAGTGAGATTCCATTCAGTAAGAGTAGTGTTTTGTTAACATCTACGGCGAATGAAAAAACAGAGACTGCCCTGGCTAAGGCAGACCCAGGATAAGGGTTTGAAGACCAGCTGACCAAAGTTCAGAACACAAAGAGAGCCAAACCAGAAATCTTTACCATTGGTAATTCAAGCTTGTTAATTCAACACCTTAATTCAAATTATGAGTGATTTGGAACACAGCTGTTCACCAAAATGGATGCCTTATTTGCTCTTCAGTAAGAATATCAGAAAATAAAAATCAACTTAATTCAAATA
Organism: Eubalaena glacialis; assembly: GCF_028564815.1. Taxonomy (NCBI): domain Eukaryota; kingdom Metazoa; phylum Chordata; class Mammalia; order Artiodactyla; family Balaenidae; genus Eubalaena; species Eubalaena glacialis. The sequence goes on along the minus strand of NC_083718.1, from coordinate 112,404,078 downwards.
CTATCTTTTCCAAAAACCAAAAAACCAAAAAACCACCCAAAACCCAAATTCTATCCTTTCCTTAATTCACCTCAAATGCATGAGGCATTACTGAATAAACAAAATGCATTGTAATTGAAAGACACTAGGAGATGTAATTGGAAGGAAAAACGAGATATGCCAAACACGTGGAGGAAAATCCAAAGATTCAGAAAGCCTTTCAGTGTGTGGGTGGAATAAATGACTTTCCAAATTGTCTCTTTGCAAAATAGTACATGACTAACAACTGTCTCAGAAAGTGCATTATATATCAGAGCTAAGTACGGAGTAGGTTTTCAGTAAAACTAAATGACTCATCACAAAATGGGTTTTGGCCAAGCATCGACTTCACTGCTTCCAATATACACCTAACACACATGCCACTTTAAAGGTATATATTTCTCCCAGAGGAGTTTAAAGTTCTTGACACTCACATAACTCATCTAACAAGTTTTTTTTAAAAACACACAAACACCATGCTAGATATCATGGACAGGATCAGGGAAACAGCAGCTGGACTTAGAGGGACAAGATACCTAATACAACACAACTCAGATCTCATGAATCATATGATGTCCCTGGAATTAAATAAGTAGCAAGAATATTTATATCTCACAAGAGAAAACATGACCAAGGCCCTGAATTTTCGTGACTTGTTCAGACTTATGCAGTAAAGGATTGCCTGAAAACTAGAATCCAAGTCTCCCAAAGTATATAAAGAACCAGACATGTTTACAGGAAAGACCTGGGGAACATGAGGGCTGTGTTGACATATATGAAGGTTTGGGATGTTCTCGTCCCAAGATGGCAGGTCACATATTCTTGGTTCAACTCCCTAGAGAAACGAATCCAGACTCCCTCCTGTCTTATTCCTAGGTGTCTACTCATACCAACTAATTTGGCCTCAAATAGACATGGTCATAATATGGAGGGGAAAAACATGTATCTGAAGGGTTATTATACCCATTTAACTGAAGAATAAGGTGGACATTGCAAGGCACAGATTTTGACTCAGTATTAGGAGGAACTTTCTAGCAATTTAGAGTTTTCAAACGTGGGAATGTATTGCCTTTAGGGTACAGTACACCTCCCATCTCTAGAAATGTCAAAACGAAGGGTAATGAAATGACCTCCTACGAAGATTTAGGGCCAGGTGACCAGTTAGGAAGTTACTGCAGAATTTTAAGCAGTAATAGCTAATGAGGCCTGAAGTAGTACAGTACTGGTGGGAGAGACAGGAGGAAGGGGTGGATGAGAGAAGAGTTTAGGAGTAAAATCATGAAGACTTATAATTGATTAGACATGGAAGATGAATAGGGGGAAAAGACATGGGAGCTCCTGGAAGATGACTGAGCCATCAACTTCCAGTAGAGAAGCATGAGTGGGGAGCAAGTTTATGGAAGAAGATGTAGAGCCTGAGGTACCTGTGGGCCATCCGGATGGAGTGGCTCACCAGGCCATGGGATCCAGGTGCTGCAGAGAAGGGCTTGAGAATCCTCAGTGTAGAGGGGGTATGCTGTCTCAAATGCCACCTAAGAGATGGGTTATAGGGGGAATATGAGAAGAGGGCTAGAAGACACTGGCTATTTTAAGAGGCAGGCTAGAAAGAGAAGCTGAAGACAGGTGTCTTAGTCCATTTAAGCTCCTGTAAGAAAGATATGATAGACTGGGTGGCTTAAACAACAAACATTTATTTCTCACAGTTTCTGGAGGCTGGGAAGTCTAAGATCAAGGCACCGGCAGATTCAGTGTCTACTGAGAGCTTGCTTTCTAGTTTATAGATGGCCATGTTCTTGTCATGTCCTCACATGGTAGAAGGGATAAGAGAGCTCTCTGGGATCCCCTTTATAAGGGCACTAATTCCATTCACCAGGGCTCCACCCTCATGACCTAATCACCTCCCAAAGGGCCTACCTGCTAACATCATCGCATTCGAGGTTAGGATTTCAACATGAATTTTGGGGGGACACAAACATTCAGTCTCTAACAACACAGCAGGATGGGTCGGGAAGGATCTAGGAGAAACAAGTAGAGTTCAGTGTCCTAGAGGTTGAGAGGAGACTTCCAGGAAAGGATGGTCAACAGTGCCAAGTGCAGCAGAGAGTTCTAATAGCATCAGAATTGGATGGCAGCCACAGGACTCTGCGAGGACAGGTCGCTGATCAGGTCAAGGGGGCTGAGTGGCCAATGGGAAGTGAAGAAGCAGAGACTGTGTTATCCAGCTTTGGGGATGGAGGAAGCCGGGGCCAGGAAGGAAGACATGGATATAATGATTATTTTTAGAATGGGGAAGACTGAATGAAGCATGTCTAAGCTAAGAGAAAAGTGCTGGTAGTGAGGGACAACCTGAAGGTGCCTGAGGAGTCTTTGGGGAGGAGGGTGGTCATAGGCACAGGTGGCAGGGCTGGCCTTGGTCAGGGAGAGGGACATTTCATCCTCAGAGCTGCAGGAAGGAAGAGAGGGTCATGGATACGGACACAGGTAGAGCTGTAGCTTGTGGGGTCAGGGGTGGGGATGGAAAAGTATCGGGCCTGATGGTCTGAACTGTTGCTGTGGAGTAAGAAACAGGATCTTATTATGAGTGTTAAAAACAGGCTTAAAGAGAAGGTGGAGAGAGGAAAATATGAGTGAGCTGAGCAAGGACAAGCAGAGCGGACGGGAGGCTTCAAGGACGTTGGCATGAGTTAGGGGAGACGCTGGTGACGCTCCTCAAGCTCATCCTGCACACAAGGGGCCGACCCCAACCCCGCCCCACTCCCATCCGAACTGTGTGCTGGCTCTCCGCTGCCCTGCACCATCTGTGAGCCACCCGCCTCTCTGATCTCATCTCCTTCTGCTCCTCAACTTCAGCCTGAAGTCCCGTGTGCGATGCCCTTTTTCTCCCCAGGGCCTCTTCTACCTACGGCTCCTTTAGGAGTTGCCCAGTGTTACCTGCTCGGGGAAGTTCCCTGACCCAGAACTGGGTTAATACCTCTGCCCAGCACCTCGCATTGTGCTGTGTATTCTCCCTGCCTTTGCACCACCACGTGGTACCTCTCCGTGGTACCTCGGAGAGCTGCCTGCATGCCCATCTCCCCAGCCGGATACGGAATTGCTCCTTTAGGACATAAAACTTTCACTCTGTCTCCCCAGCACCCATAGGCCCTTGATACACATGCTGGGCATGGGGGTGGGGGTGGGGGTGGGAGCGGGGAATGAGTACATGAATTCTGAGTGGGAGATTGGCTCGTTGGTCCCTCAAATCCCATCTTACTACAATTAAAGAATCTAGGATTCTAGCTTGTTGGTTCTCTCTGTATACCTGCTTTTGTAAAAGCACACACGTATTAGAGTGGACACTGGGGAGAGTTCTCCATACAAACTAAGAGACTGATCATAGCCCTTTCATAAGATAGAAAAATAGGCCATGACATTCTCGTGGCCAGAGCCAGATTCCAATAGTAGCTCCCGGGGCTATGGACATGCACTGAAAATCCAGATGAGGACAGAGATGCTGCAGTGATGTCCAACCCCAGGAGGCACTCCTCTCCTCCTCTCCCCCACCAGGACAGCCTGAGTCTCCTCTGCTGCCCTGGGGACGTCCAAAAAGTGCATCAGGTAAAAGGCCTCAGCTCTGTCTCTGAAGGCATCTTTAAACCCAGCGACAGAGGTCAGGGTCCTCTGCGTACTGCTGCCCTCTCACACGTGGGTGTGTGACGACCGTTGTGGCGCACGCACCCCGACGACTCACCAGCATCCTTTCCAGTGTCTGGCACAGCTCCATCTCTCTGCGGTCCTGGAGGTGCTGACCCGCTAACAGAATTTTCCCAGGATCCCAGTCTCGTTTCTGCTTCCCACCCACGTCTCTCCAACAAAAACAAGGTCTTGGCCAGGATCCAAGCTCCGGGGTCTGTGGTGAAGGGGGCACTGGGATCCAGCCCCTGTCAGGCACGTCCTTCGCCTGATGCTGAAACCAGATCCCCGTGGCCCCCAGATGCCAATGGAATGCATTTAGGTTTCTTTTAAAAAGCCGTGCTAGGGCTTCCCTGATGGTGCAGTGGTTGAGAATCTGCCTGCCAATGCAGGGGACACGGGTTCGAGCCCTGGTCTGGGAAGATCCCACATGCCGCGGAGCAACTAGGCCCGTGAGCCACAACTACTGAGCCTGCGCGTCTGGAGCCTGTGCTCCGCAACAAGAGAGGCCGCGATAGTGAGAGGCCCGCGCACCGCGATGAAGAGTGGCCCCCGCTTGCCACAACTAGAGAAAGCCCTCACACAAAAACAAAGACCCAACACAGCCATAAATAAATAAATAAACAAATAAAATTAAAAAAATAAATAAATAAAATAAAATAAAAAGCTGTGCTAGGCCTTTTTTTTTTTGGAGAGCAGGAGAAATAAGTGAGCAACTACTAACTGCCACAAGGAGGGGCTGAGTCACTTCGAAAGAAATTTCCCCAGTGGCTTTTTCCACCTTGTGCAGCTTGTGCTGGCGATGCATCAGCCCCATGACAAAGGCAACATAAGCCACTGTCAACACCAGGGTGTATCACCAGTAACCAAGCTGTCACAACAGCAGACAGACCAAGGGATGGGCCACAGGGAAAATGAGCAGGACTTTCACTCTATTACCTGACACTCCAACACAGAAAGGTAGTTTCCAATGAAAACAAGTTCTGAGGACCCAACCCTCCAGGGATGGGCAGATGAGACACCTCAGGCTATAATGGGCATTCAGAGAGGCTCCAAATACTTTTTCCAGGGGCAAGGGAAATGATTTAAAGCAAAACAAAACACAACAATAGCAACCGCACGATACAAGCTCTTCCCACTATAGGGCACTTTGTGGCTGCAAAGACAGTCACACCTCTGTACGAGAATGTATATGCTTAAAATCCACTGCCTTCTAACAACGACTTCTCGTTGACAAGACCAGTGCCTCTGGACTTAGTGACTGGTTAGCCAAGACTTACTGATTCATTTATCCACCAACTCCCTACTCCAACCTCCTTGTTAGTGTTCTTTCAGAAAGGTGGCTATTCTGCACTTGCAAGGTAACTCCAGTCTCTTTGGTTCCCCTGAAGTTTCCTGACACAATCACACCCACCTTCATCAGGAGTAGCCACTGATAAGGCAGCAAGTTTCAGCTCCGGTTCCCCTGCCCACACACAAGGAGAATCAGGGACTCGAGGGGCCAGAGAAGTGGGTGTTTGTCCCAATGGCCAGTTCCAGGAATGGGATCTATTGTGCTTCTCCTAAATTCCTTCTGCAGTTCTCTAGGAACCGGAAGGTGGCCCTGCCACTGCTGCAGGAAGGCGACCTAGTCTATGAAAACCAGTTCTGCGTCCTCCCTGAAGTCTTTCCTGAAAGCTGAGGTTCGCACTATGCTTTCCCAACTGAATTGTTAACTGAAGTATTAGTAGGGACAAAATCATCTTGTCAATGTTCACTGGTCTTACTATGGTATCAGAGAAAGGACACTTGGCTTGAGGCCACAAAATCTGATTTCTACTCCTGGTTCCCCACTAAATGATTCTGGAGCAGGGAGCTGCTCTGAGCCTCGGCTTCTCCTCTGTGGAAAGGGGTAAACTACTGTCTTGCCTGATTCAGCTTGTCTTGAGACCCCAGGGAGACAACTTGTGAAGGAACTCAGACATTGGAAAGCCTTTTGTAAATGTAACGAAATGACACTATGGACTAATGGTCTTGTGGGAAGTCCTTCAAAAGCAGGAACCTGCCTCAGCTGTCATTAAATCACCTCCCCCCCCCAAACCTAACAAAGTTCTTACACACGGAAAGACTACGACATTCGCCATTCAGGGAGTTTCAAACTTGAATGTGCTCCACTAATGTTGTGGATCTGGAATATCTTCATGACAGACTCTTTTCCATTGGGTGTAAGCAAAATGTCCTTTCCTTTTCTTACTCGAGATCCAGAGGTCTTTTGTGAAATGAGTGCCTTGTGTGAACCCTTCTGGGATGTTAAAGTCATGACCCTTGACATGGCCTCAACTCGGGAGGACCAGCAATGACTGCATATCCTTGACCTCCTCTCCATTCTTGGCCTCCCAATTAATTCTTTTTCAGGGCCTTTGTATTCAAGTCCACACAAGGCCCTTAAACACATACTAAATTCTGCAGAATCTCTGCAAATGAGATCTTATTCCCTGAAAGCGCCTGTGTGATTGGTCCCCTATGTAATGAAGGAGCTTTTATATTTTTAGTTTTCTTCCCATACAACAAACACTATTAATAACATTGTACTTTCTCCAGAGATGATATGGATTAGACCAAATGGAAAGTTACCATGGCTACCACAGTGTTATTTTTGGTATGAGAAATTCATGCCAAGGGAAGTAGCTTCCATGGTCAAGAATTGGAGCTTTATTTCCGCTTTGCTATCAGGCAATCAATCCCAATTTAATTTTGAAACTCTAATTGCAACGGAAACTAATTATGAGCAGCAAGACCTGAAACCCCTAATTAAAGTGGGAGTCAATAAAGTGATGCAGCTTTATCACTGGGGCAACACTGGCAGGATAAGGGATTTGAGCACAGGTACGTTTTCTTTCCCAGGTAACTAAGCAAAACAAGACAGGGAAACACATCCCAAGAGTCGGAGGGAAAGCCTGAGCTGGGTTGGAAGGCTTCAGGTTCTGGTGAGTGAGCAGGGCAGGTCCTCTCTCTGTGCTATGAATATGCAACATACTAGGGTGGGATAGAAGCCCAGGTGGGAAGGAGGGTGTTTCCACCGACAGTCAACCACCAAGAGTGCCGTGGTAGGGAGGCCGAAGGACGGTTAGTTCAGACCAACCCCATGTATTACTGTGGCCTTTCTGTGCAGGCCCTGGAGAAAATAACTGCAGAGGCGCAGTGGTCTCCAAACAGAATCTCATCACTCAGACCCAGATATTGATGGGCTGTTTCCTCAGATACCAAACGGTGAGTTGCACTTTTCTGAATTAGCAGAAGTTGGCTTATGGGAGGACTTCTATTAGAGTGTAAATCTACTGTCAGTCCCTGCAGTGTGTGATTCCCTTCGGGACCTCCCCGTCTATCTCCCACAGGTTTAAAATACTGTTAATGGCATGACTTCATCGGCCCCACTCTAGAACGATCCATATTTAGGCCAGAAACCACATGGTCCTCACGTCACCCCACTGGGCTCCAGGATAGAAAGGGGCTCTTAAATCAGGGAGGAAACACTTTTAACCTATGATTACTCACTCTCCTCCAAATTCCTTGACAAAGAGACAAAAATGAACTTGGCTGAATGGTTAGAAAGCTATTCTGAACACTCCGAAAGGGCAGTAAAATTAGAAGAAGCCTCTCCTCTTCACATTCACTGTCTATTTTTCTACAAAGGGCTTTTTCTCCCTGTAACAGGATTTCCTATGAAATTTTCCTGTTGTAGCTTTTTCAATGGCACCGAATAAGTCAGTTCCTTAGGAGAGGGAGCTCTGCTGTCAGGGTGGGAAGAATTCCTTGAGAGCTTTCTGATTCCTATTTCCCATGAATAAATGAGGTCCTTAGTCATGCTGGGGCCGACAGGATTTTTCCAAGGCAGACAAGCCCCCTCAGTGACAGCCTATACTAAATGGAATTCTTAGTTGTTGTCACAGGTGGGCAACAGAACAGAGGCTTCGTCTTGAATTAGTCAAATGAGGTTCTTTGAATATTTTCATCAAAATAAATAGTGTATTGACATATTACCTTTGGTACTGATGTCTTGTAACAAAGGTTAAGAATGGGAGCATTCTTTAAATTAAAAAAAAAAAAGACAGTTCTGAATACGGAAACGTTTTGGAATGTGACTGCAATTTGAAAGGAGATATTTGGTGGTTTTTGTACTTATATACGTTGCTGACATAATGCAGCAGCAGGGTAAGTGGAGAGAGGGGCTCAGCCTTCATTACAAACAAGGGAAGAGAGAGAGAGAGAGAGAGAGAGAGAGAGAGAGGGAGAGAGAGAGAGAAAAGAAAAATAGTATTGAGCTACCTTGGTATAAAATTTCAGCCCAAGGAAACTGAAAGTCTCTTGAAAAACAGAGCTTCATCCTAAAGCACAGACAAGGAGCTCCCTTCTGTGTGGCCCGATTCTGCTTCCAGAGGAGACACACCACTAGGGGCTTATGAAGATCCATACGTCAAAGTCAGCACCTCTGTTTTTACAGCCAGCGGGCTGCAAACTTTTCTAGTGCTTTCAAGGCCCCCCAAAGAATTTTAGATGTACCTTATCTCACACCTACCTTTACTCCAAGGAAAGACTTGCGGTGATAGAAGCAGCACAGAGCGGCCGAGAGGGCGTGGAAAGCATTGCATTCCTTAGGCATCTTTCAGTCTTCAGTCCCTGGACCACACACTTTGTTTAGGGTTAAAGGAGAGGGGGCTTGAGGCGCGAGAGCTCCAGCCCCGCTGCAGCAGCTGTGCTGCTCCAGCCCGCGGGCCGCAGGGGACTGAGCGGCTCCTTCTCCCCCGCCAGGCTGGGACTTTCCCTCTCCGCTGAAGCCAATACGATCCACTCGCTCAATTCTGGCAGGCGGGTGTCCAGCCTGCCATGCACACAGTGCCAGAAATCCTCATGTGACGAGACTCACTTTCTGATGAAATTCTAACCTCTTTTAGAAGAGGCTTTGGGCTTTAGCTGTCCCCTCAATTTAGAGACCCAGCAGAAATCATTATCCCCCCAGGCAACCTTTCCTCCCCAGGGCTGAAGTCACCATCCTAGAGGCTTTGTTTGTTTGCTTGTTACCCCAGCACCTAGGTGTTCAAGAAGCACACATCACACCACCTTGTGATGAGACAGAGGCTCCTTTGAGAAAAGGACCCAAAGGCGAACTGGATGTGACTTTCCCTAGGAGCAATCCTAGAAGTCCCAAGAAACCTGGGCAGAATCCCCATCCCACTCTCTCAGCCACCCCCAGAACTGTTTTTTAATTAGGATGCTCCTGGCAGCCAGTTTGCAGCTGATAACGTTGGCATAGCCATCACTATTGGCAAAGCACTGTTGCCTTTAGGTGTTTAATTAGCAAGTCTGTCAGCTATCACCCTGAGCAGCCTGTGCCCTCCCCAGCTGGCTGTGCAGCCTGTTGGGAGGATGGGGGACAGGCTACGTACCCTCTTTTGACCCAACTGTTTGTCCCACTCTCCTCCTTCACTTTAAATACTTCACTGTAATTGCCCATCCTGCCTAACCCAGATCCAACGCACGAACCTCATGTCCAACACCGCCAAGCGATTCTCCGGCGCTAAGAGGCCTTTACCCCTATCAAGAGCCTCCCGACACCTTAGGGGAAAGGAATTGCTTTTCTCCTTTCATTCCAGTCAGGGTGGATTCTCAACAATTCCGTTTTTTTTTTTTTTTTTTTTTTTTAATCAAACCCAGGTTTCTGCCTGTAGCGCTTCCTCTCCTACCGTTCCAAATATTAACTTTCTGTGGCTTCGGCCACTCAAAAATGGAATGTGTCCTGAAGCTTTCTAAAACTTCACACAGGCAGAAACTTGTAATGAGGAAGAAACAGAACCTATTCAGTCCAGAAAGGAACAACACCAGATGAGGCATGAGGGAGGTATGAGAAATATCCAACAGGATTAGTGTCAAATCCTCAGGAGGCCTTGGCCTTTGGACTAGGTCAAGTCAGCCTGTAAAAATAGAGAACTGTTTGTTCAATGCCTGGTGTGTGGCTTCTGTGCTTAAATGAGGGCTCTGGAGAGCGACAGATCTCACACTCACCTCAAGGGGCAGAGGCTCAGCCTAATAAACACCCCTAACGTGGGGATGGAGCTACAAAGGGCCTGTCATCACAGGAACAACTAGGGGGGCTGACTTCCTTTCTGCTTCCTCAACTGGCTCCCCACCCCCCATGATTCTGGGGCCCAGATGTGCAGCCCTGGGTCCTGGGAAGTCTACCTGAGACCTTGGAAGCAAGCACCAAGGGTGGTAGAATTCATGGGGTTTTTGAGCTGGAGGGGCCCTTGGAGATGGTCCAGTTGGTGGGTCAATACTGTCCCCCAAGGTCCATGAACTGGACCCATGAGGAAGCATTTTCTCTGTTTGCCCTCATTTCCATTAGATGGGGTTCAAAGAGTAAGTCCACGTGAGCAGCCAGGACCCATGGCCCCAGCAGTTTTGTGGGGATGACTCATCAATCAGGCCAATAGCCACCAGGTAAGGGGCCCAGTTTGCACCTGCTGTTCCCCTTTGACAGGAAGTGACAAGCTCTGTCAGAATAAGAAACTCCCAGGACTTCCCCGGTGGCGCAGTGGTTAAGAATCCGCCTGCCAATGCAGGGGACGTGGGTTCTATCGCTGGTCCAGGAAGATCCCACATGCCGTGGAGCAACTAAGCCCGTGCACCACAACTACTGAGCCTGTGCTCTAGAGCCTGCGAGCCACAACTACTGAGCCCGTGCGCCTAGAGCCTGTGCTCCGCAACAAGAGAAGCCACCGCAGTGAGAAGCCGGCGCACGGCAACAAAGAGTAGCCCCCAACCGCCACAACTGGAGAGAAAAGCCCCCACGCAGCAGCGAAGACCCAACGCAGCCAATAAATAAATAAATAAATAAATAAATAAATAAATAAATAAATAAATAAATAAGAAGAAACTCCCCAAGAGGCTAGCATCCCCGGCTCAGAAAAAGGGAGGGAAGCAGCTCCTTAAATCCTGCACAGAAATTCAGTGAGATTAGTCAGCCAGAGCCTCTGAATTCTGATACCCTACCCACAGAAAGATTGAATGAAGTGCATTCTTGAAAGAAAATATACTTAAAAAAACTCAGACATGTAAATTACATAGAATTACGTAGTCAAGTGCTCCAGGGCCAGGGTAAAAGCAAAACAAAAGACACTCAGGTCACTGCAGAATCACAGCTCTTGTCACCTGAGGCTTTCCCTGTTTACTCTAAAAAATGTTTCCATAATGCACGAAGAATTGGTTCTGTCAGGATTAAACAGTGAGCTAATCTTATTAGGTAACTGTTTCCTAAGCACTTTTTATTTTTTTGTTCCACCCCAAAAATAATTTCTAAAGCAGCACTCAAAAGTTTTAATCAATTTTCCCCTGAAATGGCCAAGGAGAGAGACTAAAATAACATGTTGTTATTGCCACTAAAGATGATAATTGCATGAATTCGTAAAGTGCCCTTCACTGACTTATGTTTTTTGATGTCTCCCATCCACACGGATCAATTCCCCCACATTCTCCCCACAATGATGATTCTATTCTAGTTACAAAGAAACAGAGGACCAGAATGGCGTGTCACGCAGCAGAGAACAAAGGACCAGGGACTCCACCCTGTGCTTTTGCCAGAACCTGGTATTTGATCACCAAATATGAGATTTTTTAACGTCGTATAATTAAACCGGTTACTCACACAGCCCCATGAAAAAGGGTTTTGACCTGGGGTAGGTGGCCATTGTCTGATGATTTGGTACATGTGATTTAGGACCAGTCAAATTTTGTATTCAGGTCTTTCTAAACACCATGCTCTTCTGGGGACAGGGGTCAGCATCTCTAATGCAACCCCAGGGACTGATGGAGGCGGGGTGGCCCGGAGCAAGCAGCACAGAGATCTGGGAAAGCGCTGTGCTCTCCAGCGCCCCCTCTGGCCTCCTGGGAGGCTCACTCCTCTGAACCAAGAAATACACCTGTGAGAAAAGCCAAGGCTGCGCAGCCAGGTGAACCCTTGAAGAAAATCCTCATGACCTCCCGTCAAATGTTGCCCACCCTGTCTGGGAATAAGGTTAAAGCAGACCAGAGGAAGGCCCCTGCACAAGCATTGCCATCAATGCCATTTTTTCCTTGGGCAGCCTTAATACTAACCTGCCCTATTTAGTAACCATGGAAACAGGGGGTGCCTGCCAGTCATATTCCACAGACAAGTGCTTCTTGTCAGCAGCAGCCCTTGGGCTGGGAGGGGCTGAGAGGCATACCGAGTCTCTTTCCCAAAGTGCCACAGTCCGCACTAGAAGATCAGCCTCATATATATGGAATCTAAGGAATATATATGGAATCTAAGGAAAAAAAAAAAAAGGGTCATGAAGAACCTAGTGGTAAGACAGGAATAAAGATGCAGACCTACTAGAGAATGGACTTGAGGGCATGGGGAGGGGGAAGGGTAAGCTGTGACAAAGTGAGAGAGTGGCATGGACATATATACACTACCAAACATAAAATAGATAGCTAGTGGGAAGGAACCGCATAGCACAGGGAGATCAGCTCAGTGCTTTGTGACCACCTAGAGGGGTGGGATAGGGAGGGTGGGAGGGAGGGAGATGCAAGAGGGAAGAGATATGGGAACATATGTATATGTATAACTGATTCACTTTGTTATAAAGCAGAAACTAACACACCATTGTAAAGCAATTATACTCCAATAAAGATGATAAAAAAAAAAAAAAAGATCAGCCTCCCCGTGAGGTAGACCCTCTCTCCAACATGGCATGGGGTGGGGACGAGGTCTCTGAGGAGGAAGATGTGCCTACCAGGTACCTGCTTTTCCCTGTTTCAGGGCAACGGAGAAAATAAGGCTGCCCACACCTCCACTCCCCTTCCCAGGGCCAGCCCAGAATCAAGGCATCAAGCCTTAAACGCACCAAGGTGCTCTCGGTCACTGTCAAGCAGCCCTGCAGACAGTGACACTGCCCGAGGTGGGCGGCAGGCTTTGATCGGAGGGCACTGATCCAAGGCCACAAGGCCCAGCTGGTCTCTGCCCACAGGGGACACACTCGGAACATGAGTCAAGAGATCAGCCCCAGTCTACACGGTCAAAACCGCTCAACCTTTGGGGCAACTGCTGAGACGCCTCACCTTCCTAGAAAGATCCATCCTTCCTGGCTTTTTGCCTCCACTAAACCCCAGTGATCTGGCTCTCGGTGAACAAAGACAGCTTTAAGGAGTTAGGGAGTAAGACGTTCCTCCTGATGCCCTAGAAGCAGGAAGATTAACCCAGACTGGCCCAATCCTAAGGATCCGAGGCCGCCTTCCGCAGGCCCTGCTCCCGCCTGGGGAGCCCTGGGCTGGAAAGGGGCACGTTTATCAGCAGCCCTGCTTCCCTGGCACCAGCTTGTCTGTGTGTTTCTGATCACAGTAACCAGGAGGTGAGGTGGCAGGGGAGGAGGTCGGGCATCTGAGCACCTGCCCTCCCGTAAAAGCCACAGGGCTCGAGGAGAAGGGCTGGGAAACCACTGAGGGAGGAGGACACCGTCAGGAAAGAGGTCACCTGCTCCTCACGCGAGACGCAGCAGCTTCACAAGCCGCCAAAGACAGTTCAACACATTTTCCTATATGCAAACACAATTTATTTCCTGCTCCAAAAGGGAATGCAAACTGCACGCGGCGGGAGGAGGGCAGGAAGTGCCGGCTGAGCTCTTAGGGCCGGGTTGTGTGTCGCTGGCGAACACAGAGGGTGCATTTACGAGCGTTTGCTGTACGCCCCTCCTCTCGCTCTGACGGTTCCCCCAGATTCCTCAAGGGGATGAAAGAGTATGGCTGTTAAATGGTCTCGATCCAGAGGCGGTATTGATCTGCTTAGCACATAAAGAGAGACCAAGGACAGTATTCACAAACAGATTGCTCCCTACCGAGCCTTCCATCCCCTCCACAAATTTGTTTCTCTAACCGGCTATTAAAATTGTATAACTGATAACATGAAGCAAAATTAGGTGAGCATCCAGCCCTGACTCTGCTTTCTCGCGCTGCCGCATACAATCCCGTCGCATACATCCCTCCACCACCACCTCCACCTATTTCCTGATATCACCCCAGAAATCCTATATTATGCAAGCTCAATTTTCTATTTTTAGCATTAAGGCCAAATTAAAAGAACATGCACAGGGCGTAATTCCAGCCTCTCAAACAGCAGACTCAGACTTTCTGGCGGCCTCAGCCTTCTTTGAGAATCTATGAAAACCACGGACCCTCCTCTCAGAACAAAAGGCACATATTGTAAAGTTTTACATATAATTTCAGGGGATTCCTGGTCTCCTGAAGCCCAGCCTTACACCCGTGGGAGTCTTACTCATCCAAGATGATCCGCCCCCCACCTCCCAAGCTTCCTTCTATTCTATACTCGCTGTGCAGGCGACACACCCAGAGCACTCATTTGTTCTCCTGTCATCGTAGCGCCTAGGCTTTCTTTGCTGTACGCTTTTCTCTTTCCCCTTCCAGCAACTAATAGTGACAGCAAAAGCCCCTCAGAGGCTCTTCCCATGCAGAGCGCCGCAGAAGTGGCCTGAGGGGCATCCACAAAGCCAGAATGTGCAAAGGCTCACCAACCAGATCAACCGCATGGGCTCCCATCTCGGCTGCCACGGGCTCGCCCCTCTCACAAGCACTTCTGCAAAATGACATCTGCCAAAACAGAGCTGTGAGACACATATCTGCACGTTTCAAGTGCTGCTGGGAGGTGGCAGGGTAGAGGGAGGGCCAGGGTGGGTTCAAGTCTTCATTGTACCACTAGCAATCTGGGTGACCTTGGGAAATTTCTTAACCTCTCTGAGCCCGTTTCCTCCTCCAACTTACTGGGTTTTTGTGAGGATCAACAGACATAACACATAAAGAGCCTGGCAACACAGAGTCTAGGCACTCAGCAAATGTGAGCCTCCCTTCCCCCCTTGCCCTCCAAAGGAAGGGACCACAAAACTTATTTCTCCGGTCCATTCCTCCTACAGGGCACATGCCCAGCTGCACCCTAAACCTCACCCAAAGGGCAGGCTATGGGACCCACGTCCTGCAAGGAGAGTGTGGACAGCACCGCCCTGAGCCACTGACCGACCCCAACTGGTACTGAGGTGACTGCTGAGCCTTGAAAGCCAGGGAACAATAAGGAGGAGTTTAAGAGGTTTCTTTAGCCTTAAAATATTTTTTAGCCTTCAGATTTTAAGACTGCGTATTAAAATTGGTTTGAATCACACTTGCTCAGATACCTAAGATGATTTTCTACTGCAGACTCTCTGTCATTTGGGGAGTTAACAGGCAGCATGTGCGTCCACAGCATCTGCCCACTTGGCCCTCACCCAAGGGGACTCCTGGGTCCACCTGCAACTACCAAGATCTCCATGTCCCACCACTGTCCCAGCTAGTCTGACTAGGGATCCCGTGGCCCCTCCTTTCCCATTGTCCCCACATCAAGTGACTGCAGAGCTGGGCTTCAGCCTATGTCCCACCTGGATGCCCTGCCTGATGCTCCTCCAACCTTTCCCCCTGCCCCCTGCCTGGCTCTCCAGGTTCGTGCCCTGGGACTGGATCTTCCACGTATGTCTAGAGTCCCTACAAGGGCCACCTCCCATGTGCCTGACTCCTCCATACGTCACCAGTCCTTATTACTGGGTACTCTGATGCCAACCATTTCTACAATTAGAACTGTGCTTGGGATAGCCCTTGGACATGCCTGCCTCGCCCAGCTACCTTCTCTGTGTCATCTCTGATTCTGCTTTCTGCCTGCACCTCCTGCTCTCCAGCCCCTAATGGCAGGGAGCGCCAGAGTTACAGTGCATTCTTCCGAGGCCACCACACACCCACCTCCCACCCAGAAAGGGTACCAAAGTTCTGAGTGGATGAAGCAGCCTGTGAGGGATGCCTCAGAAGGCAGGAACCCTCGGGCAGAGGGCAGGGTAGGCACCAGGTAAGAGATGGAGCCAGGACTACCCGACTCATTCCAGCCTTGAAAGCTGGCCAAGTAAAAGAGAAAGTGATCTTAATTAATCCCTTCTTCTCTGTTTTCAAGCAAATTCCAGCCACCTGAATACAATACTTCAGTGGGAAAATATCATTTTTTCATGGTCATAAACTGATAATGGGTATCATCTGAGGGACATACCAGATAATTATGCATCCCACCCAAAGAGTTATGAGAACCAATCAGTCTAGGCCAGGAGTTCTTAACCTCTGGTGGGATGGGGCTTCCATGAACCACTGGAAATTGTATACAAACTGCTGTATGAGTACTGTTCATTGAGGTGAGGGGGTCCATGGCTTTTACCCAAGAGTCATGTGACCTAACAATCCCCACTGATCCAGAAAGACTTTCAGTGGCTCTTAAAGATGTAGCTTCTGAGGGTCTTAACTTGATCTTTTTTCTAGTGGAGAGAGAAGTGCAGAGGATACCCTGGTCATCACAGACATGGGCAAAGACAGATAGCCCCCCTTCCCTTAGTCACCTTGGACACAGTCAAGTCTTGGCAGGGCTGCGGCTGGTAAGAGGAGGAGACAGAGAGCTTTAAGGCAAGCAGTGCCACTTTCCTTTCTGCTGTTGGAGTAGCTTTAAACACCTGCGAGAGGAGGAGAACCCTTTCCCCCAGCTGGCGGAAGGGCCTGTCTGCATGCAACGCTTAGTAAATGCGGACTAGCTACCAGTGAGACCCTCAGCATCCCCTCCCCAACCACAGACTACAGGGATGCGGTCCCTCTCATTAGACTGTGGCAGTCACAGACATCGTTCCACCTCTCAGCCGGGCTCCTCAAAGGAGCCTTCACCACCCCATGTGCAAGGTCCCCAAGAGCCAGCATTTATACAGAGGACTTTTACCACAGTGTCTATTTAATACTCACGCTAGGAGACACGTATTATTATCTCTATTTCACATATGAGATCAAAACAGTTCTTAGAGTTAATAATTAAAACGACTATGAATCAGAATGGCTGGCTCTAACGCATGTGATCATGGAAGCATGGATACCACCTGGTTGCCTAGAGTACCTTATCTTGTGCAAATCCAGAAGGCAGAATTATAGCTGCTGCAACAACCCTCTCCCTCCGACCGAGTGACAGATATTTTTGGCAACACAGACAGCTGGTCTCCTCTGAAATATCCCCGATCAGAAGTTCTCATCATTACTGATGGGAAAGGGCAGGACATGTACAGATGGATACTGAGGCCAGAATCTGAGAAAAGCCAGGAGGCAGCAAAGCCCTATCACACAGCTGATAAATGGAGAGCTAAGGGACAGACCGTCTTTGTCGTATATGGAGATGTCAGCTGGGCCCATTTCTCTACAGGAAAAGGCCGAATCAGCGGGTGGGCTGCATGGGAAGGACTGTACTGATTACCAGCTCCTTTCTTCACTTCCTAAGGCAGTCAGCTGCTAAGCACAATGCCACCTCAGAAGTGATATCCAGGCAGTCAGCATTCATGCGGACAATAGGTTCCTTCTGTCAGTGGCTCAAAGGACAGTACAATCCCTGGCCTTGCATGTACACCCAGAGGAGTGGGAAGGCAGGGGGAGGAAAGGAGAGTTACCAGGGAGAGCAGCAAGAACTCACCTGGATCATTCTTGAGGATCAACACACCTGCCTCAGGGTTAGGCCACTTGTGACAACAGATGCAGGAAGTTTTCCAAAGTCAAACTATAAATCGCAGGGGAATTCACAGCCCCTCTGCACCACCTCCCCACCTCCCACCTATAATTTCTCTGTAACAGTAGGGGAATCTGGGAATCTGCCTCCCAATTAAACTGGGAGGCAATGGATATCCAGCATATAAATAAACCAGGAGGGAGATAAGCTAGAGAAAGGTGAGTATATGACTTGAAAAGATCAAAACAAAAATATCTCTGTAAAACCTAGCATTCATATGCCAACATTTGCCAGCATTTTATATATGTACCCTGAGTAGACAGAGACAATTAGAAACATAGCCTAATAGATTCTCATCCTAAAAATTCAGGGGGAAAAATGATGTAAATAGCAGATAGGGGTTATTACATTTAAAACCTTTACCCCAGGGAATGTGTATTCATGCTTGTAATGGTTGTGAAAGCCAATCAGAATACTGAACACCTAATGGTCCAGGAGTGGACATGTGACCTAAGTTAGACCAATCAGAGTCCTTCCTTGGGATTTTTCAAACCAGAGCAGAGGTAGAGGTCCCCTTTTCCCTTTGGACCATAAGCTTTAAGATTATAAGCTTAGAATAGCCAACAGCCATGTGCCCCCAACTACATGGAGAAGTTGATCTGAGAGAATGCAGTCAACATGCTGAGAGAAGCAGATGCAAGGGTTGAGAGTCCAGACGTGTTTTCCTTCCCAAGAACAGTCATCGACCCAGGCCACTCCGCCCCTGCCCTTCCCAGTGATAAATTTCCTAGCTCGCATTATCAGTTTGAGAGTTTACAGGTTCACCTTATCATTGTGAGATTAGGTAAAAACTTGAGAGTGAAATATAACACACTGTGTTGGGCTATGCTAGAGTTCACCTGTATAAGACACGATCCCTAAACCTGGAAATGCTAAAAAGGAGCCAACATAAACTGATGCTACACAAAAACACGTATGATACATGCCCATTAATAACAGGGTGATAGGGGCTTCCCTGGTGGCACGGTGGTTGAGTCTGCCTGCTAGTGCAGGGGACACGGGTTCGAGCCCTGGTCTGGGAGGATCCCACATGCCACGGGGCAGCTGGGCCCGTGAGCCACAACTGCTGAGCCTGCACGTCTGGAGCCTGTGCTCCACAACAAAGGAGGCCACGATAGTGAGAGGCCCGCGCACCGCGATTAAGAGTGGCCCCCGCTTGCTGCAACTAGAGAGGGCCCTTGCGTGGAAACGAGGACCCAACACAGCCAAAAATAAATAAATAAATAAATAAAATTTAAAAAAAAAAAGCAAAGGGGAGCAAACACTTCTACAAGCATATATAAAAAAAAAATAACAGGGTGATACACTCATGTTGCAGGGATGGGTGGATATTAATAGTGTTTTACAGCCTACTCCAAGGACACTCCATTATAGAACTGAGTTGTCTTGAGTTCTCAAGGATAAAGCAGACATGAATTTGCCTGTAGGAAAAGGGAGAGGGATTCATAGAGTTAGAATGTTCTGTGCCACTGAGTATTGGTGTAAGTTTTGCTCGCACAACCAGCATCCCGCCCAGGCTACAGGAAACTACTAACAAATGGCTCTCTCAATCCTGCTTATACAGGCAACAGCAGCATCTTACGTTCCTGGAGAACATTTCCAAAGGCTATTCTGTTTTGTAGAAAGCCAGAGGACCTGATTCAGAGGCAAAGGCTCAGACATTCCCTTACAAAGGAGAAGCCCCAGCCCCAAACCTGTCTTCCAGCATCCAGCTATTGAAGCACTAATTAAAATGATGTGTCCTTGTCTGGTGGCCTCAGGAACCAGGCCTCAGTCATCATCTTCACTCCAATGCCCAGTACAATGCCAGAACATTTGGAGATAGCACAGGGATTCTCAATCTCGATCCACAAACACCTTAGAAGATGCACAGTGAGTGTGTGTGCATATTTGTAGAGACAGGTTTCTTATTCAGCATATTTGCAAAAAGATAAGGGACTGCCCCCTAGATAGTTAAGAGCCACAGAGGCATGAGACATGAATCGCCACATGGGGGTTGCTGTCCTCACTGGTGATCCCACCTTGCCGTCCCTGTGGCTGGATTAGGGCTGGTTCCCACTTCATCACTTAGAAGCACTTTACTCTTTTAAACTGTGACCTACCCGGGTTCCCAAATGGGAAGAGGCTCCCAAGACACAGTAATTCCCAACTCCCACCACCTGCTCTGAGTGAGCAACCCTAGAATGCTCTGCAAACTGGGAGAGAAGAGGATACGGCACTGTTCTGCTTAGGCTCCTGCCAGTAAAGACCATGGGAAGACAGAGAGGAGGAGACTGGACCACGACGGACGCAACTGGACCACACAGCCCCTTTAAAAAAGCACCCACCTGGGCCTCTGAAAAATAAGGATCCAATTGGAGACTGGTGGCCACAGGAAACAGTCCATCAGCTTTATCATTTCTTCTGTACAAAAAGCTCTTTTGAGAGTGTGAATGGGGGCTTTATGTAGTAAGTTCTCATCCACGAGCTAATAAATATGTGAAATAGCCTCTCAGACCAGGTTCCTACAGCCTGGACACTGAGGTCATTCAAGGAACAATTAGATGCCATCTGGAGAGAGCTGGAACTCGAAGGGCCAAGTGGCATGCTCTGGTTCCCAGGGTCTGACACATCCTTATCTTCACTGACAGAAAGGATGAATGGAGTCAGCTAGCTAATCCATGCTGGGAGCAGAGAATGGGCAAATACACAGCAATTAACAAAAGCTTAAGGATCAGGGGAATGTTCGAGTTCAGCCTGCCCCAAGGAAATGTACCCCTTGACTGCCTTCACACATCCAAGCTGAGCATCTTTGCCATAAACCAGGCACTGACCTCACCAAGCTCTGGGCTTTCATGGTTTTAATATAAAGCAATTAGAGCAGAACAGCAACTGCTGTGGCCCAGCTCTTGACAGTATATAATGAGCAAGGACTTGATCGCGTGAAATAGAGTTAGTATTTACTGAGGCTTTACAATCCACTAAATTGTAAAGAACAGGCAGACAATTGTGAACCCTTATTTCTGGGATAGACCCTCAATTTTTTCTTATTTTTAAATGAAAATTGATGTCTCTTCTCTATTAATAATCAGTATTTTAAATGTAAATGCTATTGTTGAGCAAGCTGGGTTTTTTCTTAGCTAGAGAAAAAATATTTATTTAGATAAACAGACAGTGATTATTTGTATTAGTGTTTCTGCAGCTTTATAACAGCTCTTAAGTAGCAGGAGACCCTCTAGGACGGCAGTGCTCAGTGTGGTCTGCGGGCCCACGGGAGCCTTTCAGGGAGTCTGTGAGGTTAACAGTATTTTCGTAATAATACTGAGACCTTTTTTTGCTTTTTTCACTGGGTTGACATTTATGCTGATAGGGCAAAAGCAATGACGGGTAAAACTACTGGGACTGTAGCAGCAAGCAAGGGGGAGGCACCAAACTGGATAAGTAGTCACTGCATTTCTTGACCACCATGTTTTTTAAATTTATTTTTTAAATATTAAAAATTAAAAATATATATTTCTTTAAAAAATAGCCAGTTCCACTTAAGAAGTCCTTGATGAAGCAGTAAGAATTACAATAGTCTCCCCTTATCTGCAGGCAGTATGTTTCAAGACCCCCAGTGGATGCCTGAACACACAGATAGTACCAAACCATATATATACTATGCTTTTTCCTATACATACATACCTATGATGAAGTTTAATTTATAAGTTAGGTAGAGTAAGAGAATATCTGAATTGCCAACATCACTACTCTTGTGCTTTGGGGCCATTATTAAGTAAAATAAGGGTTACTTGAACAAGCACTGTAATACCTTGAGAGTCAATCTGATAAAAGATGGCTACCAAGTGACTAAAGGATGGGATACATTGGACAAAGGGATGATTCATGGGTTAGGCAGGAAGGAGATTTCATCAGGCTACTCAGAATGGCACACGATTTAAAACTTACAAATTGTCCAAAAAAGAAAAAACACTCATTAGAAAAGATACATGCACCCCAATGTTCATAGCCGCGTGCCTTACAATTGCCAAGATAGAAACAACCTAAGTGTCCATCAACGGATGGATGGATAAAGAAGATACACACACACACACACACACACACACTGGAACACTACTCAGCCATAAAAAAGAATGACATTTTGCCACTTGCAACAACACGGATGGACCTGGAGGGCATTATGCTAAGTGAAGTAAGTCAGACAGAGAAAGACAAACACTGTATGATATATGTGGAATCTAAAAAATACAACGAACTAGTGAATGTGACGGTAAAGTAGACTCACAGATATAGAGAACAAACTAGTGGTTACCAGTGGGGAGAGGGAAGAGGGGAGGGGCAATATAGGGGTAGGAGATTAAGAGGTACAAACTATTAGATATAAAATAAGCTATAAGGATATATTGTACAACACAGGGAATATAGCCAATATTTTATAATAACTATTTATGGAGTATAACTTTTAAAAATTGTGAATCACTATATTGGACACCTGTAAGTTATATAATATTGTACATCAACTATACTTGAGTAAAAAAATATTGTACCACCACAAATAAAAAATATTGTACCACCATAAAATAAAACTTATGAATTGTTCATATCTGGAATTTTCAGACCATGGTTGACTGTGGGTGACTGAAGCTGCGGATCGGGGGACTAGTGTATTCACTTTATTACATCCTGGCCCTTGAGTCCATGTCTCGAATATTCTGTGTGGTGAGACAGGAAGCAGACATACAGCACTTCTCCTGCACACCCAGCACAGTGGTTGTCTTGAGGGAAAGCAATTGTGCCATTAAGTTGTAGGCTGCACTAGCTGCTTTTTCATGGAACGCCATTTTTACTTCAAAGAATGTCTGACAAACAATGGTTATTCAGACATGAGTATCTATTTGGCAGACATTTTCTAAAAAATGAACAAAGTGAGCCTGTCACTTCAAGGAAAACAACTGACAGTGTTTGTTGCCAATGCTAAAACTTGAGCTTTCAACTGAAAATTAGAATTTTGAGAAACTTGTATTTACCACCATGAGTGGTAAATACTTTAATGATTTTTTTCATGAGTGACGATAATAATGAATGTGAGTTTTTGGTATTGTATAGTGAAATATGTTAACATTTGGAAGATCTGCATAACTCAGCAAAGCAGTATTTTTCAAATGACCAATGCACGATGGTACAAAATCATGCAAGGGTAAGATCCATTCACATTGCCAGATAGACCAATGGATTTTAAGGGAATAGAGTAAAAAAAAAACAAAGTTCACTGATATGATTTCAGATTCCACACTGCAATTAACCTTTATGGAACTATAACTTTTCAAGTGTTAGTATAATAAAGAAGAATATCTCTAATGATCTGAAAAGGCTATTAAAATACTATTCCTAGGGGATGAGGAGTGGGCAAAATGGGTAAAGGGGGTCAAAAGGTACAAATTTCCAGTTATAAAGTGAATAAGTGCTGGGGATGTAATATACAGCATGGTGACTATAGTTAATAATACTACACTGTATATTTGAAAATAGCTAGCAAAGTGGATCTTGAAAGTTCTCATCAGAAAAAAAGTTTTTTATAACTAGGTATGGGGACGGATGTTAACTGGTCTTATTGTGATAATTTTGCAATATATACAAATATCAAATCATTACATCGTATACCTGAAACTAATATAATGTTATGTCAATCATACCTCAATATAAAAAAGACTATTCCTCCCTTTTTGAATTACATTATCTGTGCAAGACCAGATTTTCTTTAGACTTCAACCAAAATGATGTAACACAACAGATTGAAGGCTAAAGCAGATATGAGAATCAAGCTTGTTCTATTAGACTAGACACTAAAGAGATTTGCAAAAATGTAAACCAATGCCATTCTTCTCACTAAATTTTGTTTTGGAAAATGATTATTTTTTATAAAAATATGCTATTTATAATCACATAATGGGTTTAATATTGTTATTTTAAATGAATTAAATAAACATTAGAAATTCCTACTTTTTAATTTCTCATACAATAAACCAATAGCTAAAACCCACATAACAAAAGCTCTTTGGGGTCCTCAGTAATTTGTAACAATTGAAAAGGGGTCTTGAGACCAAAGAGTTTAAGAACTTAGGCTCTCATATATCTAACCTACCTGTTTTACATAATTTTGATTAAGCCATAAGTTTTCAGCATCAAATCTATGGAGTAGACTAAGGTATATAAATAGAGGAGTATCTATTTTTATAAGTAACTATCATAAAAGCACTAATGATTATCAGAGGAAATTTGGAAACAGAGAGAAATGTGAAAAATAAAACAAAACTCCTTAGTTGCCAGGAAGTTAATTTTGACTTATTACCCAACACTCAATCATTCTACTCATACGTGTTTATCTTACAGAAATTCTCGCACAAATGCACACCAAGCCATCTCAGTGAAGCAATGCCATCCTTCCAGTACTGAGCTTCACCCCTCTTTTCTCCCACCCACATCCAGCCCTTCAGGAAATCCTGAGGCTCTGCCTTCATATTATATGTCAAGAATCCCCCTTCTTCATCACCCCTTCTGCCATCACAGATCCAAATCATCACCGTCTCTCACCTGGACGGTCACCACGGCCTCCCATCTGATCTCCCTGCTCCTACCCTTGTCCCTCACGGTCTGCCAGCAACATGCAGGCCAAAGTGATCCTGAGATGGCTCCCCATCTCACTCTGTAAAAGTTAACATCTTTACTGGGACATCCAGTCCCTGTGCAACCTGCCTCATCCTCCTTCCTCATTCTCTCACATCAGCTTTCACCACTCTCCTTCAAGACCACCCCCTCTGGCCCTGCTGGCTTCACAGCTGTTCCTCAGCAGAAGAGGTGAGCTCTGGCTTTCACGGCCTCGCCCTTGCTACATCCTCCCCCCATCAGACACTACTCTTTTTCTTCCCCTTTTTTTTGGCCACGAGACTTGCGGGATCTTAGCTCCCCAACCAGGGACTGAACCCGGGCCCTTGGCAGTGAGAGTGTAAAGTCCTAACCATTGGACCGCCAGGGAATTCCCCAGACACCACTCTTCACTTGCCCCTCCACTAGAAAGTGGCCCTCTGGGTGAGGCCTTCCCTGGCCACCCTACTTAAATTCAACGTGCCCTTAACTCCAACATTTCGTAGTTCCTTCCCCTGATGAATTTTTTTCTGCTGAGCACTTATTTCTACCGAACATGGTGTACTCGGTTGTCTTGTCTTCTCACTCTTCCACCCCATAATATAAGATCCATAGAGGCAGGGACATTGTTTTGTTCACTGCTGTATCCTCAGGCCCTCGAACAGTGACCAGCAGATGGCAGATACTCAATAAACATTTGTTAAATGACTATGCCATATATAACAAATATGACTATATTTGTTAAATAACTGCAAAACTGTTTTTAACAAGAACCCAAATGTCAGTAGGAAATTGGTTCAATATAATTGTATTTCATACAATGGAATACCGGATAACCATTCAAAAGAAGGAGGTAGACCCATATGTTTAACAGGGAATGATGTCCAATGAAAAAAGGAAGTTGCAAAGCAATATGTAGTTATACACAATTTTTGGCAATCAATCAAATTGTTCCCCAGCTCAGCATTCTTGCTCTCTTTAACGGTTTGACCATCTCAGAATTTCCTAGGAACACTTGAATTTTCCTCACCCTTCCCATTCAATAAATATGAGAGTCCCTACTCTTCCCAGAAGACTCCGCCTGCTGTTCTCTCCTGCCGCAGTCAGCCTGGGCACACACTTTCCCGCAGGCTGGGGTCTCCCCATCAGTCTCTAACATGTTGATATCTGTCTTCTGCCTCACCTAATACCAGCTTCCTTCCTGTCAAGTCACCATTTTTTTCAGCTGTCAAGTCACAATTCAAATATAATTTTTTCCAAGAAAACTTCTTGGTAATGACTTCAGATCGATGCCAACCCCCCCTCAAAATCTACACACAGTATTGCAGCATCTTAGAGCTGTTAGTCCAAGAACATTAGACAATTAATTCTAATAATAAAATGCCTTGACAATTTTAATCTGTCTTATATGGAGCTAATGAAAATGACTTGCCTTCTTACATAATTTAAACACAGACCTTAGTTCTGAAGTCGTAAATATAATGCTATGGCACAGTATTACATTTAATATTAAAAGCTCTCAGAATACACAGAAACTGTCTCACAGCCAAACGCTATGCTGTTGTGTCATTCAATTACCACTAGAGGGCAGAGCTTAACAGCAAACGATTCCAACGCTGAAGAGCCTGGCCTCTCGTTTGGGGGTTTATGAGTTACTGGGACCCCATAGCTGATAAGATCCCTGAGGATTGAGAGATCGGAGTCACAGAGGTTGCCAGAACCACACTTTTTAAAAGTGTATACCTCTGCCTACACGTGTGAGTATTTAAGATGACAACAGTGATCCTGCAGTTTTTATCCTATACCAGGTTGGCAAGAGAAGATAGAGTGAGGTTAGGGGTGGGAACCTCCTTGTTGTCATGAAATAAAATCACTGAAGAATTTCTGGAAAGTGTTTAGAGATCTGTGTGTGACTTACTTTAGGAAACTTAAAGATCTTTGGAACAAGCTCATTCCCTCTCCCCCGAATTTCAATGCCCTTCCCATCTGGTTGTATGTGGTCATCAGTCAGCCAGTCAGTTACTAAATATTTCTTAAGAGGACAAGAAAGGATCCTTGCCCTCAGAACTCACATTCTAATGAGGAGTTGGTTGTTGTTGTATTTAACTAAACAAGTAGAATTTGGCACAAGTGCTGTGAGGATAATACTCAGAGTAATGAGATAGTGACTGCGGAGGCTGCTTTTAGCAGGGGGGTCAGGGAAGGTCCCTCTGAGGCAGTGAAATCTGAGTGGGCATGTACCAGCCACCTGAGAACTAGGGTGACAGCTACAAAACCAGCATTTCCGGAGTGCCATCTACCTATCAGGCACTGTGCTAACAACTTTGTGCGCATTAACTCATTTAAGCCCTACATTCTCCCATTTACTGTTAAAGAAATTGAGCTCCAGAGAATTTCAGAAACTTGCCCAAAGTCACACAACCAAGAAATGGTAACGATGGGGCTGTGCCTCTGTATTAGTCTCCTAGGGCTGCTGTAACAAATTACCACAAACTGGATGGCTTTAAAATAGAAACATATTCTCTCACAGTTCGGAAGGCTACAAGTCCAAAATCAAGGTGTCGCGGGGCCACACTCTCTCCGAAGGCTCTAAAGTGGGACCCTTCCTTGCCCCTTCCTAGCTTGTGGTGGTTAACACTGGCAATCCTCAGTGTTCCTAGGCCTGTGCACACATCAACCCCAATCGCTGTCATCACATGGCATGCTCCCTGTGTGTCCAAATTCCTCTCTTCTTGTAAGACACCAGTCATTGGATTAGGCCTATCCTAACCCAGCATGACCTCATCTTAATTTGATCACATGTGCAAAGACCTTATTTCCAAATACGGTCACATTCACAGGTACTGGGGGTTAGGACGTCAACACATCTTTTGGGGAAGACAGTTCAACCCACGACAGCATCCAAGCACCCTCTTCAAACCACTCAGCTGTTCTACCTCAAAAGAACCTTCCAGGCTTGAGGGAAAGGCAAAGACCCGGCGGCAGCAGGAAAAACCAGCATGGAAAAGTTTGTGAGCAAGGCGGATGGCAGGAGATGACGTTAGAGGTGAACAGGCCACAAGAGGATGGCTGTGAAGTCCAGTTATAAAGCTGAGTCTGGTCAGAAGCCATAGTTTCAATCCTTGCTTACATGTTAGTTCTCCAGTCTCTTCACCAACTCTCCTACTGTTTGGGATCTCAGAGGAGTCCTCTTCCTTCAGCCAAGGATAAAAACTGCAGCACAGAACATGAATGTGAACCTGCCGTTATTCCACTCACAGGCCACACCGGGCTCCCTCAAGCACCTCCAGAGGGCAGCTCCAGGGTCTGACCTTGATTCAAACCATCAAGTTCAGAAGCCTAGGGGGAATTCACTTCTGACTTGGGACACTGAGAAAACACATCTCAGGCTGTACTGGCAGAGCAATATCTGGTCTGAGGAGTTATCCAGACAAGCCCCAGGCAAGAGCAGTCAGGACTCAAGCTATTTCCACACACCTGTTCACCCAGAAGGGCTGAAGATGCTAACGCGACAGGAGAGGTGCTGCTGCTCAGAGCAGACAGGTCTACCTGATAAGAGGCTGAGGTGTGTCCAGATCATGCAGTGTGGCAACAGCACTGTTTCTGTGACTGTGCAAGGTCATACAACTTGCACAGGGACTCACTGCTGTGTCATCAGGCAAGGTCAAGGTGATGTCGATGACCCACGGCTGCATCATGGAAGAGTTAGCATGGAAAGATGGGATTTTTTGTGGAAAGCCTACTACGTATTGTTCAGAGGAAAAACAAGGACAGTGTACGTGCATTCAGTCTAGAGCAGGGGCCTACAAACCTTTTCTGTAAAGGGACAGATAGTAAACAGTTCAGGCTCTGCCACCTGTTCTGTCACAACTACTCAACTCCATCATTATAGTCAGAAAGTGGCAATACATCAATGAATGGATGTGGCTGTGTTTCAATAAAACTTTACGCACATTGAAATTTGAATTTTACAACTTTCACATTCTTCTTTTGATTTTTTAAAAACCCACTTAAAAACATAATACCCATTTTCAGCTTGTGGGCCTACAATAGACAGCAGGCCACATTTGGTCCCAGGCTGTAGTTTGCCAACTGCCCACCCCACACCCCTCCCCCAGGCTAATGATATCCCCAGCTGCTCATGAATTAACTTAATGTCATTGTGGTAACAAGGTCTCCAACTGGAAATCTCCTTTCCTCCCCTAAAATCCTTACTGGCTTTTGGCAAGATGCCAGGCATTGTGTGAACTCTGGAATTGCCCCTGGCTTCCTCTCTGTCACCACCTCCATTTAAGTCCTGCCAGGAACTGTCAACCCACCTTATAGAATGGCTCTTAATTCTATCTCTAAAAGGCCTCCAGCACCTGCCCTGACTTTCCATTCCCACTGCCACTATCTTGGTTAGGCTCTTGATGACACTTTCCTCCTACCCAGCCTGACTCGACTGAACAATTACTAACACATAGAATCTGCCCAAAACTATCTGTCGAATGAACAAAGGCAGTAAAATATCCACAAGCTCAGCACTTTCTCCATCTGATCGGCAGTCTGATGTGGCCCATCTCAAAACCAAAAATTTCCCCTAGTGAGGTGGCAGCACTTAAGGGCTAAAATATGATAAGCATTTAGCTTGCTTTTTCCCAAGTCAGGCTCAGCTGAGGTATAATCTGCCAACAGTAAAAGTCACCCTTTTCTGTACAGTTCTGTGAGCTTTGAAACGACCCCAATCAAGGTATTCCAATCATTCCCCCCAAGTTCCCTCATTCCCTTTTGCAGCTGACCTCTCTCTCTACTCCTTTCAACCACTGATTTGTTGTCTGTACTATAAGGTTTTATCTGCATCCAACAGTCCAGTTCCTTTTTATGGCTGAAGAGGATGTTATTCTGTGGCTCTGCAGTTTATCTGCTCACCAGTCAAAGGACATTTGAGAAGTTTCCAGTTTTTGTCAATGACAAATAATGTCACCATCAACATTCACATACAGATTTCAAAATGGACGTACGTTTTCATGATGAGGTTTTACTTTGTATAAATGGCCGTATTTTCACAGACCTGCAGGATAGGATTCCATTGAATGAAGGCCTGTCCTCCATCCCTATTCTTCTGCCTTCTCACCCTGCCTCAGCAATCTTTTACAAATGCAGTAACATTAAGAATATTTGCAGAGAACTTTTTGGGGTGGGGTGGGGTGGGAGGAGCTGGATGGGAGCTGTCTTCCTTGCTCCCAGGGTGACCCCCAAGGCTGCTTCCCACTCACGGCGGGCGGTGTTTGCCCTTCTCATCCACAGGGGGCGGTGCTGGCTCTCTGGGTGTGCAAGCTCAGGCAAAAACCTGCAGAGCCAGCCATCGGGCCATTATCTGCTTCATATAACTCGTTAAAATCTCACGGAATGCACAGCGTACCATTGTTTTGGTAAGTCCCTTTCATGGCTTTGTGAGCTGGCTAATTCAGAGCAGACTGGCCTGTTTTCCCCGCTGGAAGAAAAAGACTCTCCTCAAAGACGGCTATTTAACCGTGACCATGGCTGCAGCCATCTTGAGCACAAAGGTGGGGGGAGGGAGGGGGCTACAGCCCCCGCCGCCCCCGCCCCCAGCGAGGCTCCCACAGCCCGGGCACTTATTCTTGGCGCTGGAATTCGCATAATAACTCCTCTTTTAATCTGCTGGGTGACCTCATGTAGCCCCGGCCGACTGCAGGAAACGGCCTTGCTGAGATCTGAGCCTTGGGCAGTCTGTCAAGTCTGTAAGACCCTCTTAGAAAGAGCATTTTCGGAGTGTTAACCCCATAAGGACCGATCTCCAGGTGGCTCTGGGCTCCTGACCTGCCGGTGTGCACCCCAGAGGAAGGAGAAGTCCAAGGGCGCTGTTCGCCTCTCGAGATACCGCTCCAGTCCCATCCCTTCTCCTAACCCGCAAAGCAAGCTCAGAAACCGCAAATCATCTTAGAAAAGCTCGCAAGTGGTTCCAGCAAGAGTCGACCAGGGCTGACGACAAAAGAAAGGATATTCGTTCACTAGGGAGCTCACGGGAACAAAAGGCTGCATTCAGTCCAGACACTTGCTAACTGCAGAGCCTGGAGAGCGGGCTTTGTCCGAGGGCACCGTGCTGTTCACAGCCTGGCCTTGCCTACACCTTGCTTAATTTGAAAAAACAGGCTTCCCAATGTCTTCCCTACTTAGCTATTGCTATATTTATTTTTCAATTTGTCTTTCTTAAGGACAGTTTATTTTAAAATGAAAAAATCTATAATAAACATTTCTTCTAAAAGAAAAATCACAAAACTGTAATAAACATTTCTTCTTAAAAAAAAAAACAAACCACCCAGCTCTGCTGTAGCTAATCACCTCCTCCTCTAAAAAATATACTTTTAAACCACTCTCAGAAAAGAGACTCTATTAATATAACTGTAAGGCTGTGTGTGAAGAAGCTAGAAAGAATTTGAATCTTCAGTCTAAAAGGAAGATAGGTATAAAGGGGAAGAAGAAAGGAAATACTATAAATTTATAGTTTAGTGAGTATGGGGTGGGGGAGGGCAACTCCCAAAGGTTAAAGAAGTAGCCCCAGGAAAAAATGAAAAGAATGATAAAGAGTGAAAATGAAAGTAGGTTTCATAGGTTCAAGAAGGCATTGCAAAAGTGAAAGCATAGGGATCATAATAGGAAATGTAGGAGTGTTGGGGGTAAATCTCCAATCTTTTGAGGTAATATGATGGGTGGGCACTTATTATCTGCCACATCCTTGGTCTGAGACACAACATATAATGCCACCCTTGTTCCAATCGATGTGGCAATTTTATGATCAAGAGTGATAGATTAACTAAGAACCCCTTACCACTTGCAAAAACCCTTCCGCTCCAGCTTATCACAGGCAGAGGGGATCCTAGAAGTCTTAAACTAGAAGGGACATTGGCCCATCCCCACTGGTTTTCTAGTTGTGGGGAAGATGGAACCGATCTCGAATGGTCTTGGCCTGCGGTGGCTTGAAGCAGGATTTTGGTTCCCCGGCCAGAGATTGAAGTCAGGTGGCGGCAGGGGGAGTGCTGAATCCTAGCCACTAGACCATCAGGGACAGTGGCCAGTGACAAGGCCCTGGCCCATCAGCTTTGTAGAAATGAATTCCCACAAAGAGACAGAAAGTAGTGAAATAAGTAAAGTGTTTATTAGGAGGAAAAAGGATACATGTGAATAGACTCATACAGGCAGACTCAGAGGAAGAGTCATGCCCTCGTGGTAGTTTGAATCACTTTTACGGGGCATTTCTTCCAGGTTTCCTTTGGCCAATCATCTTGCTTTGCCTGGTTCTGAGTCTGTATTTGGTTTATCTCAGGGTCTTCCCCTGTGTGTGCGTGCGCGCATCTCTTAGCCAAGATAGATTCTAGCAAAGAGACCTATATGGGTAGGTTGACATCACCTACTATGGCGTGGTGCCCCCTCCTTTTTTGACCTCCGAGGATCCTTTCTGCGCCTGTGTAGTGGGGAAGGTCTCCCTGACTTCAAGGATGAGGAATATGGGTCTCTTTATCCCT
The DNA here is from genome assembly GCF_028564815.1 of Eubalaena glacialis. NCBI lineage: Eukaryota > Metazoa > Chordata > Mammalia > Artiodactyla > Balaenidae > Eubalaena > Eubalaena glacialis. The sequence continues at coordinate 112,372,581 of NC_083718.1, read as the reverse complement.
TATCTGGGCAGGGCTCAGCTTCTCCTCCCTCCTGTCTCCCCAGAAGGGGACAAACTCCAGCTGCTCAGCCTGGGGCCCACCTATCTCCTGCCTCAGAACCCACAGAGAGAAGGTGGCAAGTCCAAGGTCATGCTGCTAATTAGACCAGAGTGTGGACCAGACTCCCCTCCCTGGAGATTCTTAGGGGCTGTGTAACTTGGAGTCTCCTATTGGAATGCTATCTGGGAAGGATAACACACTGAGCTATCACCATGTATTCACATTTTGGTACAATTATTTTTATCAAATGTTCTAAGCAGCTACCTGACACAGGTCTAAGAAATTAGACACAGAGTAAATACATTTTAAAGGCAGTAAAAATATGGCAAAAACTAAATGAGGGGCAGTAAGCAGGTAAAGCAGCCCAGAAGATAAACTCTACTGAACAATTTTGCCTAGGGCTATTTCCTCTGTTTCAAAAAAAAAAAAAAGTTGGTTTTTATCTAGGGTAAGGTATGCTAGGTACGCAGAGGGCGGAGGAAAATTCCAGAGCTGTACACTACTAACCAAAGTCACTACCTTAAGAGCAGGAGGAAGGTGCAGCTGCTTGGAGGTTTCTGCTTTCCAATCTGGAAGAAGTGGTCTTGTTCAGATATAGTGAAAGAGAAACAATTATATTTGATTACAGAAAAGGATCTCATGACTATACAAAACAGTTAAACTCAGACCTTCAAGACGATCATGTTTTAAGCTACTGGGTCGGCGGGAGTGGGGAATGTGGAGAGAGGAAGGGGCTAGGGACACAAGGAAAAGGTAGAAAAAGAAGAAAAAGAAAAAAAAAAGAAAACTCCCCTCTCTAACAGTCAGAATTAAAGAGACAGAAACAGTGGAGAATAAGATTCCAAAATCCCCAGGGGTTCTTTGGATCTACTCAAATTTTCTTATCACATCCAAGCAGGGAATACGTCACTTAGGGTAACCAGGTGTCACTGGGAGGCCCCAGCAGAGGTAAGCCTGCTGAAGAAATGAAAGAACTACCAAACAGCCCTAGGGCTTCCCCGCCAAGCACTTTTCCCTCTAGTCCTCACACAGAGGAGCTCCTCATAACCTAGCAACCACCTGCCGGGTCCCCTTTCAGGCTGCCTTACTGATGTGCAGCAATGCCAACTGTGGGGAGTGTTAGGAGGACACAGAGTACAAACTGGATGCGGTTGAACGGTGGAGTCACTCCCTATCCAGCTCTCTCCTGCCACGACACAGCAGCCCCATCACCCCATGAAGTATGGGTCAGCTCCAGTGCGTCCTCTCGCCCAGACACGAGGAACCAGGGGTGGTCCCAGACCTCGCTCTTAATCAGAGCACTGGGAAAACCAGGTGAAGATGGTTAGAAAGTCTCCATGGTAAGGGAGACTTGGGAAGGCGGCTCCTAAAAGGATGAGAACGGCTGTCAGTTGGCCCCAACTGGGTGCTTCTACTGCCAAGATGAGACCCAGTCAGAGATCCGCTGGCTCCCCGTCCCCCGCCCCCATTCTGAGGTCACAGTGAACTGCTAAAAATCTGACTCTACCAGAAAGGGCCCTACAGGATGCAACATACTTTACATAGAATCTCTACTTTTCTCCGTGCCCGAGAAAGGGGATGATAGGGAAGAAACAGCTCAAAGTCAGAGGGCCAAACTGCATCCACTTTATCTGTACCTCTCACCTCCCTCAATCATCTTCAGCCACCCTCCAGGCTCTAGGCACCAGCTGGCACCAATTTACGAGGCCTTGGAGGCATGGACTGGTCAGCAGGGCTCAAGAGGGTAGCTAAGTCTGAAATGCTAGGACGGGCCTGCGCTGGCCCAAGACAACTGACACGTGGATCCATTCAGACCTTGAGGCCCAAGGCCTCTATGAGTGCATTTTCAGAGCTTTAGTGCCCATGGAGGCAAATGAAAATACCCTACATTCACTCAGCAAATCCCCAAGCCATCCCTCCAAACCAAGGGCAAAGTGAGAAAGAAAAAAAAAAAATACGATGCATCGAGGAGGGATGTAGAGATTTCATCTCTAAAGCTCTGACCAGATTCAGATGAGGATGGTAGCAAAGAGTAACCTTCAGAACATGTCAGCGAGTGCTTGAAGAGGGTACCCCTTGAGCCACCAAGAGCAGTTCTATCACTGCCGGGGAAGGCAGGGGGAGCCCAGCTAGATGGAAGCACTGACAACCTCACACCTCTTCTCAGTCAACACGACAACTCACAGTGACCAATATTCATGAATGAGATGCAATAGCTTAGATAATACTAAGTAAGTCCTTCCCAAAGCCTCTGCTTAGGTTTAGAATTCATCATTGGATTATCTTAAAAAGCTGGGACTTTAGTAAAAGAAAAAACTGAGTTATGGAGTAAGGGGAGGGGGTGAGCACAGCTTGAGTGAGCCTGCAGTGGGAGATAGCCAGTTTCTGGAACATGGCATGCAGTGAGTGCTAAAGGACAGCTGTGATTTACACACTGCAGAAGTCTAGGGCACATTTTTAATGTTATGGTCAAGTCAAATCATAGTTTATGTGGATAGTGTCCCCGAATTCCTTGCAGTGTACAACCTGCACAAAAGCATATGTGATGCATCCAGGAGGGAAGCAGACACATCATTTATAAAGCCCTGACCAGCGTCTGACACAGCAGCCCTGCTGGCTTAGGATTACACATTTGCTGCAGTCAGGCTACAGCTCAGACATAGCGGGGGTAGAAGAGAGGGGAAAAATAAATCCACCTCCATTCCAACAAACTTTATTATGACTGCCTTAAGTGGCCACGTGGTTCTACTAGATTTTTCTCCTCTAGGAGAAGCTTTAGACCCTCCATTCTCTGGTCTAAAGGGAAGAAATGCCAAAACCCTTGGGCAGGCACAGTCACAGGCACACAAAAAGCAACAGGCCTAAATACTCCGAATCCAGGATGCGGGAATAATAAAGACGAAATGTGGCTCCTAGGAGGCAAGCACCTAAGTCCTAACTTGTGCCATGATTTCTCCTAAAATTTAATGATATATTTTGTTATGAGAAATCAGAGTTCTCTTTTCTGTTGTAGGTACCAGACGTAATTACAGTTCTTGAAAATAAAATAAAATAAAATAAAATAAAACAAACATACACACCTGAAAAATGGGGGGGGGGGGCAGAAGGAAGAAGTGAAAAGCATCATTTCTTTCTGCTCAGAAGATTGTTTAGGAGCGTTGAGTATTTAGACACACTGAATGTCAGCCCCACTGGAAAGTAAAGTATTACACAGCTCATGGTCCCAGATTAGCCACTGAACAAGAGGGTGGCTGCTGAAATGGAAAGGAGGGCTCAGAAAGCCTCAGGGAGCCTTCAGTCCTCCACTCAAGGTAAACACAGCTTCACAACTCCTGTCTGCCGTTCCAAAATCCAAAAACTCTGAAAACTGACAATTTTTAAATAATTCATTTGGCAGCAGAACAAACCCAACCTCATTTGGTGGCAAAATGTGACCTGAACTACGTAAGATCATTTGTAGTTTATTTCTCCCACTTCATGTGAACATTCTCACATTTCACTGCTGAAATAATGGGCTTGATTATGGGATGCTGACCCTAGCTCCCTTTGGGGGTGTTATATATATGTACCATATTACCTTTCTAAAAAATTCTGAATTTTTAAAACACATCTAGCCCCCAGGGTTTCAGATAAGGGGAAGAGTTTGTAAACTTATAATAGGGTGACATAAGACCCCTGCAAAGATTACTAAAAGCCCAAAACAGTCAAATTACATCCTGGTGGTTTCAATCTAACCAGCTTCCTACACAAGCCAGACAGCAACATTATCTAGCAACATTGTGTTAGAAATGGGAAATCTATTACCACAGGGTCCCTACTACATGTTAAATCCTGGTTTCCTACCTTCACATATTCCAGAGTTGGGTCCAGAAGATGCTGATCCCTGAAAAGAGAAAATATAAATATGAGAACAATTGGGAACAATGCAATCTTACCCTGGGTAAAATGTATCCAACATTATTTCACCCTATTCATTCACATTACTAAGATGGGCCCACCTCCCAGGCAATACCCACAGCAGACAGATAAGGAAGTTAGAACAGACACAGATTTCTTTCACGGGCGTCTCTTCGGGGTGGAGGACGGGTAGGATACCACCATGACCTCAGTCTAGAAGCTCCACATGTTTTCCTGTCAAATTCAAGCTCCAAAAGTTAGACTCTTCATCTGTGGTAATTCTAGATCCACTCTGAGCATAAAAATTAGCCTAACGGTCTGAAGCAAAGAGCTGTGAGAGATACGAGTAAAGCAGGGCTGGATGCCCAAACCTGCAGCACTTTGGACCAGACAACTGTGTCACACCCACTTTGACAGAAAACGGAGGCTCAGGTGGGCAGAGCGGCTGCCCAAGGTCACCCAGCACCCGGGTGAGTGAGTTTTGAACCCAGCTCTGCTTCTAAATCACCTTTCTCTTTTGCTGTCAAGCTGAGCAATTCATCCTAATTTTCTTTGGTGCCCCAGTGTTTTTTCTCTCGCCATTTAATGTCTGCTCATGTCTATCATAATACTGTTAGGATTAACCAGACAATTAAAAGTAAACAGCAGTGGTGTCACTGAGGAGGCTGACTTATTATAGTGGAAGAGGATCTAAGGCAAAGGAGAAGAGGGGGAGACATGAGAGCTGATGTTTCCAGCACCAGCAGAGTTACAGCAAAGTGCCCCCCCTCAACAGACTATGTGAAAAGACAGCTGCCTTCAGAGACTTAAACTTCACAAAATCAACACATCACCCTGCAGAGACAGGATCATTTTTTAAAGGACAGAATGGCTCTGAAGCCGGTAGGAGTAGTTTTCTTAAGGGGGGGGCGGTGTCAGTATATCTACAAAGAGGACGCATCCTTCAGAAGGCAGGGGATCCCTACCATCAAGCAGCTGCCTCTGGAAGGGTGAGCTCAACCCCAGACCCTCGGGGGCTTGGATGCGTCCCTCTGTGGAGAGACCCCGGGAGACTGCAGCCCTTCTCCCCTGAACAGGGGCAGCAGGACTCCTGCTGGGACACAAGGAGTCGATCCCACAGCTCAGGGGCACACCATCTTGTTGTGAAATGGATCCAACCCCCAAAGCTATTCCTGGAGTGGTCTGTCCACTTAGGGCTGCACACAGGGCACACGCACAGAGGCAGGCTGGCTTTGGAGATGCTCCTCTCGGATGTGCAAACAGATTAGGTTCTGAAACGAGTCCCTCTGTAAGGCCAAAGTATCTGAGAAGGGCTTAAGCTCAAAGTCCCTGGTGCATTTCCATCAAAGAGGGGTATAAATCAGTCTTTCAGAGCCTGAAAACCAGGCATACTCTTTGCCTCCAAGCTTGTGTGTGTTAATCAGGCATCTTTTCCCAAAGCAGCCGAGTCCGTCTGCTGTGCTGGGTCACCACCTCCTCTGCTGCAGTCTGGACATTGCATTGATGTCATCAGACTTTGCGACCATGGGACCACCCAGCTAGTGACTAAAAACTTTGTCAGCAGGGCTTTGGTCATACTCCCCTTTAAATTCTAAAACTCCTGGTTTTCTACTGAATTAACATTTTAGGCTTATAGGCATCCGGTCTTATGCTAATCATCTGGCCCAGTGGTCTGGCCCTGGGAGTGCAGAAAGACGTTAGAACCACTGAAATGCTGTTTCTCATCTTCTTCAAGTTTCTATTTTTATGTATGTTCTAAAATGTACATTATATACATTCATACACATATGTCTTAATGCATGGATAAACAGTGTAGGTGTGTGCTTTTTAAACCAATGATTTGGTCTTGGGATCTCTTTACACTCTAAATAATTGAGGACTCCGAAAAATTTTGTTCATGTGGGTTATATCTACTGATTACTGATATTAGAAATTAAATCTGAGAAACTTGCAAAATATTAATTCATATTTTTAAAGTAAACCGATTATATGTTGAAATAAATAACATTTTAATGAAAAACAGATATGTTTTTCATAGCAAAAATTTAGTGAGAAGAGTGACATTGTCTTACATTTTTGCAAATCTTTTAAACATCTGGCTTACGAGAAGACAGGTAAATCCTCACATCTAGTTCTGCATTCAATATTCATGATATGTCTTGGTTGAAATAAATGAAGAAAATCCACATTCACACAGTTATGTAATTGGAAAGGGAGGGATATTTTAAAAGACTTGCATATAATTATGGATGTTCTACTTTGATAACATACCAAAACTTGACAAGTAGTAGTTTCTTAAAGGTTAGCTGTGATGTGGAATCTGAAACCATATCTCTTACTCTTTTGCATCTGTCCTGCACTTTGAATGGACGTTTTGTCCATGTGTGATTCCATAACCACTATTCTGGGAAACACTGGTTCACTGAGTTATGCAGATCTTCCAAATTTTGACCCATTTCATTATCATGTAAAAAAAGAATCACATTGGTTAATACCATCACTGATCTCATCAGAAGTTACTAGGTATTGGGAATTGCCAAGCTTATGGTAGAGGATACAGGTCTTCTAACTTGAAAGTTTGAATTTTTTCATTGGCAACTAACATTGTCAAATATTTTCCCTGAGCTTCATTTCATTCATTTTGGGGAACATATCTGCCAAATACCAAGACCACACAGTCATGATCGGCAATTTTAACTCTTTTTTTTAGGTGCTCAAAGGTCATTCTTTTAGTAAATTCTTTTTAGAATTTTGTCCAGGATCTGCTCTTCTCACCAGATTTAGCTGTAAAAATCCTTTTCCTTTTACCTACTGAAAGCTGAAACGTTCCTCTCTCCCTTTCTCTGGAGATGTACCTGAAAACTCTGAGCTAGTTCTCTCAGGATAGACCCCTCAAACTCTCTTGGGGAGGGTGTGGGACAACCAACACGAGTGCTGTGTATGAGTGGCTCCTGAGGCAGCCCCAGCTGCAGCAGGGTTGCCACTCAGAGACGGGGTCACCTCAAGGCAGGGTGGCCCATGTGAGACAGGTGGGGACCTGGGACCCATTACTGCAGTGCTTGCACCTGGACAAATATCTCCTGGAGCAATGGAATATAAAGAAACTATAAGGAACTAAAAATCACTGCACACATGCACGGTTGGGGCAAATTATGAACAAGATACAAAAAGGCCAAAACCCAGCTGCCACTTCTCAGGTGCCAGAAGCAAAAGCAGGGTACCGTGCATGATCCCTGCACACAGCACCACCAAGAGGATGGGCAGACCACCTAATCCACTCTGGCCCGACCCACCGATCTGCGCCTGCGTTCACCCCGTTTAAGGGACCAGCTCTCCCCCACTGAGGGAGCGAGCAAGGGTACCTGTTACTTGTTTTCACTCCCTCGTGCTGCAGCATGAGTCCCAATAAAGCCTTGCCTGAATTTCTTGTCTGGCCTCTTATCAATTTCTATTGATTAAAGAGTCCAAGGACCCAAGTCAGTAACATACCTGCTCTCCCCACCACCCTGCTCTCCTGCCCAGAGACCCCGGCACCTAGGAGCCTGCGGTGTTCTCCCAAGTGTCTCCCCAGCCTTGGATGAACTCCCGTGTTCCTGTGGTGCTCCTCCACCACACACACTTCTTTTGGCAAAAGAGAAGGAAAACAAGAGCTGCTGGTTAGGGATAAAACTGAAGTCCCCTCTTGACCCCGCCCCCAAATAAACTCTGCTAAGGGAGCCTTGCTCATTCTGTTCCCAGAGCAGAGGGGGATCCAAGTTCTAGTTCAGTGCACCAAGGGGTGCCCTAGTGGATCCTTGTATTCTTCTACTCGTCCTTTTTAGAGAGACAGGGAGGGAAGACAAGGAGAGTATGATAAAACTGAGTGTGTTATAAATCCAAAAGCTTTAAAAATCATTGCCTCGAATCAAATTAAAATTATATTTAAATGCAGAAGTGCTGTGTCTCCTTTCTCAGCCAGCCTAACCCTAACCTTAACCCATCTAACCAGAAAGAAGACATGAGCTGGAAAACATAGCAGTTGGCCCTGTAGCCCCAGCCTCTAATTTGAAATAGAATACCCTATTATTCATACAAGACTGTGCCGCAAACACTCCTTAAACCATATCTTTATATTCCCCAAAAGAGATCACTAGAAAACAAACACAGAAACTTGGCAATGTAAATGAAAAGCTTTTTAATCTTCTTTTTGCTTATGTCAATTATGAATCCCCACCCATGTGAATCCGTGATGTTGTGTGCATCTGTCTTTACAACTGGAGAGTCTGGCAGGCACCGTGGCCCCTCTGTCAGGCAGGCTGCCCCGCTGAGCACCATCCACAGACCGCAGGAAAACAGCAGGACGAAACTGGACTCTCCTGTTATTTTGTTCTTAGGTTTATTAAGTTTTAAATAACATCACTGTGTTTACTCTGGTTAAATCATTCTTTCCAGCGTCCCACTTTCTTAAGTTCATACTGAGGGATGTTTAGCTGGGAGCCACAGAAATGTTATACATATTTACTATTTTAGGTTGTTTCTCATTGGTAACCAGGTTAACAATATCCTCCCTCTTAAAAGGACACTTGATGTATAAGTGTTTGCTATTTTGAGTGAAGAGGTTTTCCGTCTTGAATACACAAACAAAATTTCACTAACATAGATCTTTTCTGAGCAGTTCGAATACAGATGGAGATGGAAGTGCCCTATGTCTGTCTTAAATTAGAGAATGTTTTAAGTGAATGGATGTTTACTTATTGAAATATTATAGACTAACTTAATGGCTAATGGTGTTGCCACACAAATGTCCCTTTGGATAAAACATAAAACGGAATTGCTTGTAATAACATGATTATTTCATACAATGGAGGGATGTGAGAAACTAGATCCAGCTATACCAGACTGAGGCTCCCCTTAAACTCCACGCACAACAGTGATGTGCAGAGCTGGCACACTTCCTCTGTGCAGGTGGCATGGTGTTTCCATGCATGTTCACTATATGTGTATTTATTGATATATGGTCTCTCCCTCTACAAGGTGAGCAACCCAAGAGTAGTGACGTGTCTACTTCATGCCCAGTATGTCCCACAGTTCTTGCATTCATCCCACAAACATTATCAAGCATCTACAATATGCTATGCAGTTGGCCAGACAACAGAAATACAAGAACCAAAGACAAAGGCCCTGCATTTAGAGAGGTTGCAGGCAAGTGGGGAACACAGATCAACTGATCCAGCACAATTCAAGTTAGTGAGAGAGTGTCAGTGGGAGGTTTGAGGGCTGAGTAGGGACTTGTCCCAATGAAGAAACTGTGGGGTAGGTTGTGATGAGACATGCCCAGGCAATGAGAGAAGCACGTGACAATATGGTACATCTGAGGACCCACAGCGTTGCGGAGTTAATTCCCCGCTGGCCCAGGCCATCTCTCCCCTGGACCCCTGCATTACCCTCCCCAATTCTACTCCATCTCCACAATCTCCACGATAGCAGCCAGAGTGATCTTTACTCAGATCACTCACTCCCCAGCTCAAAATCCTCTAACAGCTCCCATCCAGTCAGAACAAAACCCTGAGGTCCCCACCGTGGCCTTCAATGCCCTGGTTGGCATGACCCCAGTCAGCTCTCCAACCTCACTGTGTTAGGCAGAATTTCAAAGATGCCCCCTCCCAAGATTCCTGTCCCTTGGTGAGTCAATCAAACACTAATCTAGGTACTGCCGTGAAGGGATTTTGCAGATGTTATTAACATCGCAAGTCAGCTGACATCAAGACAAGGCAATTATCTGAGGGGACCTGACTTGAAGAGGGAGGGGGATTTGACATGAGGGACCCTGTTGCCAATGTGATGTTATGAGAGGGTCTGTGACGAGGCCCAAGACACAGAACCTCCAGGAGACGGGAGCTGCCCCTGGCAGATGGCCAGGAGATGGAGACCTCAGTCCTACAACTGCAAGGAATTGAATTCTGCCGACGACCTGAATGAGCGTGGAAGCAGATTCTCCCCCAGAGCCTCAGGTGAGAACGCAGCCGCTGGCATCTTGAGTGAGACCCTGAGCTGAGAACCCAGTTGAGCCATGAGGGACTTCTGCTCTACAGAAACTGTGAGGTAACAAACAGGTGTTAAGTCACCGAGTTTGTGGTGTTGTTACTCAGCAAAAAAACGCTAATATGCTTGTTTATTCCATCCAAGCCCTACTGACTTTCCTTTCTGTTGCTCAAACACATCAAGCCGGCTCCTGCTGCTGTGGCTTGGCATTTACTGTTCCTTTGCCTGGAATAGTCTCCCCAGATACACTTGAAGGCTCACTCCTCACAGCTCTCAGGTCTCTCTCAAACATCACTTCCTTAACCATCTTATCTAAATGAGCACCACCACCCTCTATCCCCTTTTCTGGCTTCATCTTTTCCCATATTATCTGATATTATATGAAATGTTTATTTGCTCATGGTCTGTCTGTTCCCCGGAATATAATCCTGCAAGAGTGGGGCTTTCTCTGCTTTGTGCACCTTGGTGTCCCCAGTACTTTGCACATAACAGTTGCTCAGAAACCACTTGCTGAATTAATGAAGAAAAGAACAACTAACGGAAGCACAGGGCTGGGGGAAGCGGCAGGACTGGTGGGGGGTTGGGAGACCAGGATGAAGAAGAGGCAGAGCCAGATCATAAGAGGCTTGGACGCCACGTAAACACATTTAGACTTTATCTTGAAAGCAGTGGGATTTGTTCAAGGCTCTTAAGCTGGAGAATAACCAGAGATTTTTGTTTTAGAAAAATCCCCCTGCAGCAGTGTGGAAAACAGATTAGTGGGGGGCAAAATGGAGTCAGGAAGACTAAAGGAGAGGATATTAAAGGGGTCTGGGTAAGAGATGACGAGGCCTGGATTAGAGCGATAGAGGGAGTGGGGGGATGGTGTACAGACTTGAGAGACTTTCAGAACTGTGAATAGATAGACCTTGGTAAATGGCAGGATTTGGTGGGTGAAAGGGAAGAAAGGGGTGAGGACACTCACTGAATTCTTTCTAAGGGAATTGGGTAGATGGTGCCTAGCACTTGGCAGGGACTCCATACATTTGTTAAGAATGAATTAGCAAACACCTCTGCCTCAAGCACGATACTGTACTAACTAGACTACCAGGTTCTGAATTAATAAGACTTTACCTCATTACCATCCATTTTCCACAGTTAGCAGTCCACACGATTGCTGCCATTTAGCTACTGAATGTCTCAAATAAGTTTTCCTTCCTTCTCAACAGATAAATAAGTTACTTTCAGGAGAGTCTTTCACATCCTTCAAATTACGAACACATAAATCTTTCCCTTAAAGTATGATGAAATATAACATTTAAGGGATCACTTCACACCAGCAAAAATAGTTAACTCATGAAGGAAAGCCAGAGAACAACAAAGCAAGGTAGCTGTGCAGAAGCTAGACAAGAGTGTCCGATTTTATATAACCCTTTGGTCTTCTCCATCACCCCCACCTCAGTTGCCACTGCTTGTTTATGTCTTTTCCGCAGGACTGTAAGCTCCGTGAGGTCAGCGGCTACCTCTGTTTTGCTCACCAATGTGAACAAGCACGTACAAAAGTATGTACAAAAGTATTTGTCACATAGCAGCCAATTAATAAACAAGGACAAAAATGCACAAATGAAAATATAAACCACAATTAATCATCCTTATATCTATATAATCCAAATAAGGCCTCAGAAAATTAGAAATTTCTACGATGGGACCTTCCTTTACTAAATCTGGTAGACCAGATAGTCTCAAAATTAAATGATAATCAAATTACAGATGTATTTCCAAATACATGTTGAAGTCACATGAAAGGGAAAGTCTCAGGAAACACAGACACATACAAAACAGATACAGAAACAGAACAAATCAAGAACACAAAACGTGAACAACAGCTACAAAAAGGTAAGGAGGAAGGCAGGGAGGCTAAGCCCTGGGTTCATAAGAGTGAGCAGCTAACCCCAAAGCCCCCTGTAACGCCCACCTGAACCATCAGAACGGGACTACACCACCCACTACGGAAGGAATGCGCTAAACACAACACAACACGAAACAAAAAACAAGCTCTAGCAAAGGGAACCAAGGAGAGCTACTGTCTCTACCACAGATTCTGATGGAAAAAAATAATAATAGTCTCCTGTAAGAATCTGTAACCACAAGTAGGCCTTTGGGATTCAAATTTATATGACCTGCTTTGACAGAAAATCCAAAACTGAAAAAAAATTAAAGTGTCTGGGTTGGTGGCACCATTAGTAAGGAAACAATGTAAATCCTTTCTGGAGGAAAACTAGATCAACAGAAAGCTACTCAGGATATCCACAAGTTTGGTTAAATACAAAAAACCCTTTCAGGAATAACCATATACGTGAGAAAACAAGCCCCAATGACTGAAAGTTAACAGAAATGACAATAGATTGAGATCCCCAAAGACTTCAGATATTGGAATTTCAGATATAAGCTATAAAATAATGATGTACGATAAATTTTTTTAAAAGATGGAATAAGGGCTTCCCTGGTGGCGCAGTGGTTGAGAATCTGCCTGCCAATGCAGGGGACACGGGTTCGAGCCCTGGTCTGGGAAGATCCCACATGCCGCGGAGCAACTAGGCCCGTGAGCCACGATTACTGAGCCTGCGCGTCTGGAGCCTGTGCTCCGCAACAAGAGAGGTCGCGATAGTGAAAGGCCCGCGCATCGCGATGAAGAGTGGCCCCCGCTTGCCACAACTAGAGAAAGCCCTCGTACAGAAACGAAGACCCAACATATAGCCATAGATAAATAAATTAATTTTAAAAAAAAGAAAAGAAAAAAGAGAAGTGTTCAAGATGGAATAAAAAAGTGACCTAAGAAGAAATAGGCAGACATAAAAATAATCTACTATAACTTCTAGAAATAAAAAGCTAATTGATCAAAATATCTAGATATAAAGAAACATAAAGATAACCTTCTAAATAACTTAGACATGACTGGAGAAAACATTTATGAATTAAAACAAATATATAAAGAGATTATACAAAACACAGCTCAGAGAGAAAAGGCGAAGAATAATACAAAAGAGACATTGAAGGTAGAATGAGAAGGCTTAATTAACCAGAACTCTAGAAGGAGAGAATTGGGAGAAAGGCAAAAAGCAATAGTCAATGAAATAATGATGGGAAATATTCAAAATTAATGAAAGATACTAATGATCAGATTCAGGCATCCCATGAGTCCTAAGCAGTGTAAACAAAAATAAACACATTGTAATGAAACTACAGACCACCAAAAACAAAGAGAAGATCTTAAAGGCAGCAGAAGAGCCAAGAAAGGCTTCCCTGAGAACAATGACAATTAGACTGACAGCAGATTTTCATCAGTCAAAAGGGAAAGTGAGGAGCACAAAATTTCTTGCCCAGCAAACTACCTAGAACAAGGGTGAATAAAGACAATTTGAGACAAATGAAAATAGAAAATACCCTTCAGGAAGCAGGAAAAGGATGCCAGAAGGAAAGCTTAAGATCTAAGACTGAATGATGCACGAAGAACTGGTAAACACGTAGGCAACTCTAAACCAGCACTGATAGTGCAAAATAAGACAAATATCTAATAACAGTATGGTGGTTCTTCAAAAAATTAAAAGTAGAATTACTACATGATCCAGCAATTTGCCTTCTGAACATATACCCCCAAAAACTGAAAGCAAGATTTTGAAGAGATATTTGTGCACACATGTTCATAGCAGCATTATTCACAGAAGCCAAAAGGTGGAAGTAATCCAAGTGTCCATCAGTAGATAAACGCATAAACAAGATGTGGTATATACACAATGTGGTATATATACCATGGAATATTATTTGGCCTTAAAAAGGAAGAAAATTCTGACACATGCTACAATATGGAAGAACCTTGAGGACATTATGCTAAGTGAAATAAGCCAGTCACAAAAAGTCAAATAACTGTATGATTTCACTTATATAAGATACTCAGAGTAGTCAAAATCATAGAGACAGAAAGTATAATGGTGGTTGCCAGGGGCAGGGGAGGAGAGAATGGAGAGTTGTTGTTTAATGGGTGCAGAGTTTCAGGTCTGTCACACAGAGTGAAGTAAGTCAGAAAAAGAAAAACAAATATCTTATATTAATGCATATACGTGGAATCTTGAAAAATGGTACAGATGAACCTATTTGCTGGGCAGGAATAGAGATGCAGACGTAGAGAACGGACGTGGGGACACGGGGAGGAAGAGGAGGGTGGGATGAATTGGGAGATTAGGTTTGACATAAATACACTACCATGTGTAAAATAGATAGATGGCTAGTGGGAACCTGCTGTATAGCACAGGGAGCTCAGCTCGGTGCTCTGTGATGACCTAGATGGGTGGGATGGGTGGGATGGGTGGGATGGGAGGGTGGGAGGGAGGTCCAAGAGGGAGGGGATATATGTATACATATAGCTGATACACTTCATTGTACAGCAGAAACTAACACAACATTGTAAAGCAAGTATACTCCAATAAAAATAAATAAAATAAAATAAAGATGAAAAGAGTTCTGGGGACTGGTTGTGCAACAATGTGAATGTACTTAACATTACTGAACTGTGCACTTAAAAATGGCTAAGATGGTAAATTTTATGGTATGTGTATTTTACCACAATTTAAAAAGACAAACTAAAACACAAGGCAACATTGATGTATGAGCCAAGTGGAAGGTACCCAAAGCTTATGTTCTAAGTCCTGCATTGCTCAGGAAAAAGGAGAGGTATTGTTTCACTTTATTATGTTGTTTAAAGTCATATAAAAGTATTTTTAATATAACCACTAAGTGAATAGGAATAGAGTATTTTTTAAAAGACAATTTAAAATAAGGCAATTTAAAAAACCCATAGGTTAAAAAAAATGTACAAACAGTACAGACATACAGAATAAGAGGCAGCTATAAACCCAAATGTATCACCAAACATGGTAACTGTTGACCAGATTAAACTCACAAGACAGATTTTCAGAATGGAGGATATAGTACCTGTAGGATACAGTTAAAGTGGTATTTTGGAGGAAACGTAGAGACTTAAATGCTTACTTTTAGAAAAGAAAGACTGAAATTAATTAAGTGTCCAGCTTAAGAGAACAGAACAAACATTAAAAAAAGACTAAAGATAAAAAGAGCAGAAATTAAATTTTTAAAAAATGATACATTAAGGAAGCAACAAATGAAGCCTGGTTCTTCAGAAGCCTAGTAAAATAAACCTCTGACAGATATAATCCAGGGGGAAAATGAGAGAAGGCACAAAACAATAGAGAAATGAAGTGGGAGCGTAATCATAGATAACAAGAGAGCCCTGTAAGAGAATACTATGAACCTCTTATGCCAATAAATTTGAAAGCTTAGGAAAAACAAATTCCTGGAAAAATAATACTAAAATAGGCTCAAACAGAAAATCTGAAGAGTCCTATAATGATTAAAAACTTGAATCAGTTGTTCAATATCTACAGACCTGGATGGTTTTTCTAACCAGGAAGTTCTGCCAAACTTTGGAACTTATTACTTTGAAAATTACATAAACTTTTCAAGAGACTTGAAAAAGAGGATACTATAACTTTGATATCAAAAGCACACCAGGTCAATAAAAGAAAGAAAAGGTAGCCTAGGCTAATCTCACACATGAATAGATATGAAAAAAATCCTAAACAAAATATTGACAAAACTAATCCAAGAATGTACAAAAATACATCATAATCAAACTGGGTTGACTCCAGGAATATAGGGTCAGTTTAACATGAGAAAATCTATCCACCACATTAACATTAAAGGATTAAAGGAGAAAAATCATTTTGGGCTTCTAATTGATGGGGGTGGGGAAAGGATTTTAAAAAATATCATCATCTTTTCATGATCTCAGCAGGGAAAAAGCTAACTCTTCACAAACTAGAAATAAAAAAGGACAAGTGTACCTATGAAAAACCTCATTCTTAATGGTGAAGTATGAGAATCATTGACAAAATCAATCAATCAATCAGAAGGAAGACAAGGATGTCCACAATTACTGCTTCTGTGCACCACTGTCCTGGAGGCCCTAGTCAGTGCCGTTAAGTAAACAAAAGAAATAAAAGGTATAAGAATTGGAAAAGGGAGAACAAAACTGTCATGATTCACAAATGATGACTGTAGAACACACAGAGAGTCTATACAAAGCTGCTAAGTAGAGCAGGGTTCCTGGATATGAAAGCACTGTGCAAAAATCTTCAACTTAAAACTTACTCAGGTCAGGGACTAGGAGGCTTACATGTCTGGGATGGAGTTCTTGCTTATGGGTGTTCATTCATCACAAATGAACTCATTCCTAGAACATTTAACTGAAATGCAGCACAAAAAGACTTAAGATGGGTGTGACCAGCAGGCTGTCTCTCTGTTTACAGGTACTAGTAGGGCCAAGGAAGACCAAAACTGCAGCCTAGGGGTCTGCTGGTTCACCATTTTTAACCAACGCATGTACCAGGGCACATCAACAATCAGGAAGGGTGAACCCAATGACCAGGAGAAAGTTCGCCCTTCATTGGCAACCTTAGCCTCTTTGCATGTGGATATGGCCTTGGAACCCAGAGCTGTCAGTCACCCTTTGTTCTCCAGCATGAAGCTCAATTAACATCTCAACATCTTGAGGAGATGTGGGGATGGAGCAATGGGGCAAGGAAGAGACAGCAACAGGCTTTGAATCTACTAAGATTTTGCTTCCACCGGACGATATTCCTGACTAGACCACATGTTCTTTCAGGTAAGATTAACACGTGGGAGAGTCTAGCATTCTCATTTTAAATTTTATTAGACGATATCCAGGGTTCAAAGACCTTGCCCATCTCACCAGCCTCATCTTCTCACCTTGCTCCTTTCATTCCAACAAATCCAAACTATTTGGAATTCCCTGAACCAAGAAGCCTAGAGTCCCCATCGTCTTCCTATTCATTCCCATCTTCTCTGACCACTCTTTCCCCTGCTTTCCTCCCTCCCCAGCACCAACCCACAGAATTAATACATCTCCTCAGCACTTATTTTCTATGCATTATAAAACCTTATTATAACAAATAATTATAATTCAATACGGTATGTGTACTCCTGTCTATCTCCCTTACTGGGCTATGATCTCACTGAGAATAGGGACCATATTTTATTTTATTCACCTCTATCCCCAGAGCACAGTTGCTCAATCAATGTTGGTTTGAATGAATGAACGAGTATGAGGGTGTGTGTGTGTGTGTGTGTGTGTGCGCGTGCGCAGAAGATCTAGAATCTAACCCCTCCCATCCACCACACTCCATGGGTTCACCAAGGGAAGAATAACACTGGAGAGAGAGAGAGAAGGAACAAGAGAGAAATGTTGTTCTTGGACTGATGGGCCTCCACATGAAGGAGATAAGTTAGCCACAGGCCTGTGACTGAGCCATGATGGCCTCACAGAACTCCCTCAGCAATGGAAGGTCACTGCTGTCAGGGCAGCGCCTGGCTCCCCAGCCCCACTGAGACTAGATGTTTTCAAAGTGGTCTTGAGAGGCTGGCTGCTTCAGCTGAAAACGAATCTCTCTGGACACATTTGAAATGCCAGGGAGGAGGTTAATCAGGGAGATAACCAAGAGGACAGAGAGTGTACTACAGGGCCATTTCCAGCTGTTTATGGGAAAATGAAGAAATAGATGGTTAAAACAGGGTTGGCCTGGTGGGTAGAGATATGATATCACTTGGAAAAATATGAGCTAGTGTGTAGTTAGATGGACAGTTTCTCTGCTGATACTGGGAATCACATTAAAGTCTCAATAAAGAGTTACTTTCTCACTCTAGGTGGGGGCATATTATGTGCATTGCTTTGCTAATTAAAAAAGGGATGTAGCCTGTCCACATTTAAATCAAGTCTACTTCGATAAAGAAAAAAAAAAAAAAGAAGCCGCCCAAGGGGAAAAAAAGAGAAATCACCCCAAAAAGCCAATTATGGAATTAATTATAAAATATAATAAAATATGCATATGATTGTGCTTTTGAAAAAGGGATGTAGCTTTTTTCTTGAATTTTTGAATTTTATTTTATTTATTTATTTTTTATATAGCAGGTTCTTATTAGTGATCTATTTTATACATATTAGTGTATATATGTCAATCCCAATCTCCCAATTCATCACACCACCACCCGCCACCCGCCACTTTCCCCCCTTGGTGTCCATACATTTGTTCTCTACATCTGTGTCTCTATTTCTGCCTTACAAACTGGTTCATCTGTACCATTTTTCTAGATTCCACATATATGTGTTAATATACGATATTTGTTTTTCTCTTTCTGACTTACTGCACTCTGTATGACAGTCTCTAGGTCCATCCACGTCTCTACAAATGACCCAATTTCGTTCCTTTTTATGGCTGAGTAATATTCCACTGTATATATGTTCCACATCTCCTTTATCCATTCGTCTGTCGATGGGCATTTAGGTTGTTTCCATGACCTGGCTATTGTAAATAGTGCTGCAATGAACATTGGGGTGCATGTGTCTTTTTGAATTATGGTTTTCTCTAGGTATATGCCCAGCAGTGGGATTGCTGGGTCATATGGTAATTCTATTTTTAGTTCTTTAAGGAACCTCCATACTGTTCTCCATAGTGGCTGTATCAATTTACATTCCCACCAACAGTGCAAGAGGGTTCCCTTTTCTGGGATGTAGCTTTAAAAACAGAGAACTATAACACTTCTAGATGTACACTTAAGAGAATATATTTTGTTTCATCACCTTGCAAAGTAAATATGAGATTTACTCTCCCACATCTCAAGACATATTTCTTATTTGTTAAAGGAGGCTCACTAGCAGCTGACAGGATTAAGGTTGGTGCTTATTTTCTATTCTCCTCCCAGGGTTAACACGTGACATGAGGCGTTCCTTTTCACTAATACAAAGAACCTGAGGGGTATTCCTTAATGATTAAGCCAACAGATCTGCTTTAGAGCAGATGAGTGGTCTAGACAGAAGCTCACTGCTCTGTAGTGGGGGAATTCATCTTCCATTTCTGTTGTTTAGACCTAAAAACAATTCACCAGATGGGATCTGGGCAGCCAAGTGTGACCACTTCCCTTGGTCTGATTATTAAACTTCAATTAATGCTTCTAAAATCACATTAGCTTTTTTGACAACCATAATATACTGCTGACTCATTCTGAGGCTGCAATTACCTAAATCCTGAAATATTTTTTCACATGTGGCTATTAAGCCAAACCCCATACTTTTACTTTGTTTTTTGGACTCTAGTGCAAGTCTTTGTCTCTCCCCATAGTCCTTCTAGGTAGGTTTGGTCTGTTGTTTCAAAACGCCAAGATCTGTTTTGGATCTTACTTCTGTCACTTTGACATTAGTTATTCCTCCAAGATTCATACCATCCACCAATGTGATCTTTATGTCAGTACCACTGTCTAAAAGATATTTTAAAGTTGGCTAGAAAGGGGCTACGGACACAGCCTACAGCGTGCTTTCTGTACCATCATCTGGCCCGAATCTCTCTCATCCTAAGGATATCACCGATGATTGACATTTCCATACACACTTTCTCAACATTCCTCTAATCTACCAACGAAGTAACCCCAGGAACGAAAGTTAATCTAGTCTGACTTGCTTTTGGCAAAGCCCTGCTAATTATTAATGGCTGTTGCTTCCTTCACCAAGTGTTCAAATATCATTGTCCTAATAATCCTTTTTAGAATATTTCTTGAGGATGTCAATCTTACCATTTTATAGATTCATTTTATCTCCCTAGTTCTGTTTTTGAAATTTAAATACTTATCTATCTGCATCTTTCCTGTCGCTCTTGGTGATGCCAACATTTCTCCAACGTTGTGTGCTGGTTTGATGGTCTCAGCCTCAAGCTCCCTCTGTCTTCTTGGGTTTTGGGGCTTCACCTCATTTGGGAGCATCACAGCCTCTTGTCATGGCCTCATCTACTGTCTTCCTTCACCTCTATCCTACCCTTTCCAATCAGAGAAGTCATTTCCATGGCAGAAAAAATGCAAGCCAAACAAGCTCAGCAGTTTGGTTTCTCTCACATCCCCCCTCTCTTTGGTTTTATTATTCCAAACATAATTTTTGAAAGCCCTTTTTGTTACCTGTAGCATTTTTCACAATCCTCTGCTCACTCCGCACTCTGGTTCTTTCACAGCCCAGAAGCCACCCTCTGATATGGGCCTCGGTTGCATGGCGCAACCTTTCCTAAGTCTGGGGCCAAGGCCAGAACAGCACAGAGGAAGTGGCGGCACAGACGAGGCATGCCCTGAGGGAAGGGTTACCTAGAAAGCACAGCCTGCAATCACCTGGTCAAGGAGAAAAAGTAACACGATACCTGGAAAGATGTTAGGGTCAGAGGTCAAGAAAAGCAGCATTGCTTATCAAGCTAGTGGAGTGATACAGAGGGCTAGCTAGCTACACTGTGGATGGGAAGTTAGGTCAGCAGCAAAGAGCGAGAACAGGTGCAGGTAAGCTCAAATGGCTCCAAACCCACATCCCCTTCTCCCTGGGCCATGAGCTCCTCAACTGGACAAAAGCCCTGGACTGTCTTTGAATGTCTAGCATACAGCCTGACACACAGATGCTCAACATACGTGTGAATGAATGCATCAGATCGGCCCTGGCTCATCAGACCACACTGGGGGGATCCTGTAAATGGATCAGTCCAGGCTGGAGACAGTTCTTCCTACACATCCTTAAACAAGAGAGCTCCCTGGATGGTCACATACCTGTTCCTCCTTTGAACTGTGGGCAGCGTGTTGTTGTCAGTTGTCCTGAAATGTGTTTCCCTTTCAGAGCCTCAGACCATGAGATCCTTTTTATTATTTCCCTCAACTTGGGGAATCTTTCCTCCTAGAGCCCGGGGTAGACTGTGGATGAGGACACGATTCTCTCCCTGGCTACCAGAGGTCCCAAGGCCTGGTTGCTTCTCAGACTCCTGCTTCTTTCACTTCAGCAGCCAATTCCTGCTTCTATGAGTCAGTTTCTATCTCATCTGAAAATACAGCCATGCCTGATGAATGTGTTCATGACATATTCTAAAAGGATGGCAATTAAACCGCCTCCTCAGGCGGATTCCCTAATCATGTTAAAACAGCACCATTTAAATATCCTGCGTATTACACTGTGGTGAGTCTCTACAGGAATCCAAGGCTAATACAAAGTGGTACGGGTTGATGAAGATTTGACTCGGTCATGGGTTAACTTGTGCTCGGCAGAATTCTAGGACAGCATTAAGTTAAAAGCCACTGTTGAAATCTTAACTTGGCGGCAGTCAGTCAAACTGAATAGAGTAACAACAAGAAAAGCCGTATCAAGGCCACTATGTCTCTTGGCAGGCACAGAGGGTCTGGAATCAGTGAATCATCAGGCTTCGGGCTGGCTAAGCCCAAACACAGCACTTTTGATAAAAGCAGATGCTTTGTTTGGCTGGTATCTATCTGCCCTTCCTCCGCTCCCACCTGCCCCAGCCACCCTGCCCCCAACCATTCCTCATCCCCTTCTAAAGGACTGTGTTTGTAAAGGTTTCTTCTCAACTAACTCAAAGGCAGAATACAAGTGCTATGGTT
Organism: Eubalaena glacialis; assembly: GCF_028564815.1. Lineage (NCBI taxonomy): Eukaryota > Metazoa > Chordata > Mammalia > Artiodactyla > Balaenidae > Eubalaena > Eubalaena glacialis. Next base: position 112,351,086 of record NC_083718.1, on the reverse strand, counting down.
TTGAGCAAATGTCCTCAGAGCCTCTGCAAGGAAAGATCTCACTCAACCAAACATATATAGGAACATACACCCTAGGCCCCTTTTCCAGGGCAGGCACCTTGGAAAAGCAGCCCTCACCCCTCAGGCACAAGCCTGAATGCCAACCACAGTCATCCATGTACCTCCTCTGCCCACAGAGCTGTCAGGGAACGTGTAGACCCGTCGCGGAAGGAACTGCGGGCTTAATCACCTTGCTGCTGACACAGGCCCACAGGGAGGGGGCCCCGGGGACATGTCTGCTTTAATCAAATCAAAAACGTTTTTTAAAATGAATCAAGTAATGAAAAAATGTGCTTTGTTTCATTATATGCTTAAAAGATTAGATATTTTCCTATTGAATTTTGTCTCTCATCTTAAAAAAAACCCACCTTCCTTTGAACACCAACCCCGTTGCGGCTCCTGCCTCATTTCTCTGCTCCCCACCAAACGCCCAGCCCCCTCTGCTGGCTCCCCAGAACAGTCTGTGCCGGGATTCCTCAGCGCTGGGTCCTAGGGGCCCTGCCCTTTATGCTTTACACAGCTCTCTCCTTTGCCGACGGCATCCTTTTCCGGCTTTAACATCATTTCTATGCAGACTCCTAACTTTATAACTTTTATAAAAAGTTATAAAGACCCAGACCTCTCCCCACAGCTCCAGGCTCATAATACCAACTGGTATTATGATTAACACCTCCACTCGGACACACACACATCTCAGACTTCGCACACGCAAAACAGACGTCTCGATTCCCTGCAATCTACCGTCACCTCCTGCTCCCGGGAAAAAGCCGCCCAACAACCAAACGAAGCCCTGCTCTCTCCAATCTTCTCCGTCTCTGTAAATGGTCCCACCCCCCGCCCTCAGCTACCCGAGCCATACTTGACTGCCCCTCTCCCTCATCCCAATCCCACTAACCCTCAGTACGCCCGGTAGACTCTACCTATAAAACAGATCTTGAATCCACCCACCTTCATCTCCTCCACTGCCACACCAGAGCAGACCCCACTGCTTCCCGTACTGTTGCAATCGCCTCCTGCCCTCCCTCCAGCTCCTCTTCCATCAATCACTTCTCCACTGAATCTTCTAAAACTGCATCAGACCATGCTATTCCCTTGCTTAAAACCCTTTAAAGGCTTCCCTTGGCCCTAGGGAGAAAATCTAAACTCCTTAGTGAGGTCTAGACCGGTACTGTCCAATAGAAATACAATGTGAAAAACATGTAATTTAAACTTTTCTAGTCGCCAGTTGGAAAGAAATGGATGAACTTAATTTTAATAATCTTTTAACCTAATATTTCAAAATTATCAATACATAGTAACATAAAAATATTAATGAAGTATTTTACATTCTCTTTTTATATTAAATCTTCAAATGTTCCCTCCTGCAGAGAGCCATTTCCTCCTCCCAATCCAAGGAACTCAGGGCTCTCTGATGTGACCTTCCTTGCACCTCCTCATTCTGCAGTTATGTATCTGTTGATGCATTTGTGTGCATGCCCCATAAACTGGGCACTCCCTAAGGACAGGGCCCACATCTATTTTATTCTCCACTGGGTACCTGGTACCTAGCACAATACCTGGCACTAACTAAGCTCAATAAATATTCATCAAAGAATAAACAGTGAAGACACTGACATTAAGTACTACAATCAGACAATCAGACAAGGGCTGGGCCAGTCCACCAAAGGGAGGCTCTGCTCTGTGTCTTAGCACAATGGTGTGTGGATCTTTCTGTGCACCGTAGGTGCTGTAAGCACCTGTAAGACCTGTTAGACCTGTAAGCATGAGCGGTGGCCAAGATGCACTGCTGTAGGGCAGCCCAGAGCAGACCCAGGTAGAGGGATTCCAGCCAGACTCCGTCAACACGTGGGAAACTTTCTCCCCCATTAGCCGCAGGCATGGAACGTGATCTCAGGTTACACACGAGGATTAGGAGCCTCCCAAGAGGAAGGAAGGGCAGAAACCAACATCTGAGCCCCTGCTTCATGCCAGGTCCTGGGCTAGGTGCCCTCACTTGGGATTGTATTTGACCCCCAAGCCACCCTTTGAGGACGTGGAGATTCAGAAAGGTGAAGGAACTTACATAAGGTCACAAAGCTAGCAGTCTGGTTGCCGGAATCAGCACCAAGGTCGCTAGCAGCTTTCTTTGATGTCCAGGGCTAAATCAACGTCCCAGCAAAAGTACCAGTGGCCTTCAGGGTCAGGCGTCACACAGCAGAGTTGGCAGGAGAAGAATAAACAGCTATGATCAGGTGGAAGCTGAGAGCAAGGACGTGACCTGCTCCACCCAGACCCCCAGAAGGCAGTACCAGGCTCAAGAGTGAAAGTCAGAGTGCTGACGTTCGGTGGAGCCTTCATGTTTAGTGACCAGTAAATCTTCACAGCACTCCTCAGAGGGGATTATTTTCACCCTCATTTTATAGTTTAGAACTTGCCCTAGTTCACACACCTAGTAGTGGATAAACAGGCATCTGAACTGAGACCTCTCAGTTATGTGACTCGTGTTCTCACCTCTTGCCTCTTACTATGTTTGCAAGTGATTCTGGAACCACGGACAGTCCTCTGCATAAAGGCTGGGTCAACGTGGAAGGTTTCTCAGCCTTCTATAATTTGTCAATAACAGCACAATCCGTAAACAGGAATACCCTCAGCGCTTGTGTTTGGGGCCTCAAAGGAGAGACAGCTTGAAATTCTGCATGCAATCCTGCAGCTAGTCTCTTAGAGACAGACTGGGTGGTGACAGCATTACAAAGCTGTGAACAGCAGGGTGGCCGTGGCCTGAGGGCTTATCACTCCTGGGGCTCCAGTCCAGGCCCCAGGAAGGCATCTCCTTCCAATCAACGAGAGTAACTACAGCTTCTCCAGCTCCCATCTCTCGCCAGGCTGGGATGGCTCCCAAATCCATATGTGATAAGAACACGAGTAGTCTGTAACTGCAGAGCGTCTTCTGTTTACAATATGCTTTAACCTATACTGAGGGGCGTGAAAAACTCACAGTTTCTGACTTTCAGAAGACTGAAAAAACCTGACTTTTCTCAAACAGCATGCAGGAGGCCAGAAAAAAAAGGATTTAAAGCAAGTCAGTTGGGGTGGGGTGTGAGGGGTTGGGGGAAAGAGAAGATATTGAACAGCTCCACTCAACAAGGACAGCTTTGTGTAATTCTCTGAACATTCTCTTGGTTGCGGTTTGCAATCAGTTAAAAAAAAATGTCCTTTCGTTTTTCCCAGAACAGCTGAGAATGCACAGATTCCAGCCTTTAGGGCTGAAATCATCCCTGTGAGTAGAGGATTTAGGACTACTGTCAGGCAGCTGGTGGACCTACAGGCATTTCCCATTCTCTGGGCTCCCCCAACCCTGGGCCGGTACAAGATGCCCAGCAGGGCTGAGCTCACCTCTGACCCAGCTGCTCCTGGCCTCAGCACACCAGGGGCCACCGGAGCCTGGACGTGCACCATTCCTCGGAATTCACTAACCCATCCACAACAGCTGCGCTCAAACACCAGGGAGCATTTCAAAATGTTAGTAAAACTCAACTGGAAAATTTAAAAATAAAAATTCAATGCATGGGCTATTACTTTCTGGAGACATTCTTGGCTGTTAAGCCATGGTCATTCTGCTAACTCAATAAATGTACCTTCTATTAAATAGAATCTATTAGTCTATTAAATAAATTTTTTTCAACTCTAAACCCAACTTTTCCTCTGTGCACAAAAAGCTTCCAATTTGCAGACAGTAGACATGCCCATGTATAAATAATGTGCAGATGTTTGTGTGTGGACCTTCACATTGCAGAGCCTTCTGATTAACTTTGAGCTAAAGGGTGATTTATTTGCATGTCTGGGGGAACATCTTGCTTTGCTAAGGAGAAAGCAATAGTTATAGAACTTGGTGGTTCTGAAGAGGAACAGACAAAACAATTTTTCAGATGGGGGCACCAACACAGCCCAGAGTTAGGTCTTTAAAACAGTGTTTAGAGAAGGGTCTGCACAGATCCTGTGCCTTACACTTTTTCTTTAACTTTGAAGAGCTGACACCATGACATGGTAGGTTACTTACTGCCTGGGAAAGGATACCGGATTTTAACTTGGGATAATTCTGCAGACTTTGTGGCCCCCATCAGTTAAAACACTTGTGACTAGTCAGTCAGCTCCACTCATGCACATTAATGAAACACCACATTGTCCAGCCACATGCTCCCACAGCACAAGGGGCAGAAGGAATTAGGCTCTCAGCAGCTGTTCCCAGGAATGCGTGCCTCCACGTACCCACAGGCAGGAAAAGGACCCACAGTGGACTCCAAGTGCTGATCCTGCAGCTATCCTGGCAACACAGACCTCTCACAACAGGAACTGGTCCCCTCTCAGCCCAAGGAAGGTCCCAGATTGAAATAAAAATTCATCCTTGAAGATAGATGAATCAAAGGGACACCAGTCAAACAATGCTAATGTCAAGAGGAAATCCCGTCTGCAGACCTCTCAGAGAAGCCTTGCTCTGCTTGCAGAACAAAGGCTCGTTCTGTGACATCAAGCAGCACGTTTAAGAGCTCCGGGCTTCTTGCTTTGGCTACTTTTCAAAACCACAAGTACATCCAAGGGCAGCCAAGACAACAACAAAGCCAAGAGATACAGGTCTCAGAACGAGGAGACCAACTCCCCTTCCAGGCCTGCCTTCTGCCTACTCTTGGCAGCCAAGGCTCTATCCTCCTCAAGGGGGTGTGTCTGAGATGCTGCAGTCAGACCCTGGGGACCGAAGCTTTCCATGCAAGAAGATAGCTCAGAGGATGCCCAAGGCAGGGCCAACCTTCTCGGGAGGCTATAGAGCGCAGTGTCTGGGGAAGTCCCTACAGTAGTTTCCGGGTCCTAATCCCAGCTCAGTCACCCACTAGGGTCTAATCTTAGGTACTTCAATATCCCTGAACCATTTTCTCAACTGTAATGATGACAACACGCTGCTGCTGCTAACGATGAAATCTGCTGTCCCTCACACAGGTTATGATGTTCAAACAAGACAATTTATGAACATATCCTTTAAGATATTTTAAAACTATAAAATGTTAAGAGGTAATAATTCATGTGGATATGACATATGTTTATATGACAGCTTAATAATGCAAATTTTTAGGTCAAAGGGGAGACTTCCTCTGCTTTCCCTGGGGCCTCCCACAGGTTGGGTATTCAATTAATATTCAATCATAATAAAGGTGACTTTTTAATGACTAACAAGGCAAACATGTTTGTTGGGAAAACAGCGAACTTGCAACTTATCAGAGTATTTCACAAGACAAGGAGGTGCCGTCTGAAGGGCTTCCCTCTGAGTGTAGGCGGGTCCACATGAAGAGTGGGTGGGGTCCTCCAAGATGGCTCCACCATCATCATGCCAACACCAAATGTGATGGAATGGAAGGCTTGCAGACTTGACATCTGGGCAAGTCACTCTTAGCTGAAGTTAACCCCTAATGCACTATGAAAAGAAACAAGTAAGGCCAAAAGAGTTTACCTGAAAAAAGCCAAAAAAAAAAGAAAAAGAAAGAAAGAATAAACCAATAATCTTGGGAATTCCCTGGCAGTGCAGTGGTTAAGAATCCGCCTGCCAATGCAGGGGACACGGGTTCGAGTCCTGGTCTGGGAAGATCCCACATGCCGCAGAGCAACTAAGCCTGTGCGCCACAACTACTGAGCCCATGTGCCACAACTACTGAAGCCGTCGCGCCTAGAGCCCGTGCTCTGCAACAAGAGAAGCCACCACAATGGGAAGCCCACGAACCGCAATGAAGAGTAGCCCCCGCTTGCCGCGACTAGAGAAAGCCCGTGCACAGCAACGAAGACCCAACGCAGCCAAAAATGAATGAATGAATTTTTTAAAAAATCAACAACCTTGTTAAAGGTCGACCTAACTAGTCTTAGATCCCTAGACTCAGGGATCCAAAACTCTTAACTTTAAAACACATATGGCTCCCAGTTTGCAGTGGTGAGTGAGCTGGGGCGGTGGGTGGGTGGTGTTTTCACAGCTCCACTGGGCTGTCAGAGCTGAGTTAGGAACAGAAATGCTGTTTCTCTCTCACGGTAGTTCTGCCCAGCACCTTAGTCACACTCTCCGCTCTGAAGCCTCAGGTTCTCATTCATACATCTTGTCCCCAGCTTTTCACATTCACAAATGTTACTTGTTGACACTGTGGATTGTTCCAAAGAATAAGTGAGACAGCTCATAATCTTATTAGGAATACTTAAAAGGATTAAAAAAAAAAAAAAAAAGAATATACGGTACTTTGAACTCCTCAAAACTGGGAACATCTCAGGATATTTTTAAAACGTGCCAGGTAAATAGAACACATTAACAAGACTGCAGAGCAGGGGAAGAGGACTTTATGATCCTTTGACACAGAGCCACTCGCCTTCTCACTCAGCCTCATTTTGAAGGATGTGCATTTGTTACTTCTGTACTGACCTTCAACAATAAGATATTTTAAGTTAAGGAAAAAAGATGTGAATTTGGATGAACGTAATTCTGAATCAGAAACAAACCTAAACCAGCAGGGCTTGTTAAGTCTTCCACAGCCTGGACTTGAAACTCATGACTTGTGTCCACCTCCGATAAGATCTTTTACTGAGATCTGATCTACGTCCAAGTCAGTTTTCAAGTTAAAAAGCTTTGAACTGCTGGCAGGTTGACAGCTTGGGCCTTGGGTGTTTATCGAGAACGTCCTCAAGCTAGAAAGGGTGACTCCATTACCACCCTCGGCCCCTGGGAGTTTCCCCTGGTAAGAGCAGACACCCAGCCTAGACCTTAGAACTTCAGGGAACGAGTTTGTGAACCGTCTCTATGTGGTACGTCATGGATACCTAGCTCAATATAGAGTTTAACTTAATGAATAAAAAGTGGCCACAGGAAGCCAGGTAACAGCTGGTTCTGACCCCACATAGTACAGCCTGGCATTTGTGCTTAATTTTGGCTAGCCAGAAGTTATGTTTCTTTGCTACCTCATAACCTTTCTAAGAGGGAGCAGTGATGGCTCTGCTTCTGCATCCCAGAGTGTTAGGTGCCAGCGATGCGACATTAACATTACCGTGCACAGGCATGCATCTCCACATGCACCTGTCATCAGCAGGCCACCCGGCGAGACTCCGCAGAACAGAACCTTCTGACCCCCAGAACACGTTGAGGAACATTGTGGTTTGATGTCAGAAACCCTGCATACTCTCCAATGCTTTCTCCGGAGAATATCTGGGCCTCCACTTATTTGCTTCTTGTAATACTGCAATTACACAACTAAAAATAATTCTGAACTCTTGCCTGCCTAGCTCTTTCCCAACATGTGTACTATTCGCCTCTCAACGTGCTACACTCCAGCTGCAGGTCACCCCAGCTTGTTTTGGTTTTTCAAACATGCCAAACTTGTTCCCACCCCCGGTTCCTTGCACTTGTTCTCCCTAGGCCCAGAGAGTTCTTCTCCTCAGAGACCTGTCCACCCTATAAGAAAAGATACAACCCCAATAAATCTCTAGCGTATCACTCTAGATCCTCTACGTCACTGACTATAATCTGCAACTGTCTTGTTTATTTACTTGTATTTATTATCTGGGTCCCTCACTACAATGTTAGCTCTGGAAGGACACTGTTTCTGATGTTCCATTGTTATCCTGTTAGTTCACGTATTTCCCCACCCTGTAAGAGGGCAATGATTTGACAGCTAGAATGTCTACTATGTCAGACCAGCACTTCAGCTAAGATACACACAGGAAATCGGCAGAATTTTCCTGGTGAAGCAATGGTGCTTATAAAATCAATGTACTCTAATTAACACAGGTGCTCAATATATAGGCATGGAACAAATAAATGAGCTAGGACCAAAATGGCTTTCCTTGCTACAGGGTAGGACAAAAAGAGAGACACCAGGAGATACAGCAGAAGAAACCATCCCCTGCTTTACCCGATAGCATCACAGGTTGCTGGTCTTCCTCAACAGGAAAAGGGGTGCAGAGTTTCTAAACCAGCTCTAACAAGCAGGGTCACAACCAGGCCCATTATAGATGCAGAGAAGAAGCCTTTACAACAATGAGGCTTATTTACCCAGGTCCCTGGTGGATAGAAGGAGAAATCAATTCTTGTTCTAAAGTATCCTGAAGCTGACCCGATGATACATCCACACACAATTTTATTTCAGCATGTTGACAACTAAATACAGGTATCCCTGCTTTTCGAAAGTTTGCTTTACATCACTTAGCTTTTAGGAAAAGACCTACGTTAGTACCTGATTTCAGTAATCAAAAGAAATCTGAAGATGATTTTTGCTTTTGTGAAAAAAGGTGAAAAGTGAAAACAGTGTTCAGTGTCTGTTTTCAGGAAGCTGTGACAGATGCAGTGTGCACCCAGTGCAGCAGCAAGAATGACACCACCAAGCTCCTTCTCTGGAACTACACTCAGTGTCTCAGCGGCAAGCTGCCCTAGCTTTGAACTGTCTGTGAGCACCTGGGCTTTATCTCCATTCATCTTGTGCATCTGTTAGCAAGATGTGTCCTAAGGTAATTGTTTCTTCATTTCACACCATTTCAGCTTATGGAAGGTTTCACAGGAAAGCTCTGGATAGTGGGGGCCGCCTACACAAGGAGAGGCAGCTCCTGATTTATAGACATCCTGGCATCTCTATAGAACTGGATGGACGAGTGCCTTTTGTGAGTTATAGTCATTTTTATAAAGGGGGAAAGTGTCTAATGGGAAGAAAATGAATGCAGATTAACTGGAGTGAAATCATCTAAATATGTCATTGAGAAGTGACTGAGGAGCAACGGCTTCTGTTCTGAGGAAATAAGATATACTAGTTCTACGCAGTGAGATGGATATACATTTGCAGTGTTTTAAACGATTTTGAAGACTCACTTTCAAAAAACCCTATTTCAACCATGCAGTTTAATTTCTGTTCTCCGGGCTTTCGCAGCAGTGTTTCCTGGCTTTGTTCACACTGCATCCTGACCTGGAGGTGCCTCCCCCTCTTCAACACCTGCGGACACCTTCTCTTTACTTAAAACACAGATCAAATGTGAAACCTTCCCTGAACTTCAATTTCCCTCCAAGAAGGAATTAAACATTTCCCTCTCCATATTTCCATAGTAACTTACATACACAGGCATTTCACCTACAGTTGGTTTTCATATTGCAAACTGGATGTAATTAAATACATAGAGAACGTGAATTGCAGTGCCTAGACTGGCTGCAGGTTCTGTAACATGCTGGTGCTATGGAACTGCTGCTGCTTGTTGCTATAGAAACGTAAGGCTGAATGAATGGCTGGCGGCTCATTTTGTGAACTGGGCTGGAATTTATTTTGCATCTTATTTCACTTGTGTCTCATATCTTTCATTACAATGGGTAATAAAAGTGATAACACTGTGTATAAGAAGTCCTGGTTAATGATAATATTGTGTAGAGCTAGGAAAATAAAGGCCATGACTTATGCAAAAGTCAAGGGTAATAAATTCTTTGAAAATATAAAAAAGAAAAATAAGAATTGGATGGACATAGTTCATAATCTGATGCTATGATAAAAAAAAATGCTGTGGTTCCTTTTGAGGGACTTAATAATATAGGAAGTTGGCCTTCAAAATACTCTCAAATACTGGAAGATATTAAGAAATGGTTCTTTTTTTAGATGTTAGTTATTTTCAAATAGATCTTTATTGGAGTATAATTGCTTCACAATACTGTGTTAGTCTCTGTCGTACAACAAAGTGAATCAGCCACATGCACACATACATCCCCATATCCCCTCCCCCATGAGCCTTCCTCTCACCCTCCCCATCCCACCCCTCTAGGTCATCGCAAAGCACCGAGCTGATCTCCCTGTGCTATGCTGCTGCTTCCCACTAGCATTTGGTAGTGAATATGTGTCTCTCACTTTGCCCCAGCTTCCCCGCCCTGCCCCGCCCCCTCCATGTCCTCAAGTCCACTCTCTATATCTACATCTTTATTCCTGCCCTGCCACTCGGTTCATCAGTACCATTTTTTTTCTTTTTTTTTTAGATTCCATATATATGTGTTAGCATACGGTATTTGTTTTTCTCTTTCTGACTTACTTCACTCTGTATGACAGACGCTAAGTCCATCCACCTCACTACAAATAACTCAATTTTGTTTCTTTTTATGGCTGAGTAATATTCCATTGTATATACATACCACATCTTCTTTACCCATTCATCTGTCCATGGGCATTTAGGTTGCTTCCATGACCTGGCTATTGTAAATAGTGCTGCAATGAACATTGGGGTGCATGTGTCTTTTTGAATCATGGTTTTCTCGGGGTATATGCCCAGTAGTGGGATTGCTGGGTCATATGGTAGTTCTGTTTTTAGTTTTTCAAGGAACCTCCATACTGTTCTCCATAGTGGTTGTATCAATTTACATTCCCACCAACAGTGTAGGAGGGTTCCCTTTTCACCACACCCTTTCCAGCATTTATTGTTTCTAGATTTTTTGATAATGGCCATTCTGACCGGTGTGAGGTAATACCTCATTGTAGTTTTGATTTTCATTTCTCTAATGATTAGTGATGTTGAGCATCTTTTCATGTTACAGTTTTTTATATTGTGGTTATTATGTTTTTTAAAATAAGAGTCCTTGTCTTTGAAAGACACATACCAAAATACTTACAGATAAAATGAGGTCTGAGATTTGCTTCAAAATAATACCAGAGGAAGGAAAGTGGGTGGGAGTACAGACAAAGCAGGCTTGGCCATGAGTTGGTAACTGTTGAAGCTGGGTGATGGGTCCACAGGAGTTAATGAACCTATCTTCTCTACTTTATGCATATATGACATTTTTCCTAAAAAAAGACTTAAAAAAAAAAAAGCCCTTTAAAACAAATCATTTTCACTCATGAAATTAAAGAAGCTACCTGAAGGTGAAGGTTTTGCCTTTCCAGTCTTGCAGTGGGTGCTCCTGGATGACGTCCTGGCTCAGAGGTGAGTGCTGTCGTGGGGATTTGGAATGGGGGAGGGTCCCCATGTGACTGAAGTTATCACAGGACCTTACGGGAGGAGGGCCTTTCTTCTTCCGTGGAAGGGTGCCGTGTATAGACACGTCTTGATAGGCATCTGTGCGATGCTCAGCGAGAGGTGACTTGCTGCTCAGGAGGTCCATGGATGAGGCCAGGGGGAACTGGTGATTCACTGGCATGTTTCTAGGAAGGCTTGCAAACTTTCCTGCAGCCATGATTCTCAACTCTAAGTGGGGAAGAAAAGAGTGAAGGTATAAATCTAAGAAAAGCACCAGAACTGACTTCCCACTTACAAAAGGAAATGGAAATAGACCACATAACAAAAGAAAATGTTCACAGAGTGTTAAAGGACAAACACTGAGTGGCATCACTCGTGAAATTTAATACGATGGGCAGTTTACTCATCTCCTTTTTTCATCCTACAGAAGAATTCTCCTGGGTTGGCAGCAGATCCGCCAACGGAAAAGGGCAAATACATTTCAGAGACTTTAGAGGCACATGAGCCATTTTATTACTTCAGATGACTGAAGCCGATGGAAAAGCATGACTAACAAAAAAGAATACTGAGGAAAGACTCAAGGTTTCAGTAATAAATGCATTTGAGAAAACGTTCAAATATGTTAGATAATTAGCTCACGCATTCCCACCACCCTGTAAACGATAAGAACAGGTGAAGATGACTGGAATTCCTCAGCTGCTAGAACGCCTTCAGCGCCAGACCAGCCCCTCAGTTGTGCTACGCAGAGAGAGAGGACAGATCCTTTCTGTCAAAGACCTGCTGCTTATAAATAAATCAATGTTCGCTAATTAACGAAGACGGCCAGGGTCAGGGGTCAGGAGGTGGGCTACTCCTCCATACATCAGGGGCTCAGCGGGAGAGGAAAGCCACTGCGGGGTGGGGGGGGACCTCCATGTACAACCGTGCCCCAGAGGGGTCAGGGACCTGCTTGCCACCAGCAGGGTTGAGCAATGCACATGGGTGCCTCTATAGTCAGGGAAGAGTGGGAAGGGTGGAGAAGGAAGAGAAAATAGGGTTGGGGGGCTCGGATCATGGAAAGCAAAGGAAAACGCTGTGTGCAAAAGCAGCCCCGACAGTTGGTCCCAGCTGTGACCGGCAGCAGAAATGTTCACCCTGAGCAGCGTGAGCACCTCCGCCCCCTAAAAAACAAACTATGGTTTTGATCTAAGCCAAATTATATGACATTTTAAAGGCCAATATATAGAGATAAAGAAACACAAGACTGAATAAAAATTCGGGCTAGTCCCAGGAGACATAAGGATCCAGAATCTGCACCACTAGTCATGGTATCAGACTGGTCTAGAGATCACAGCTGCATAGCTAAGCCCAAAGCGCTGGTCTTCCCCGAGCCTGGTGAGGAGATCATTTCTTTGCACTGTGGTCTCTTCTCAAGCCTTGCAGCCCCCGTTCCTCACAGACCACCCTTTCCACTGCAAAGGGAACGATGCTGAGTGAAAATCATCACTCACTAGCAGCACCGCAGAGACAGTTCCACAAAGGAACCGGGGACTTGGGACGTGGCTTGGAGACAACCAAGAAGAACACAGCCCTCCAGAAGCTGGTAGAGTAAGAGGTGGAACCAGGACAAAGACAGCAGGGTATGCAAAGGAAGCAAATGACAACGCACACACATGCACACACACACACACACACACAATCCACTGTTCCTACAACAGAGACAGACACCCGAGTGCTGGCGGCTGGGTGGAAGAAGACCCTCCACGCAAGGCATATAATCTGAACCCTGTCCTCAGCTCTTTGCCAAGACTGGTAATTGTGAGGCCTGTCTGCCCTGTGTCTAACTGGGACCGCACAGAAGGCCTGCCTCCCAGCGGGTGCAGACAATGGACTGAGTCCCCACGTGGGCCCCTCCCGGGTCTGGCCAGTACCTGGCACACTGTCAGCACTCATTCAATGTTAATCATCATTATTAAAAAAGAAACCAAACTCCCCAGCCCTCCTGGCCTGACCACAGGACACGTAAGCCGATGAGGATTCCCTCACCCTTCGCGCACACACTCATAGCTATGAACTCTCACCTGTCCGAGCTATCAGCACCTTCCTTCTTTATAGACAGGCCTGGATCATTCTTGGGAATGATGGTGCCCAAAGTCCCCCACAGAACCTCTTCGTGTACAAAGGCCCACAGTGTTGGTCACGTCTACCTCCAGGCTAGGACGACGGACCAGAGTTACCCTGGCTCCAGTGTCTCCAGTAGCCTGTTTCCTCTCTGCTTATCCAAGGTCTATCTATTTCAAGATTGAGCCGAAGTGCTTCAGAATGCCCTTCAGCAAGCTATCCTCACCTCAGTGTATTCTCAAGGGATGTTAACACCTGCCCTTCCTACTTTCAATTCAACAAATATTTAAGTGCCTACTCCAGATAAGAGACTCAGAGAAACAAAGATGCATAAGCCTCAATCCCTGACTATGAACTCAAAGAGACAATACAGTTGACACCTGAACAATGAGGGGCTAATCTGCATATAAATTATAGTCAGCCCTGCATATCCACGGTTCCCCCATATCCACAGATTCAGCCAACCACGGACCACATACTGTAGTATTTACTATTGAAAAATATCTGTGTATAAGTGGACCCATGCAGTTCAAACCTATGTTGTTCAAGGGTCAACTGTAATATAATTCATCAATGGGACCCTTAACATGCTGGAGTGAAGAATAATTAATTTTGACAAAAGGGCTCAAGGAGGATCTCAGAGAGGGCATCACTGGAGATGAAGGATTTTGAAAGGCTGAAAATTGTAGGGAAAAGCCCTCCAAGAGGATGTGACAACAGCAGATGCATAAGGGCAGGGAAGTGCCCCTACAGGCTCAGGAAACTGAGTCACGCGGTGTGGCTTGAGTCAAGTTGAGAAGCATTTCCTGGAAGAAGCACAGCTTAGGACAAGATCATGAAGTCCTGAAGGCTGTGCTGAGGTGTCTGAACCTGACTGTCAGTGCTAGGGAAGCTCGGGAAGGGTGGCACGGAATCCAGTCTGTGCCTGGGTAGGGAGCTCCGGTCATTCTGGAGGGAGAGAAGGGAGGTGGGGAGGTCAGTCAGCAACAAGCCAGCAAGGAGTGATGGAGGACTCTGACCTGGGGCAGTGGCCACGGGAAGGGAAAGGAAGGGCAGAGCGAGGGCTAGGAGCTCGAGGCCTCTGGCTGGGAGGAAGAAGGCCACAGCCAAGGGAGGACAGGGCTATGCTGTAACGCACTGAGTAGCACAAGAGGAAACCCCTGCGGGCAGGCGAGAGGGTAACAAGCTCACCCCTGGGGCTGCTGAGTGTGAGGCACCAGTAGGGCAATTCGGTCTAGCAGGCTAGATACTGGTATGTGCAATTAGGGGCCAGGACAGGATGTCGATTTTTAAGAGTCATCAACATAAAGGGAATATTTAAACCAGTGAGTAGATCCCTCAGCTTGTTATTATCAGCTGTGATAACAGTTGTGAAAGTACCTCTTAAACTGTCAGGAACCATACAATATCCATGAATTATATCCTTACCCTCTCTCACCTGGGCTGCTTCAAGCCTATAAGGACCAACGCAAGGGATAAATTCTGAAAACTTAAATCGGCGGCTCTCAACCTGGCTGCACATTAAGAGTCCTCGGAGAAGCTTTTAAAATCCCGACACCCAAGCCGTGAGCCAGACCAACAAAATTACAATCTCGGTGGGTAGGACCCTGGCATCAGTCTTGTTAAAGCTCCCCTAGTATTGTTCAGTGTGGAGCCAAGTTTGAGGACCACCAGGTAAGTGAGTTTCTTTGGTACAGAGCAACTGGCACCCAGATTAGTTTCTGGGTAACAGAATAGAATAACAATGAGAAAGCATCACTCAGGCAACAGAAGCGTTCCCTCATTCTTCATTCAACACACATTTAAGGAGGGCCTCCTGGGTGGCGGGGACTGTGTGGGTGTTGGAGACGGTGTCAAACGACTATCCTCACGAGGTTCCTACCCTGCAGAGGAAGCAGACAGTAAGTAATGACCATACGTGTTGGTGATTCCCAGTGCTGTGGTAGCGCGCAGAGTGGGGACTGGGGGACTAGTTTAATCTAGCAGCCAGGAAAGGCTTCCCGGAGGAAGGGATGCTGACCTGAAGGATGTGAAGTAGGGTTTAATTACCAGAGGGAGAAGATCATCCGAGCTGAAGTTTCCAGAGTTACAGTTAAATTTCTCCGCTGCAGTTAAATTGGAAATACACAGGCCAGGCTCTCCTCTACAACTTGCTGCCTCTAACTTGGGACTCTTTCCCATTGAAGTACAGCCTTGTCCTGTGTCTAGTCACTTGGAAAGACTGGCTCCAGCCTGGGCCCTATGTCAAGCTTGAATCGATCCAACGATGGGGGAGGTGGGCCCTGGCCAGAGACCTAACTTTAAACAAACAACCAACAACAACAAAAAAACTAAAGCAGGGCAGGAAATGGAAGGGAGAATTATGGGTGGAAGAAACTCATTTGCAGTCTGTTGGTTGCTCTGTTTCCTACCTGAGTTTTATTTACTTTTATTTTTTTCTAGACTCCAGGAACCTGGGGGAAATCCAGGGGTGGAAGTGCATGGAATCTAGGTTCAAGGTACGTACTTTCCATTCTGACAGAGGAGCCACAACCCCATTTGACCACTAGGCAGAATCTCAGCACGTGATATGTAGATGGAATCTCAGAGAATCAAGCCCCTCTCTTTTTCCAGATAAGGAAAATAAACGTTCATTCACTCAATATATAGTCTCCGAGAGTTTACAATGTACTAGAGCTGAGGATATAAAAAACTAGATGAGGTCCTGATCTCATTGAGCCTACACTGTGATGGGGAAGTCCAACCAACACAGACAAGACAACAAACTAGATAATATCCCAGTCGTAAGTACCCTAAAGAACATGAAACAGGATGACATGATAGAATACACTTGTTGGGGATGGAGGGCTATTTTATACTACAGTGGTCTGGGAAGACCTCTCTGAAGAGGTAACAATGACGTGAGACCTGAAAAAAGAGAAGGAACCAGTAAGAGAGGATCAAATGGAGTTCCAGGCAGGGGATTCGGCAAATGTGAAGGTCTTGAGGTGGGAACATGTGGTTGGAAGAGCACAGTGGAGACTAAATTCAAGTCTCGAGTTTTTGGCTCCCATGTTTCCTCCACTTGGGGATGTTTCTGTCTTGATGTTCCTAGTCATTATGTACTTTTTATGTACTATTTAATTTTTTAAAATCAAACATGGTGTGACTCAGAACCTAGGCTTTGAAGTAAGACACAAGTTCAAATCCCTACTGTGCCAATGTCTTACTGTGTGGCCTGGGACAAGTGACTCAACCTCTCTGACAGTCAGTTTCTCATTTGTAAAAATGGGTTAACAATACCTATTTCATGGAGTTGTTGTGAAAAGTAAATGCGATTGTGTATGTAAGCCCTTGACATACAGCAAGCATTCAAAAAATAGCAGGTCTCCTCTAAGCAGGGCAGGGACCATGTCTGTCTTGCTTGTAATTGTATCCCTATCACAAAGAGAGTTCACAAATGAAGTCACTGCTTCTGGGGAAGACTGCAACCAGGAAGGGTGAGGAGGGAAATGTTTTAACCTAGAGCAACAGACGTAACAACAGCAAACCAAGTAGGATGTGGGCATAGATACACAGGCACACTAAGTGAGCTCATATGCTGTCTTTAAATAAAAGCACAGATAAGACTTTGGCCATCTGACTTCACCTCTCTCTACTGTGCAGGTAAACAGACACAGTGTCCTGATTCAGTCTAATACAAGATCTTGAAATATATACAAAGGTCAAAGACTCTACATCTTGATATGAAAATACGAGACCCATGTGAACGTTCAAAGAGCTGAAATCTTGATAGGGATGAGAGTGAGCCTGACACACTCCCAACCTATGTGCTACCTTCCTGACCCCGGTCAGCGGCTGTACTCTGAAATGCTTGTGAACAGCAGGACTGACTCACTTGCTTTATAAAGATGTCTCAAAGAAACTGATGATCACATGCAAGTTGAGACAGAGATAAGAAGCCCACTTGTTTGAAGTTCTCTATTTTACTTCTGAAATGAGATATTTTCAAGTTAAATTCACAGATGGTCATCTGATGTGGGCTTTAAGAACTTTCTATCATATTTTAAACTCTGGAAACATAACCTCTTCACTGCCCCATTATGACCATGACAGAGAATTTACAATCCAGATCTGTAGTTTTATATCTTCTCTGCAGAGGCAGACAGGAAGAGGAGATGGAAAAACCACACATATAAAATTGGCTTATCCGCTAAGAATGAAGTTTTGCTTGGGTTTAGGAATTAAGAGTATCCCTTTATGTTGAAGTAAATTATGAAGTCTAGCCAAATGATTGAAGTATGAATAATTCTTCCATGGATTGTATTTCAAGCAACACAGCACAGGATCTACATGATAAGGGTCTTAAGATTAGCATCCATTTGACAAGCAGTCCTTTCTATATGAATAGGAGATTGAGATCTTGGTTAGTCATTCTGGAAATGTCAGGCTTCTCAGAGGCAGTTCAGGGAAAGTTGGCGTCAGGGGATGAGGGAGCCATTGGCATGGGAAGTTGTTTACGTTATATTCCATACGTCCCCTTGCACACTCACATACAACTGCTTGGCCTGTGGCTTCCCCCCGTTATTAACTGGGCAGCCCCTTGCCACGTGGGACTCTCTGAGCCCGGCCCCCAGCACCGAGGCCTCCCCCTTCCTCCCGGATTTCGCTTCACTCCTTGGCAACAAGCAGGGAGATAATCCGCCCTCAAACTGACCTTCCCTCCGCCGATGTGTTTTCCTTGGAGAGATCAGTGTAGCCTTGGTATATAAGGGTCAAGGTTTAAAAGAATCTCTGAATGCATGGCTCTACTTTCTATCTCAGCTAATGGCTTTAGGCGAAAGCAGACATGAGGTTAGGCGAGCAATCTTTCACCTTCGCACGTTGCTTCAAGTGAGTTAAAACCAAAACCAGAGTTTTCCACTCCCCCAACCCCCAGCCACGACCCACTGTTGTTCCTCCACGAAACACGCCGGCTCGTCAGCTGCTTTGGAGCCCACTTGACTTCTCCCCGACGAGTGTCTACACCTGATCAAACTTTTAAAGTGGACGCAGCCTTAGCGGGTAAGGAAAGACGGGCTGAGACCGGAACCTCCTGCCTGTTGCGCCCACCGTCCCTTGTTTCCCAGCCTTCACCTCCCCTTCCCTCCCCTCTCCGACGCAGTGGGAGCGACACAACCAACTATTCATTCTTTCTCAACAAAGGGAGCGAGGGAGGGAGATGTCAACAGTTACGGGGCGGGCTCCTTCGCTTTCTCTGCAAACTTTCCAAGAGATTAGTGGAGAAACTCGCCTCCTCCAAGCCCAGGGCTTCCCCCTCCCCGGCCCTCGCATCCCTCGACCCCCACCGGCTTCTGGGGCAGAGAGAGACAGGACCAGGAGGCGCGGCTGGATGCGCAGGGGGTCGGAGAGGCCAGCGCCTGGGAAGATGCCGCTCAAGAGCAAAGAGCAGAGATGCTCGCCGCACGTCGCCTCTCGCCTCCCGCCGCGGGCCCCTCCTGGGGAATCCCAGCCGGTTCAGAGGCCCCTAAGGGAGCAGCCCGGTCCCCCATTCAGCCACTCCAGCCCCCAATCGCCAACTCGGATGGGGGTGGGGTGCGCCGGCTCTACTTTCCCCATAGCCTGAAGTTCGCCAACGAACTTCCCAGTCCGTCCTGCAAGGGGAGGGGGAGGCCGAGGCGCCCCGAGAGGAGCCGCACGCCCGCGGGACACGCGGCGGAGACTCACCTCCCCGCGCGGCGCCCGGGCTCTCCGGCTGGGGCTCAGAGGCGCGGCACGGTCTGCCCTGCGCCGCGGCTGCTCCCGGAGCAGGAGCCGCTCATGATCGGTGGGGCGCGCCAGCCGAGAAACCCGCGCGCGGCTCACCCGTGCGCCCAGCGTTTGCGGCTCCCGCTCCCGCCCAGGCCCCAGCCCCGGCCGCGGCAGCTGCAGGCGCGGCTCTAAGCCGGCGGCGCGCACTCCAGCCCTCAACTGGTGATTTGCGGCTTCCCGGCCCCACCCCGGCGAGCCTATTCGCGCAGCCTTGCAGAACCCCCCGCGACATTTACATGCACTGACCTCGCCTTGCCCTCCTCTGCCCGGATTTTAGAGTTTGGCTCTCCTCGTACCTCCAGAGAAGCCAGTCCTCAAGTGTAGATCGACCACTTCCTCACTGTATGCCTCACGAGAGGCAACCCCACCTAATCCACTCCTCTCCCCTCCCCGCGTTATTTCATTACCCAGCAGATCTGCTTTGCTTGTCTGCAGACACCTGGCTGGCTTTCAGTTTAAAGGGGTTTGATGGGATAAAGACCAGGTAACCACAGATGACCAAGCCATGGGAACAAGCAAATCAATCACACCCACCTGGACATATTGAAAGCCAAGTGGGAGATGGAAGTGGCACTCCAGTACTAGATGGCTTGGTGGGGTAAAAAATTGGAGCCTGGTGGAGGACTTACACTACCAGATATAAAGACCTATTATAAAGCTGTAGAAATGGTAATTGGCAGCAAGGATAGACGATAGAATAGAGAGACCAGAAACATACCTATAGTATATGGTCACTTGATTTACATTCAAGATGCTGATGTGATGCACTGGGGAAAGGGTGGTCTGTCTTTTCAGTAAATGATGCTGGATCAGCTGAACACCCACATGGAGAAAAAAGAAGAATCTTGACCTCTACCTTATACCATACCAAAAAATCTATTCCAGAAGGATTTTAACTCTAACTGTAAAAGGTAAAACAATAAAACCATCCAAAGTAAATATCAAAAAACATCTTCATGACCTTAAGGTAGGCGAAGACATCTTAAACATATACAGCACTAACATAGAGGAAAAAAACTGATCATTGGATAACATTACAATTAAGAACTCCTGTTCATTCTAAGACACCATTAGTGAAAAAGCAAGCCACAGAGTGAGACAAGATAATTGCAACACACATATCCAAAAAAAGGACTTATATAGAATATATAAAGGACACTCACAAATCAGCAAGAAAAAGGCAGAAAAACCTAATTGAAAATAGGCAGAATATTTCAACAGGCATTTTTCAAGAGGGGATAAACAGGCATTTCTCAAAAAGTCAAAAAACATATGAAAAGGTTCTCAACTTATTAACTATCCCAGAAATGCACGTTGAACTTGCAATGTGATCTCCCTTCACACCCACCAGAATAGCTAAAATTAGAGAATTTTGTATAACACTTTAGAAACCTGTTTGGCATTATCTACTATATTAACTTATAGTCTGTGACCTACCAATTCCATCCCTAGTTATATACCCAACAAAGATACATACACATATTCACCAAAAGACATGTTCAAAAATGCTTATAGCATCTCTCTTTATAACAGCCCAAAAGAAACAACCCAGATGTCCATTAACAGAAGAGAGAGAAACTGTGTAGAATACTATAAGAATGAATGAACTATGTCTACACTCAACAAGATGCATGACTCTCATGAATATGACGTTGAGTGAAAGAAACTAGACACAAATGGGTACATGTAAACTTCAAAAACAGCCAGAACATATCTATGATGTTAGAGGTGAAGATAGTGGTTATCTTGAGGGGTGTGTAGTGATGGAAAGGGAGCCCAGAAGAGTCTCTAGGTGCTGGTAATATTCTATTTCTTGATCTAGGTTCTGGTTACATAGATGTGTCCTATTTAATAAAAAATAACTATCCCTCATTTTATAAAAATCGATTGGTTTGTGCACTGCTCTGTACATATGTTTTCCACCAATTAAAATATTTTTTAAATTGTGCCATGTTGGTATATTTTGTATCCTTTTCATTCCCCTAAGAAAGAACCATTGGCAAGGCTGCAAGATTCTAAGTGCAGCATTCTCAAGAATCAGTTTCTACCTTTTCCTTATGGGTGTTTTTGTGGGTTTGTCTTTATCTTTCCTGCCTCATTAGAAGCATAAACTTTTTTTGTAAGATTTTTTGATGTGGAACATTTTTAAAGTCTTTATTGAATTTGTTACAATATTGCTTCTGTTTTATGTGTTGGTTTTTTGGCCCCAAGGCATGTGGGATTTTAGCTCCCCGACCAGGGATCAAACCCTCACCCCCTGCATTGGAAGGTGAAGTCTTAACCACTGGACCACAGGGAAGTCCCTAGAAGCATAAACTTTTAACTTTTGTTCGATCTTTCCAAAGTATTTAGTGCAGTGAATGTCAAACGGACCAGCTGGTACATTTCTAAACTGAATTATTAGAAAGACATTTACTGACTTTCTGTTGCTCTGAAGTGTCATTAAGAGCAGTGGTAAAACTTTGGTTTTTCTTGATTTTCAAAATTCCCTGAGCACCTACTATGGGTAAAGTTTCTACTGAGTGACGCACCATGGCGAGGTAGCAATAAAGACTAGAAGACAACTTACACCCAGAGAGGCCTTGCACAAGTCACTATCCCTCTCAGTCCCTCTATTTCCTCATGAGTGAGTGAGTAAATAAATGTTAGAAGTCAAGGAAATAATAGATGTGAAAGTGCCTAGCATATAATAGTTCTCATTAACTATTACTGGAACTGATGACACATCCTATTATTTGTCTTCACAATACCCCTGTGAGGTAGGAGGCATCTCTATCCTGATTTATATGGGAGGAAACAGACTCAGAAAGATTAAGTAATTTCAACTATAAATTCATTCAACAAACATTTGTTGTTTACCTACTATGTGCCAAGATCCATAGCTAGTGAGAAGCAGAGTCAGAATTTGAATCAGATATTTTAACTTCAAGTTCAGTGGTCTTTCCACCACATCACAACTACTTTCACATTTGTATCCCCAGTGCCTAGCACATAGTAGGTGATCAATACATTCATGGATGAGTAATAGAAGTTTTTTTTTTTAATTAAAAAAATTTTTAATTTATTTTTGGCTGTGTTGGGTCTCTGTTGCTGTGTGCAGGCTTTCTCTAGTTGTGGTGAACGGGGGCTACTCTTCATTGCGGTGCGCAGGCTTCTCATCGTGGTGGCTTCTCTTGTTGCGGAGCATGGGTTCTAGGTGAGCAAGCTTCAGTAGTTGTGGCTCACGGGCTCAGCAGTTGTGGCTTGCGGGCTCTAGAGCACAGGCTCAGTAGTTGTGGCGTACAGGCTTAGTTGCTCTGCGGCTTGTGGGATCTTCCCGGAGCAGGGCTCGAACCCCTGTCCCCTGCATTGGCAGGTGGATTCCTAACCACTGCACCACCAGGGAAGTCCCATAGGAGTATTTTTAATATAAGCTTTTGATTAGGTAATATGGTTCATATATTACACATGGTTCACAAATTATACACACACACACACACACACACACACACACACTTTTATATATATATTAAATGGTATACAGTGAAAAGTCCCCCTCTTAACTCTTTCTCCCATCTGCCAGTCCCCTCCCACCACAGGTAACAACTGTTTTTAATATGTGTGCCTGCCAGAATTTCTCTAAGTGTGTGTGTTATTCCCCACTCCTACACAAAAAGTAACATGCTATACCCATAGTTCTTCACTTTGCTTATTTTTTTCACTTAATATATCTTGGAGATTTCCCCATATTAGTGCACGGTATTCCTTTGAAGAGATGTACCATAATTTATTCAATTAGTGCCCTATTGATGGACAGTTAGGTTGTCTGCAATCCTTTCCTATTACAAACGATACTGTAATGAATAATCTTGAACATATGTCATTGGTATGTGTAAGTATATCTGTAAGATAAATTTCCAGAGGTAAAATTGCTGAGTCAAAGGGTATATGCTTTTGTAATGTTGATAAGTAATGGCAAATTGCCATCCATAGGGATTGGACCAATTTACACACCCCAGCAATATAAGAAAACGTTTATTTCCCCACATTCTTTTCAGAAGGTATTAAACTTTTGAATTTTTGCCAATCTGGTAAGTAAAATATGAATTTTAGTGCAATTTAAATTTGCAGTTCTCATAATAAGTGAGGCTGCTCATCTTTTCATGTTGAGTAGCTATTTGTTTTTCTTTTTTGGAATTTGCACTTCTGTTTTTCTATCTATTTGTAGGTCTTTTTATTATGATGTTTTAGGGCCCCCTTCAATATTAGGAAGCTTAGCTCTTTGTGGTATGAACTGCAAATATGTCCTCAATGATAATATTAAAGAAAAAAAGTGATATATGTAAAGTCCTGTTATTTTAGGAAGCTCATTCCGGAAGCCATAAGGAGTGAACTAGAGAAGTGAGAGCCAAGGTGGGACACTGATTAGAAGGCTATAGCCATAGCCTTATTGTCACATGACAAGGGCTTTGACTAGGCTGGGGGCAGTGGAAATGGAAGTTAAGGACCAAAGTTATTACCAAGAAATAAATGGCAAGAGTTAATAATTAGCAATGATAACAATGACAATAACAGTAGCTACAACTGGTTTAGGAGTAACAACAACCAAGAACTATGCTGAGTGCTTTACCAGCTTTAAGCTGTGAGCTGGTACTATTATTGCCCCTATTTCACAAATGAGAAAGGTGAGTTTTAGCAGTTAAGTAACTTACCCAAATTCACTCTAGATGTAAGTGGCAGAACCAAGGCAAACCCCAGGTCTATCCGACCCAGCTGTCTGGCAGGGTGAAGGAAAATGATCAAAGGTCTGCAGGCTGAGTACCTGAGTAATGCCTGGCTTGATGACAGATGTAGAAGAAGCCAGAGAACAGCTGCCGCAGGCTGGAGAGCAACATGCTCGCTCTTAGGTACACCGAGCATTTTTCAAAGCCTTTCATGTATATGATCGCTCTTCCCACAATGTCTCTGTGAGTCAAAGGGGGTAGTATTATCCCCATCTTACTGATGAGAAGACTGAGACACCATGAAATTAAATAACCAGTCCCAGCTCATATGTCTTATTCTCTGGGACACCTTCCCTAAAACTCAGAACAGGGCAGATTCCTTGCTTGTATGTGTCTTACCGTCTCCTTTCCTTCCTGGAATTTGTCACAGTTCATAATTACACATTTATTTCTGTTATTTTTGTTTAACATCTGTTGCTCTATAGTCTCTAAGATCCAAGTCTGGTTTTGCGTTTGCTTTGTTCCTAGTTTGGCGCACATGATAGGCAGGCAGTAGATATATACTGAATGAATGAATGAACTCCAGGCCTCTAGACGGTTTGTCCTTTCATCTTTGTACTACATCATAAAGCTCCCTATAAGCTAAATAATATAATTCCATGGATGTGGCCTGTGCTATAAACAATCTGAGGATTCAAATTTCTTTAAGTCTACAGCTAGCTTCCACATTAATGTTTAGACAGCAAAACCCTGGGCTGCTTCAACCAAAGAGACATAAGAAAGGACAACATAATCAGTGAGATGGAGTTGATGACTTCAGGGCAGTGCACGAGACTTTGTCAGGGAGCACTCACCCTGGAGTTGATCCCCTCCTGCCACAAAGTAATTTGTTGAGCCTCACCCCATAACATCATTAGTTAACAGGTAGCTGGGGCATGCACTTTAAGGAAGAATAACTCCTAAAATTTCAGCTTTGCCCAGCTCTAAATGGTAACAAGTAAGGAACAACAGATGCTTAAGCTATCACTGATGAAGACCAAACAGAAAATCTGAACCTGAGCAATCACAGACAGAGAAACTGACAATTCCCTGAGTTTACTATGTAATAAATCACTGACCCAAAGAAGGGGCAGCTCTGACATATACCAGAGCAGCAAATGCTGTGGTATTTTCTGAAGCCTTACCCTCTAGGCTCCTGGCCCATGAAGAGTTAGCCATGGACTTGGTGTCATGGGAATCCCAGTCTACCAAGCAGAGAAGTCAACTCAGCTTCCAAAAGGCCTGTATGATGGCTATAAATGCCCTGTCATATTGGCTAGAGAAGTCACTGTAGGAGGGCTACAGTTCGATAGATCCTCAATAAATACTTACTGAATGAATGAGTGAGTGAGTGAGTGAAAAAGAGATGGAGTTCTTGGTAACACAGGCTCATTTTCTATACAAGGTGCACATTTGAACTACCTGGTCACCAAACTCTGGACCCTTGTCCCCAGTTACTTCCTTAATCTGATGAGCAGCTTTGCATTAATTAGCTTCTCAACTTATGCAACAGTTGGAAGGAAATACTCTAAAATGCCTCTGGATAATTATGGAATACCAGGTGATTTTAATTTCCTTATTTACACAGCTCCCCCTTTCCATTTTTTTCTTCAGTAAGCATGTATTATTTTTATTATTAAAAATGTCACTTAGAAAACCAATTCATTGAGCCCTACCATATGGAAATCATCACCAGCCCAGAGAGAGATGAAGGTGAGTACATCAACAGGAACTTCTGTCCTTGGGGGGAATACAGCACAGGTACAGAGAGAAGGATTGGCTGCAACAGAGGTTCCTGTGCTATGGGAAGGCAGAGAAGGGCGAGATGGGGCACAGACTCTTGATGCTGGTGAAAATAAAGGAGAGAAGTTTTGAAGAAGAAATGCTTTACTATGGAAATGAAGAACAAAGAAACAGATGTATGTAAAACCTAGTGCAATGGTCACCTGGCTGCCCTCTTGAGTTACAGTGGGGAAGGGCTCAGTTTAGATGCTGCAGGCTGCCCAGTGGCAGGTGGAGGTGAGCTCTGCCAGCATTGTTCTAGTGCAGAAGAAGGAACCTGGACAGTTAGAGCAAATGAAGGGAGCATGAAGCCTACCAGCTCCCCTATACAGGAGAAGCCAGGCTGATGGAAAAACCTCACTCACTTGGATATACTCATTCAATCTTTGAGAGCAAAGTTGGCCTTCCAGATGAGTGGGCTTCAGCCCGAGAGCATGATTTGTGAGATGTGGCTAAGACTCTCACACCTACCATCTTAAAAAAAAAATCTTCCTAGCAATCTTATCACTTAAAACTCTATCTTTAGCTGCTCATTCCTTTGTGTTAGGCACTGACCTCTCTCTGCCATCCTCCTTTTTGTAAAACAATGTTAATCCTTAATGGATGACTTAACAGAACACAGGCTCTAAATGTGCCCTTTGCCCAGTGCCTCTACTTGTAGGAATCTGTGCTGCACAAATGCTCACTCACCTGTACATACCAAGATATTTATAGCAGCATTATTTGCAGTTTTAAAAAAGTGTTTGCAGAGGGATGACTAAATTATAGCACACCTATACTATTCAGCTGATATGAATGAGGTAATTCTATAGGTCCTGACACAGAAAGATATCTGTGAAATATTATTAAGTGAAAAAAGCAAGCTGCCCCATTAATGTAAATATAACAAACTTGTTATTTGTGTGGGATTATGTGTTTACATGTACAAAACATCTGGAAGAATTTCCTTCCATCAAACTGAGGGGTGAAGTTGACAGGAGTGAGAGGGGAATTTGCTTTTCCCTCCATGTTATCCTAAACTGTTTGCATTTTTTCCAATGAGCACTGATTGCTTTCATAATTAAAAATAATTTATACAGCACTTACTATGTGCCAGGTACCGTTCTAAGAGTTTTATGTATATTCACTCATTTAATTCTGACAATAATCCTGTGAGGTGGCACTATTCTTATCCTTTTTTATAGATAAGGACTCAGTCCTTGCCCAGGTCACACAGAGATATATAAAGGTGCTGAGCTTTGAACCCACGCCAGATGGCTCAGACTTCGTGCTCTTAATCACTAGATCATAGTGCCTCAAAAAGATGATGTAAATAAATAAGTAGCACTGCTTTTAGAATCAGACACACCTGCATTTGAATCCCAGTTTCTCCTGATTAGTTGGGTGATTCTTAGCAAGTGTCTTTACTTCTAGCTCAGTTTCCCCATCTGTAAAATGGAGATGATCATCGCATACCTCATGAGACTGTCATGAGAACTACACAGATATGTTCAGCGCCAGGCACTTAGCAAGTACTTGATAAATATAGACTATTTCCTCTATTAAGATTAAATTACCAATCCTTTAATGCATGCTAATTTGATTGGCTTTTTTCTTGATTGGCTGCCTGGCAGCATCTGGTGCTTCAAGGTAAGGGCAGAAGGAGGACTTGGGAATAAGGGGGGAGCTGGCTCAGACCCAGGACACGAAAAGTGCTGAATTAACACTTCACTGTTTTCACAGTTTTGCCTACAGTCAGTCCAGTTAAGAAAACAAAATTAATAATATTTATGTGAGTTTTGAAATCATTCTGGGGTAAGATAGCACCATTCCATTTTTAGAATGAGGGTATTAAGTTTCAGGAATTTGTCCAAAGTCACTGAGCCAATTAAATAACAGAGGCAGGACTGAAATTTAGACTTTCTAATTCCACATCCACCCTCTTTTCACAAATCCCACTGTCTGAGTTGGTGGGGAAGTGGTGACTGCAGCCTCTCAGAAGGAAAGTGCTAGAGAAGTGGTAAGAGTCTGGTAGTAACAGTACCACTGGGGGGAAATGTGCCACCAATTCATGTGCAGTGTTGCTGCGGGTGGGGAATGGCCTTGCCCACACCTCAGAGATGACCCCTCCGGGTGGGGTCCACCCAGCCCAGGGTCAGATTACCCTCTCCCTTTCTCTCTGCCCTTTAGAGTCCTTACCCTAACAGCAGTCATCATTCGACAAAATGGGACCCAAGCCCATCTGGGAGGAGACAGGGGGCCACAGGCACGTGTCTGCTGGAAGCTGGGGGAGGGTCCAGAGTGCAGACTTGCTCACGGCTCTCAGCTGGGCAGCCTCCTGCTCAGCCTGATCCTTCCTTATTTTCCAAAAGCCCCGGAGGTCAGGCAGGAGCCAAGGAGGGACTGTTCTCTCCTTTTGTGAGGGTCCAACCCCGCCACCCATTTTTCAGGCTCGACCAGTCCCTGTGAGGTCGGGGTCGTTACCATTCTCCAGAAAGAAGAGAGGGCAACCAGAAATGAATCAGAAAGAGCCAGAGTTCTCGACCTTTTTTCCAACCAGACATGAACATTGCACAACTCACTCCCACGTGAGTACAAGGGGTGTGCGAGCTCAGGGCATGAGGTGCGATCCCACAACTTTCTCTGTCACTCAAGACATCCTCTGGTTACTAAAATGTGGGTAAATATTAAAGCTGGGTTTTTTATGCTATTATCTCTACTTTTGTGTATGCTTAAAAAATGCCATGATGAAATGTTAAAATAAACATTTTTAAAAGCCCTTTGGAACACAAACGTGTGAAAGCAGTGTTATCATAAAAACAATCTTGTGTCCGCCAGTTTATTTTTTAAATAAATTATTTACAGTCTGTGGTACTGCATTATCAGTAATGAGGTGCTTACCACATACCTCAGTACCCCAGCAGCAGAACAGCTGGGACTGCAAGTTGGAAAACTGGCCAAGGTCATAAATTTGGTCCTTTCCTTTTCTCTGATTCCTTCCTCACATGAAACCCTCCGTCCCCATCACCCCCTCCGTCCCCATCACCCCCCTCCCCTCCACACACTTGGTTGGTGAGGGGCACTCCTTTTAGGTAGTGACCATTTGGAATTCCTTTGAGTGGCCCTGTTGACGGTATTGAGGTTACCAAATAGAACACAGTCAAGCACCCTGGAATTGGCATAAGTATCTGCAACAAGGAGCAGACCACCAAATGCTCTGTGGGAGGAAACAAAGCCTAAATTTGAACGATGTCAGCTGTGTTTCCCAGCACTGGACTAAGAGCTTTACATACATCTCAGTTCATCCTTTCAGCAACCCAGAGAGGTAGAGGTTAGTAAACCCATTTCACAGGTGAGAACACAGAGGCAGAGAAACTAGCCAAGTTGACATGGCTAAGATGTGATGACCCCTTGACTGGACTCCCTGACATTACTGCCGACATCACCTCACATCATGAACCCCTGTTTCTCAGAGAGAGGAGGAGAGTTTGGGTTGAATTTCTCAAGAATGGTGGGGAATAGTAACATGATTCTTAAAAGAAGCAAGCTAGGTGGGTTGGGGTAAGACCTGAACTCACTGCCTGGCACTTGGTAGGTGTTCAATAGATATTTGTGAACTGGACTCTTGAACAGAGTTTCAGACACAGGATGGGGGTGGGTGGGAGTCTCCAGCGTGCTGGGAGCATAGTCTGGACCTCCACACACTCTTGAGTTTCCCCCATGGCAGAAAACCACGTAGACAGGTCACAGGTGTAAGTCACAAAGTCCCAGCCTCCTGTCCTTGAGCTCTTCCTACCCTGAGTGGTCTGGGAGCCACAGCCTCGCCACCTCTGGGGGCTTGTCAGAAATGCCGAATCTCAGCTCTCCACCCAAGACAGACTGACTCAGAACCCACATTTTAACCAGCTTCCCAGGTGACAGGTGCAGAGGCCCTGCCCTGGCTCAGCAACCCTCCAGCAGGGGAAGTGCTAGCAGTCATCCTGGGCATCCCTGGGCAGCCTGGGGAAATTTCCTTTTCCCCGTTCTAGGCTTAGGGGGGCTAAGACCATGTGCTACCCTAACCGCCTCCCGCTGGAAGGACCCGTCTAAATGGGAGTGGAGGCAGACCTCCCAGTTGTCAGCATTTCCAGGAAGTTCAAGCCCCTGTGTGTTCCCCATGTGACCTCGTCTGGCTCAGGGCGCAAGAACTCGGAGGGTGTGACAGGAGCGCTTCCTCACAGTGTGACCAGGCAGTGACAAACGCGCCACATGGAAGGAAATTAGTGAATAATCCTCGCATATTCTGCACTGAGTCATGTTGGCCTTTCTTGGGGATTGTGCTTCAGATGATCAGACTTGTGGTTTCTGTTTCTTTGTTCAGAGTTACACTGTTAACAAACACCTAGAGAGTGTCCCCCGAATATAAGGTGCTGGGGACAGCAGATCAGGTGGTTCCTGACCTTGAGACACTTTATAAAGAAGTAATATTATACCGTTACCACCTTTGGTAACAAAGGTAAAATAAAGGACAGGTAAGATGCTCTGTCAACACAGACCGCGACGATTTGGTAACTACAAGGGACAGAAACTAGTGAACAGGAACTCCAGGGACCCTCCCTCCTCACCCCCACCTCCCTGCACACTCCCTCCCGTCTCCTGTACTGTCCTCTCCCATTTGCTCTGGGCCCTCAGTGCAGAGTGTAGTCTATAGTGACCGGTGGTGACCAGCCCTGCCCATTGCTCGAGCACCTACAATTGGCATCTCTGTGTGGTTTGCCCGTTCAATCCTCATGGTAGTGCCCTGAGTTAGTATTATTATCCCTCCTTTACAGATGAGGAAATTGAAGTTAAGTTGCCCAAGGTCACATGTCTAGAAAGTATTAGAGGAATATAGATTGGACAGGGTTTCTAAAGCCCAGATTGCTCCTTCCACACCTGGCTGCTTCAACCTCACCTGGCTCCTTGTGGTGTTTCAGGTGAGGGATACACACAGAGAGTGGGGTACAGGGTGGCACCACACCGGGGGCTGTCAACTCCACTTATGCGTTCCTCTGGTGCCCGATCCGGGATTCCAGATGTCCTTCATGAATCACCAAGGGGTGAAAAGGGGACCCACCCCAGTGCTCAGAGGATTATCGAAGCCCATAAAGTTTGCAGGATGGTGTAAACTCCGTTTTAGAATGGGCTTTTTACTGGCTCTGTTTGGAAACAGAGATGAGGTAACTTAATAAAGCACTTTTGCATTTGAAACCCAGATGACAAGTACTGACCATTTGCTCTTGGGACCTGAGAGCCAGACCATAAAGGCATAGAAAGATCGACAGGAAGTTCAGTCAAAGGAAGAGAGGCAAACAAGTTGATCTAAGTTTCAACCACCCTGTTTATATCTGAGACAACTCCTCAGAGGAGAGGTGATCCAAACCCAGACCCACAAATGTTTCAGCTCTTCACGTTCCAGGGCACATTATTAGGTCTTCCCTATCAGAACACCAGAAGTTGAGTCTGCTACACTTCTTTCACAGTAGAGCTCCCTGGGGGTGGGGGGCAGATCCTTGATCACCATTCAAAATGTGAGCCCTCTGGGCATGAATCCTCTCCTTCACCCCTCTCCAGGGCTCTCCTCTTACCTGGCCCATCTCTCCCTGCTCCTTTCACAGGGTGTCTTCCAAACCTCTCCTCCATCGATTCTTCTCTAAAGCCCTCTTCTCTGCCCTGATATCAATGTTCTCAAACTTGCCTGATCATAAGAATCACCTGGGAAATTTGACCTTGCAGATCCCCAGGGTCCTCCCCTGGAGGTCTGGATTAGAAAGATCCAGGTGGAGAGTAGGAGACCAGGAGACCCCATGTTTAACCAGATCCCATGTGTCCTTATAATCAGACACATTTGGGAAACCTGGATGGTTTCTGGATGGAAACCAGAGCCGGCTACAGTCCTCAAAGCCACCCACTCCTGTCCTGTGACAACACCTCTGATGCTCAAAGGACATTGACCCCCCAGCTCCAGTGACCTGTACCTGTACTCCACTTCCTCTATCATCTACCATCCTATCTCTCTTCTTTCTTTCACCAAAGGCTCTGAAGTTCTGCAGTTGCCTCTGCCCCAGGCCCTCCACTGAAATTATTCTCCCTGAGGCTGCAATGACTTGTAAAGTACATGATCCAGTGGACACAATTCAGACACTGTGTTATTGACCTTTTTGCTACGTTTGACATTGGTGACCACTTCCTTTTTCGTGAATATTTCTACTCCCTTGACCTCTGAGACACCATTTCCCCCTGATTCTCCTCCTACCTCTTCCACATTTTCCAGTCTGTCTTCCTTGTGGGTCCACTTTCTCCAACCACCTTGAAAGTGGATGTATCCAGGTCCTGAACTCAGTCTATTCTTCCTGGTCATCACACACGCTTCCATAGTTTTAATGCAACCTGCTTCTTATGCTTCAGTTTTATATCCAGATGGCCTGCTAAATGTTGATTATGGCATGGACAGTTCAAAATTAGCACACCCAAACCTAACTAACTGAAAAGCCAGGTCCTCCTTGTTTTGTATTTTCATATGTCAGGATGGGACCTCCATCCAACTGGATGCCCAAGCTGGAACCCTGGAAGACATCCTGGGTCCCTATTTCTCTCCATCACCACCCCACACAAAAAAAATACACACACAACCAACCACTCACCAAGTCCTGAGGACTTTATGCCTAACTAGTCCTCAAATTCATGCCCTCCTCTCCTTCTCCCCATGATCTTGCCAGTCAACTCCTCATCCTCTCTCACCTGGACATTGTCTCCCAGCTGGTCTCTCTCCCTCCCATCCTGCCTTCCACTCAGCCACCTGAGTGATGTTTCTAAAATGCAAGCCTGATCCCATCTCTCCATCACTTAAAGCCCCTCAGGAGATTCTTGTCACCCACAAGTTGAAGTCCATACTATTCAGGATGGCTCCCCCCAACTCACCACTTTACTCCATGCCTCTGTGTCAATGCTCACAATTTCCTCCCTCCTAACCAACTTTCACTCCTCCCTCAGCCAGGCATCATGTCTCCAACAACTTCTTTTCTGACTCTGTACAGTGAGGTTAGTGACCCTCAAAAGTGGTCCTATAACACCCTACACTTACCAGATTACATTGGCAAACTCAGCTATTAACTGTGGAAAGAGGGAAAGTTTGAGGATAGTTTTACAGGTTTACAGCCTCCCTCCAGCCCTAGCTGTTACCATAGTGGCTGAGAGCTGGCTCTTCCTTGTACCTACAGATGTGTCTGAAGCCAATCCTCTCCTCCCACTGCCGCTCAGAGTGAAGCATGAGGACCACCCGGGGATCAGCCCACCTCTATCTCTGCTCCTCAAAGGGAGTGGCCTCTTCTGGCTATTGGCCAAGCTTCCAGAAACTTGGCTTTGAATCATTCATGTCTAACAAGTGGTCCACATATTCTGGCAGAGACCATGAGTTTAAAGAGGGGGAAGGTAGCATCACAAAATGCCATGTTTCTGGACCGCCTTAAACCCTAAGGGCCAGGTCACTGGTAAGGGAATACTGTGCTTGTGGATGTCCAGGTGGGAGGGAGGACACTAAACCACACACCTGCACCCCTCAGGAATCCTGAGACATCAGAGCAGGCCTTCAAGAGGGCTATTTACAAGCCAATCTGCTGGCCCTTCTGGGAAGAAAAGTGGAGAGGCTGAGACTGATGCTAGAACCCCCCAGGACCCCAGGGTGTACTCTCTTGAACACAGTGGAAGCAGATGCTGCCCTCGGCCTCTGTAGAAGCTCCTTGGATAAGCAGGGGATTCCCACTATTATAGGAGACAGGATAGACCTTCACCTGGGCCTGGAGTGCTGAATAATGTCAGAAAGAATATTGTTGAATTGGAGTCTGTGGAGCCCTTCAAATGTCCACTGACCCGGCCCTAATGTGAACGTGTCACAACTCCTTCAAAGAGGGGGCCTGGAAAAGCTGACAGTGCCAGGCTACCTTTTGTAACCTATCAAAAGCCGGCCATGCTATGGGAAGGGCTAGAGTGGAGGCAGGAGCAATGAGTTCGGAGGAGGCAACAGAAGCAGCATGGCCAATCCAGATCATTAAAGCGGAAAATGGAAAACAGGGCTGCCGTGTACAGCTGTGCAGGTTGTTCACTGCACAAGGTTGCTCAGTTGAAGCAGCAAATGAGGCCTGAAATCCAGCCTGTGCACCCATTTGCCAAGCTGTGTGTCCTGGTGTAGAACTGCATTTTCTGGGGAAAGGAGGTGCTTTTTTTTAATTTGCAAAAAGGCCTCATTTGGGATTGTCACAACCTTGATGGCGAAGACATTGGTAACAGCAGTGAGAAAGCTTAGGTGATGGCCAGAGAAACCCAGGATCTGGCAGAAAATGACAAGGGTTTTGGGGACCCGAGGGACCCTACTAGGTGAGGGTTCAGAATTTCAGCCTATTGAGATGCTTCCCAGGCCCAGTGACTGTGTCCTCCTCCTCCCTGTCACCCCCTCACCACCATCCCACTCCCTTCTTCCCACCTCCAGTCATCCAAGGCCCCCATGTCCAGAGGAAAGAAGGTCAACATATTCATGACTGTGGCCCCAGCCACCTAAACCCTAATGACCCATTCTTGAATGGGCTGGAGGACATCTAGTAAAAAGAGATATTCTCCTGAACTCTACCTGTGACCACCACTGCTCTCAGCTGTTAACAGAGACCTCAGTGGAGAGTGAGGCCACCAGCTTGTGGCCGAATGCCAAGTGAGAAGAGGCTGTTGAGTTTTCCCACTTTGTTCCTTTCCTATTTACAGCTTCACCTTAACAGCATCCACTCCTGGTTCTAACTCCATGGGTTCTAACCTGCCAGGGGAACTTATAGGAGGATTATAGCCTCGTTCTGAAAGCTAACACCACATGACGTAAGGGAACCTGGGGATTGCTCCTGCCTTTTTGCCTTGGGACAGAAGGTGAGTACATCTTCTCACCTTCTGAGAAGGTGAGAAGCCTTTTAGGCACAGTGGAGGAGACTTTTAGACACAGATGTGGAGAGAAGGCCAGAGTAGGGGGAGCTACCTTTTCTGAGCCCCTGTTTATGCTGTAGGTACATGGTCATATTTAGTTCTCCAACAACCCTGTAAAATAAATATCATTATCTCCATTTTACAGATGAAGAAACTGAACTTCAGACAGAAGAAATCTCCCTGGCCAGCTAGTAAGCTCTAGGGATCCATTTGAATTTCCTGGTCTGTCTGGCTCTTATACGTGGGATTTTTTTAACCAACAGTGTGTCACCTGTAAAGATTCTCCCCTGAGGAGAGAGAAACTCAAAATAGCGAAAAGGAACTGAAAAAGCTTGAGGAGCCTGGCTTTAGCACCTGAAGCCAATCTCCCTGCAATTTCCCTTCCTATTCATACTTCCAGAACATCCTCCGGGGAAATTTCACTCCTTGCCTCTCCCACCACGCCCCCAAGGATTTTTACACAGGTAAAATCATTGCATTAAAGCTGCACCTTGTGAGGGGGAGGAGGAGTGGGTAGAAGAACTCTTGAGCTGATTACACATGAGCCAGCAAGGAAGAAACTGCTTTCTCTCCAGCCAGTTTCTCAGCCCACTGCTCAGCCAAAGCATCATCTCTCAGGGAACAATTGCAAGACCCACAGTTTAGTTAACAAAATGTGAGCAGGAAGGGGCCGTAAACAGTAATAGCAATGTTTACTGAGAGCTTGTTTTGTAATAGCCAAGTACTGCTCCAGGGACATTACGTAGAGACCCATGTAATCCTCGCACACATGCACACAAAGTACAAATGAGGAAACTGAGACCCAGAGAGGTGACAGCACTTGCCCAAAGTCTCCCAGCTCTTATGGTGGGGACTTGTAATCAAACTCACACAGCCTGGCTCTTAGGGGCTGCCCTGCCTCCCAAAGATTGTCTCTCCTCGCTGCCCCTGACTTCATTTCAGGGGTGAGGAAACAAGTCCAAGGGCAGAGCCAGGCAAGATGCCTGTCTTCTGACTGGGACCCAGGGCTCATGCCACCACCTAGGGGCGCCGAGCACCCAAGACTCCAGCAGCGTGCTAACTGCCCTTCACTCGGCTCAGATTTTAGATCCCAGCTAGCGCTCCGATCCAGAGAATTCTTAAATACCTATTATCTGTCTGACATCTGTACTGTACTTGAGTATCCCTAATGGGCTCATGGAAGGTTAAATATAGCTCCCCTCTCCCCTGCTCGGCCGCCAGCTACAAACAGAAGTCAGGAGGGACGGTGGCACCTCCCACATCCTGCGGTGCTCGCGATGATTCTAAGCACCTCCTGCAAGGCCAGCAAATATTTTGATAATCTTTCCCCTACAGGATTCTCCTGCAGAGAACAAATGGACAAGGTTGGGAGCGATCTTTCAGCAGATTGCACAGGAAGTTACATCAATGGAGGGGATTTTGATTCTCAGGACTTTTGGGAAGGGAAGCGGTTTTGGAGGGAGGGTTGTGGGCAGCCGGCAGCGGACAGTGTCGAGGGGGAGGCAGCCAGGGTGGTGGGTACAAACGCAGCCTTCAGAGTCAGCCAGACCTGGGCTTGAGGACCAGCTCTGCCGCTGGAGGATGTGTGACCTCGCAAATAGCTCTGCTTCTCTCTGGTCCCCAGTTTCCCTACTGTAAAATGGAGATGATAAGAGCACTCATCTCCTAGACTGGCCCTGGGGAATTAGACACAATAACATCAGGGAAGCACTGAGCACAGGGCCTGGCACTTGCAGGTGCTGAATAACCGTAAATATAATTGTCCTCGTGGGATCCTTCACTTTCCTTGAAAGAAGTTCATAGGGTGTGTTGTCCGCTGTCACTGGTGCACTTTACTGAGCTTCCCTTAGGGAGCCTGACCCACAATGTGCCTTCTGGAAAGGAGGAATATCCCTGAGTGATGGGCCGCCCCTTGGCCACAAGTTCCTGCCACTGGAATAGAAGAAACTAGGGGGCCCATCCCCGCTGGCAACCATCTCCCCACATGTGTCGGGTCAACTGGGCAATGAGGACAGCCACTCAGATTCCTGGCATGGGACATTTCTTCACAAAGGCATAGTATTTTGAAAAAGAGAAAACAAAATGAACAAACATTTATAAAAAGCAAAATAATATAAAGCCATTGAGACAAAAAAGACTTGGTACAGACTGAGTAGCATGGGGTGGAGTATGGGTTGGGCAGGACCACGGGGGGGGGGACCTATTTGACACTGGTGGCCTTTTTTGCCCCCCTCATGCCCACTTTCTGGGCCTGCCCCCAGGGTCTCTTTCCAAAGATGAATTTGTCTCTATTTCCTGTGTCTACAGGCCCTGAAGGACAGGGACACAGAGGGCTGCCCTGGGGCCCAACATTCTTCTGGTGACTCACCAATCAGGCAGTGGGTGCCTGAAGCAGAAGAACCACTTCCTGTGTCCCTGAGCCACCAGTCATCCAGCTGATACCTGCCCCATTGCCATCTTCTCCTCTGAGAGCACTTGAGTCACTCACAGGGGCAGGGTGGGACCTGGCCCAGGGAAGGGGCTGGGTGGAGAACCCAGGCCAGGCATGAACCTATGGTTTGGGGTGGGGCGAGCAGTGAACACACCGCTTTATCCACAAAGGAAACCTCACCTTCCTAGAGACATTGACCCCTCCCACCTAAACCTGAGAGGAGACATCGTCACGGTGGAAAGTCTTGGGGCCAACACACATGCCCTTGTACACATCCCACTCCCATCACATCCACAGCACCACAACAGATGCCTTCCTGAAGCCGCACCCCTGCTAATACTTCCTTTACACGGTCTGAGAATCCTGTTTGATGTTATAGGAAGAAAGTATGTGTCTAGATGTAGTGGTGTGTGTAGGAGGGTGGGAGGATGGGGCAGATTTTATGTAGGGAGGGAGAATGTTGACCAGAAATCCAAGCACATGGGCTAGAAAAATCTGAAGAACAGCTGCAGACTGTCTCTTCTCTGTGCCCTCAACTTACCAGCTCAGGCCCAGGGTCAGGGGAGGTACATGGCCAGCTTTGCACAGCGAGCTGATCTGGTTCTCGGACCCGGCACCTGGCTTTGAGCAATGGAAGTGGCTACCGTGGCCACCAGGTCCTGCAGAAGTCTGTGGAGTCCCTTGGCTGAGGCCCAGGTCCTGCCTGGTGGGAAAATGATGTGCCCTGTCCCTGATTTGACTCTGCTGCTCCAGCCCCAGCGCTCCCTCAGAGGCAGCCGTGGGCCACGACACTTCATTAAGACGGAGGTCAGGTAACAGCCCAGGCCCTCTTTGGAAACCACACACGGGCCAGTGGCACGGAACCGACTAGCTCCCAGCCCTCCTAGGAGCCCCGGGCATCGTATTTCAGCGCTTCTGCTTTAGCTACTCCCACAGGAAGGAGAGGGCCTGCTCCCACCTTGTTTTTAATTTCAAGAATACTGCCATACCCTTGGGAATCCTCATGTTTTCATTACAGTCAGAGTGGCAGCTACCCGTGCACTTCAGAGGCTTTAGGGCTAATCCCGGTCAAGCCCAGAGCTGTGGTCTCTGGAAAGCAGACAAACAGGCCCAGAGACCCGTGAAGCATCCTGCTCTCTGTGGTGAGGGATCTTATTTGGAGAGATAAAGAATACATTCATAAAATAAGAAAACCATCATTTTTAAAAATTATTTACTTTTTAAAGATCAGCTTTGTGTGTGTGTGTGTGTGTGTTTGCATGTGTGTGCACGCGTGCTAGGAATTTTTCTAAAAGTGGAACACCTACACAGGCTTTCCTATTACATATACATATAATGATAATATACAGTACATTTATATAATGCATTATGGTTTACAAAGTACTTTTATATGCCCATTCATTCATTCTCTTCATGAGCCCCAACAAAGAACCGGACACTTTTCTTAGGCACGGCTGATGGGGGACACAGCGGTGAACAAGGCAGGAAAGACCCCACTTCCACCGAGCGCATGCTCTAGCTGGGAAGACAGACCATAAACAGCAGACAAGAGGTCAGCAAGATAAGTTCAGGGAGAGGTGAGTGCGTTGAAGATCACGAAGTCAGGTAAGGGCTAGAGCTGTGCTGTCCAGCGTGGCAGCCATTAGCCACATACAGTTATTTACATTTAAGTCCAACTTGATTGAAATTGAATAAAATCAAATATTCAGTTCTTCAGTTCACACTAGGCACATTTCAGGTCCTGAAGAGCCACCTCTGGCTAGCAGCTAGCGGTATAGCTACAGAACATTTGCATCATCACAGAAATGTCCACAGGACAGCAGTGAGCTAGAGTGACTGGGGCTAATTTCGCCTGGGCGGTCAGGGAAGCCCTCTCTGAGGAGGTGCCTTGAGTTGAAACCCCCAAGTGAGAAGGAACCAACATCTCACAGGCCTGGGTGAGGGTGCGGGGGTGAGGGTGGGCAGACAGTTCCAGGCAGGCACCCTGGGGCAAAGGTCCAAAGGTAGGCATGAGTTTGGCAAATTCGAGGAACAGGAAGAAGGTTAGTGTGACCGGAGTGTAATCAGCTGGAGGCTGGGGAGAAATGAGAATGGTGAGGTCAAAAGGGACAATAAAAACAGCTGGTGGCCAATGAGTACAGTATGCCAGCTGTCCATGAGGTCAGTCCCATTACCCTCTTTTCACAGATGAGAACACAGACATAGAGAAGTAGACACTTTAGCCAAAGTCACACAGCTCCTGAGGGGACAGAGCTAGGACGTGCACAGGCTGCGGGGGGCTCGGCCTCTGTGCAGTGCTGCCTCTCCACAGCGACGCCCTGTGAGGGCTTGGGACCCTATCTGGGCGTGATGGAGAGTCACTGCAGGCTCTGAGGCAGGACAGTGACCTGATCTATTGCCCTTTTAAGTGCTTGGTCTGCTCATAGTGGGGAGAATAGACTGCAGAGGGGGATACCTCACTAATCCAGGGATAACATCACTGTGGCTCTGACTAGGATAGCAGCAATTCTTTGTATTTTTTAAAGCCTAGTGAACACGGCACTTCTATTTTGGGGAGTTATCTTCAAGGACTTCGGCAGAAAAAACAATGCATCCTTTCTTTAAAAAAACAAACAAACTCCAAAACACAATAGACATACCCCAATAATCATTTAGCAACAGGAAAGCCAGTTTTTGCCAGTCTCACCTAATTCCACTTA
Source organism: Eubalaena glacialis (assembly GCF_028564815.1). Taxonomy (NCBI): domain Eukaryota; kingdom Metazoa; phylum Chordata; class Mammalia; order Artiodactyla; family Balaenidae; genus Eubalaena; species Eubalaena glacialis. The sequence goes on along the minus strand of NC_083718.1, from coordinate 112,311,580 downwards.
AAGATTATTTTCTGTATTCTTTAGATTGTTGTCAAATTAAGCCAAGGAACTTCCTAAATTGGTAAGTTGGTCCCAGCTCCACCCAGGGTTGCTGCTACAGCTAGGAGAAGACGATGGAGTCTTAACTCAGGAGGGAACCCAAAGTGTGGGGTTCGTGTGTGCCAGAGGACCTTGTGGACTGTGCAGTATCTAAGCATCCTGATCTTGAGCATTTAGAGGGGCAGTTGCTAGGACTGCAGTGATAACCTTGCCTCTCCAGACCAATACATCCTGTGACACTGACGTTGGATGTGGTGTGTGTGTTTTCCAGGTTCTTTTGTAACAGAAGGAATAAAGGCAAACTGATAGACCTCCCAGGGAGAGATGTATGAAGGTTATTTCATATAAATCTCCTCTGAGCTCCTGCACACGACTGCCTAAGGTGCTTATATAAAACGCAACTTCTAACCCCCTCCAGCCATTAACACTTCCCCTCATCAAATTCCTATTGCTTCTTTTTCCACAGGGGATGGGATTAAGGGGCGCAAGATGGCTCAGCTAGTGTTCCCCTTCTAGCCACAGCTGCCTCCCGAGGCCCAGAGCATGGTGGCCTGTTTTGGGGTGCAGGTTCAGGTCGAGGTCACATTTCTGCCGTGTTCCCCACACCTGACACCCTTTCACCTGTGTCAGGTTACCTAACCTCTCTGTGGCTCCCTTTCTTCATCCCTAAAATTAGGATAATTATTGTTAACTATTGTTCTATCTCACAGTGCTGTTGTGAGAACTAAATAAGTTCGAATTAAATAAGTAAAACAGAACAATTATCATTGCTAGTGATGACATCAGATTATCATTACCGGAAGGGAGAGGATAGGAAAAAAGGTAGCCAAATCCAAAGCCCGGTCTCAAGGCAATGACCAATAAGGATCCAGAATCACCCAGGAAGCAACCACCCCGGAGCCTCTGCAGGTTAGTCAGGGGATTCTCCTAAGCTCCAGGTGCTGCCCCAGAAGTAGTCACTTCCTGGGCTGGATCAGCACCACCCTGCAGCCCGGGCCACAGCTTCACTGGCTCAGCATGGCCGGCACTCTGGGGCAAAGCAGCAGCCAGCCAGGCTGCCTCCTACCTTGCCTGTCCCCCTCCTCCCAGGTTGGCTTTGGTCAGATGCAGTGGCTCCTACAGGTTTCTAGGTTTGCTGTGAGGAAGTTAAGGTGGCACAGGCAGGGCTGGGGCTGCTTTCCGTGGTTCTGCCAGAGGGTGAGTGACCCTGGCTTCGGGGTGGTTGGACCTGGGCCTGCAGCCTCTCCTGGGATTGCCTGCCCGGGCTGCTGAGCTCACACTGCCCATGCCGCCCAGATGCCTCTTTGCCTGTTGTCTCAACAGCTGATGATATAATTCTAAGTAACAGTGACTCACAGGACAGCAGTTCCTTTTTTCGCCAGAGCTGTCTTATGTAGATGGAGCCTTTCTCCCAGGTAAAGAAGGCCTTTACCTTTCAGTAGAAGTAGAGGGAGGCGAGGAAAATGTTGTGATTAGGAGCAAAATTGTCTGAGTTTGAATTTGGCTCTACCACCTACAAAGTCGTATGACCTTGGACAAGTTATTTAATCTCAGGTTCTTTACCTACAAAATGGGGATAATAACAGTACTTGCATCATAGGGTTATTATGAGAGTTAAATGACATAATATCTATACAGAGTTTAAAGCAGTGCCTGGCACACAGTAAATACTTATATAAGTGTTTTAAAAGTAAATGTCCAATAATAGGAGATTGGTTACATAAAATCTATATAATGGAATACTACACAGTCATTAAAATCTCTGTCATAAAAGAATTGTGATATGGAACTATATTCATGATCTCTTACTATGTAAAATGACAGACTTTAAAACAAACCACAGTATACCATTACTGTTGAGAAGAAAATAAATGCATATACACTGAAAAATACACTAAAAGTACGTACACCAAAAGGGTGTTTTTCTATCTTATAAAATATCTATGTTCTGTGTATTACTTTAGTAATAAAAAGCAATCAGAAAACAATAAAAATCATTCAGTAATAAAAACAATAACAATTATTCAAATGTAGTAGATATACATAATCCAGAATAAGTGATCATGCTTTAAAATGATGACGATGATGATGATAGTAATAATGACAGTTCCCAAGCCCAGATCATTCAAAGCTGAGGCTGACAGGTGACCACCACTACATGCTTTAATGATTAGCCAAATGTTATTATTGAGAAGAAAAAATAATAATATCACATGCTTAAATGGCTATAACATACTTCTGGGAATAATCAAAAACTGACCATACCAACACAGCCAGATTTAAATCTTACCTAAGCAACAGGTGACCAACATACGTAAAATAAACAAAGAAGGAAAGAAGGAAAGAAGGCAGTGTGTAGAAGCAATGAACTGAGCGTGCTTTGCAAGGTGACGAGTGAAGGGGAGTCGCGAAAGTTGCCTGCGTAGACAGGATGGGGTGGGGCGGAGGAGCATTCCTCCAGCCATGGAGTCAGAGGTTTCAAGAAGGAAACGGAACTTCAGGGGCTGCTAAAATAAAGGAAGGAGATAAGCATCTCCCTTTTGCTGCTCACTTGTGTAGAACTTGAATGGAGAAAAGGATAAGAACTGCTCCCTGAACCATGACGTTCAGTAATGAGCAGACTTCTCAGCTCTGTCCCCAAGCCACTTCTCACCCTGTTCCAGGGGCTTACAAAACAATTAAAACCCCAGACACACTGCATCTGGGCTCTGGTGACTGGGCCTAATGTGAAACTGAACCCTCTGTGTGTCAAAGAACAGGCAGTAGGCTGAATCCAAAAACCATCCTAACCTCACTTCCAAGACCTGGCTGTGCCTGGAGCTCCCGGTAGTACTCACCGTTTCACATAGCCCTTTCCCAGATCCAACCACCAGTGGGTCCTGGGCAATCATGATCTTTTTCATCTCCATGTTTTTAGCTCACAAATTTTCTCCACAGCATCCGTTACCCTCAGAAGATGTAAAGAACTTTGAAAAAAAAAACAAACTTGTGAATTCTGAAATTGTGCTGGCCAAATGAAACTTCTGACTGACAGAAACCGGTTTCAGTTCCCCCTTCTATCTTTGCAATGTCACCAACATAAAGTCCCTCATATAACTGACCCTATTCACAAACCATGTTGAAATCCACATGAAAAGATCATTGCAATAATCCCCTAAACACCTCAACTAGCTGGAATTACTTCTTTCTTTCCAAAGAACCATGGGGTCCTGGGGCTGCCTTAGCCCCTCCCAGGGCTGTGCCCAGCACACAGGCAGGAGGAGGCTGGCAGGCTGTTCTGTTTTTCAGCGAGAGCTGGCCGTGATTAGAATACCCAGATGCTTTCTGTGGATGCTTGTGCGGGATCAGCTTCTAAGCTTATTAAAACAGGGGTCACACAATTTGTATCAGGAGAACTGATCGCACATTTGAAGAAGGCAATGAAAAGAATCACTAGGAGACGAGCCACAATCACCTGAAAAAAGAACTCCTTGTGTTTAGAGAAGGGAGGGCAGGGGAGGCCGGATGAAGTCAGAGCTTTTTCCTTCCAAAAGCTTCTGGTTCGAAGCCAGGGAGAAGGAAGGGACAAGCGCTGTCACAGGCTTCCTGAGGGCCCCTGACTGTGAGGCCCATGAGGTAACACCAGGCCTTTCCCGAGGTGAGGATGTTTCCCTTGTCCTTTCAGCAGGACCGGCTTTCTGACCCCAAGAGTTGGAGAGGCTACACTGATTTACAGCCACGTCTCTTTTCCCTTCTTTCTGATCCTCCCAGTCTGTGGTCTGTTCAAAGCATCCTCAAGGGAAACAGAGGCCAATGAATCTCTGCCTAACCGGGAAGTGGTTTTGAGCCAAGACCGACACTGTGACACACACTTTGTCTTAAAACGGGTCCCTTGCGCTTCAGTGGAGCACAGCTGTGGTCTGTGCAGGTGTTTGCAGAGGTTCCCAGAACACAGAGCCCTCTCCCTCTGTGTAGAGGACCCTGTACAGGGGTGTCTTCAACCACTGGCGTTGGATGAGGACCAGCCCTGGTGAGGGCTCAGTGGGCAGCCCTCTTCTCAATTCCCACTCAGAACAGCAAGGAGGAAGGAGGGGAATATCTCCTGGACTAGAGATGGAAAGAGAAAAAAGAAGGCAGTTTAGATGGAAAAGCTGTTGTGTTTTTTTAAAAAAAATTCTATTTATCATTTACAACTTTAGATTGGTGGAAAAAAAAATCTTTATCTGATCAACGTAAACTTTCTCTGTAAGAACTGGAGTTTTGCTCCTATACCGTTATCTCGGTGGAATCTATTTCCTTGATGGAACAGCATGTAATTCTTTCACATCTCTATCTCAAATATATATATTTGAAAACAGGAAAAAAATATGTTAGCTTTCCATAATTAATTCACAAAATAAATAGATCTGCTCAGTGCTGTGTTTGCTTTGCTTTCCTTCTGCAAAGCTGTTTTAGGGAACACATATCTTTAGATTCCTTTTCACGAGACAAAAAAAAAAAAAAAGGTTAGGCCAGCTTGACCAAATCCACAAGGGAATGAAATGAGTCCAGGAGCCCCAGTATTTTCAAAACAGTACAAATCCATTCCTGGTGGGACAGGGTGTGGACGAGTGAGAGGTTGAAAACCAAGAGAGGTTGGCCAAGAGGTGGCTTCTTCCCTTGTGTGTCTTGCACCTGCTGGAAGGGCCATCTTGGAAGCCGGGCAAGCATAGCTATTCTGTGCCTGGCACAGCTGGGGCTGAAGAAGCCTTCCCCTCATGGTTCAGGTTTTTGCCACCTCTTCCTTTGCCCCTTGAAGGGTACCTCTGGGTGGGGAGAACTAAAACCCCAGCATCACTAATTTGGAGAGAACTTATCCTAGCAGGGCTAATCGGAGAACTCAGTGCAGAGCCTGAAGAACCCACCGAGCTCTGCCCAACCCCTCAGCTGCAAATCTCATCACTCTTCCCTAAAGGATGGCTGGTAAGGCTGAGAACAATTCCCCAAAGTGCAGCCCTGAGTGACGGCTGTGAGTTCAAATGCCTGAACCGTGACTGCGTTCCAGCCCAGCGTTAGCTGCTCCCCTAATCCCACTTACCTCCCTCTCTTCTCCATCTGTTTATTTTCCATTGAAGTGACCGTTCCACTCCTTGAACCCTTAACACACAGTTTCATGGCTGAGTTTTTCAGGTTTCTGAACACCAGCGTCTCCAAGAGCCTCCTACTCCCGCTCTATGTTTCTAACTCTCTTTAAGTGACCGTTTCGCAGGCTCCCTAGGCTTCTCTGTGGCGCCCACTCCCTCTTCCTTCTCCATCCTTGTCCCTCTCTCGCCTCCCCTGACACTGGCCTTCCCTCTCTGCCTTCTCCTTTCTGGCTCCTCCTCCTTCCTGCCATTTTTCTCTCTTTCTTTACTCCCACCACACTCCAAGGCCTGGTCCCCTAATAACCTAGTTTCTTATTGTCCCTAAAGGAAACTTCTTAGTAAGACTCACTAGGCCACACCTGACGGCTCTGGTCTCCACTGACCTTTCAGCCTCATGCAGCGTCAGACTTGCTCTCTGAACTCCTGCCACATGGTCCTCCTTCAGTTTCTCAAATGTGCTATATATGCTCCTACCGTAGGACCTTGGGTCATGCTATTCCCTCTGTCTGGAACATTCCACCTCCTCCGTCTGCTTTGTCTAGTTAACTCCTTTTGTTAGTTATCTGTGGCTGTGTAACAAATTACCCCAAAACCTACCAGCTTAAAACAGCAAACATTTGTTATCTCACAGGCTCTTTGTGTCAGGAATCTGGGAGCAGCTTAGCCAGATGGTTCTGGGTCAGGGTCTCTCAAGAGGTTACATCCAAGCGGTCAGCCTGGGCTCCAGTCACTGGAGCTGGAGGATCCCCCCAACAACTTACTCACTTGGCGCTTGGTAGACCTCAGTGCCTATCAGGCTGTTGGCATGGCCTCTCCGTGGGCTGCCTGAGTGTCCGTAGCATGTGGAAGCTGGCTTCTCCCAAAATGAATGATCAGAGAGAGAGAGAAGGAGCCCAAAACAGTAGCTGCAGTCTTTTGTAACCTAATCTTAGAAGGGACACATCATACTTTCTGCCATATGCTATCGGCCAAGCAGACCAACCCTGGCACAGTGTGGGAGGAGACTACACATGGTCTGAATACCAGGGGGCGGGAGTCACTGGGGACCATCGTGGGAGGCTGGCTTAATGATCACTTCCTTTCCCTTGACATATATCTGTAGGATTTTGTGATTAAAGTTTATGGTCCATTGGACCATAAGCTTCTTGAGAACAGGTATCTGCTTTGCTCATGTATCAGTCAGTTTTTGCTATAAAACAAACCAAATGAAAACTTAGTGGCTTTTAAAAAAAAAGTGCTCATTTATTATTCCTCAAGTGTCTACGGGTCATCAGAGTTCTGCTGACCTGGACCAGGCTCTGCTGATCCGGCTGGGCTTGCTCATGCACCTGGCATCAGTTATTGGGTTAGCTGAGGCTGATGGGCCTGAAATGGCCTCCCTCCTCTGTCTGGCAGGTGGCTGGCCATTGGCTAGGACAATGAAAGTGAATGGGCCTGTGTCTCTCATTATTCAGCAGGCTAGGCAGGGCGTGTCTGCATGGCAGCTCTAGGGTTTCAAGAGCACAAGGCCTCTGGAAAGATTTGGAAAAGGTACAGTGTCACTTCTGCCACTTTCTATTGGTCAAGTCAAGTCACAAGCCCAGCCCAGATTCAGAAGTGGAGAAATAGACACAACCTCTTAAGGGAGGAGGTGAAAAGTCACACTGCAAAGGGGCTTGGATAATGGGAAGGGGAGAATGCCACCATTTTTGTAAACAATTTTCCATGGCACACCATAGCACACTCTGGCCCCAGAGCCTAGCACAGTGCCTGGCACATAGTAGGTACTCAATTAAAAGAGTATTCTTGAATGAATGGGTTTGAGCACTTTACATTTAGTTGTCCTTATTTTGCTCTTGGCTTGTCTCCCTCACTGTTATGCCAGTACCTTGGAGACAGGGAACATGTCATATTCATGTTTGGGGTCCCACAACATTGACATGGCATTGGACTTGAGTGGTAAAGAATAAATGTATCTCCAACGCTTTTCAAACGCTCTCTGTGCATCTCTACTGCTTTGCCTTCCTCAGAGTTTAAAATCTTCCACAGCAGATTTGCATAGGCTTTGCAATTTGACACCACAGGATTCTAAATCTGTCCTTTACCCGCTGTGTGACCCGGGCAAGTTCCTTCACCCAGCTGAGCCCCATTTTCTTTTTCCACAAAATGGGGGTGCCTATCTCAGAACTGCTGTAAGGTGCAATTGGACATGCGAGTGCTGAACACTGTGGCAGGTCCTGAATGAACGTCATCCCCTTCCATTTACCCTAATACCCTTCATCACCTTGACCTCTGGCCTCTCCAGCCCCAGCCCTGGCTCACTCCGCCTGTCCCCGGAAGGCCACGTCTGTTCCACACCTCTCTGGGTCTCTTGAACACTATCAGTGGCATAAACATGAGTACAGCTAAGCTCTAATTAGCAGTGCAATTCCTGCTGCCCCAGATAGGCAGGAAGACCACCAATCATAGGTGATTTTTGCCACCACCTGGCTCAGCTCTGTAATCCTGAGGCCAAGAGGATCTTCCTCTGTGCCCCTCAGGTGTCTAGAGGCCCAGCTGCCTTCTGGTGCTCTGTCCTACTGCTGTGTGCCCTCCCGCCACCGTAACTGTGCTCGCCACTTAGGTCCCCTTTGCAATCCTGTAGACATTTCTTCTTCCTAGGCTGGCTGTCTTATCTCTATGTCTTATCTTTTCCTTCTTTATGTCTCCTTCTCGCCTCCTGTGCCTCATCGAACTCCCATCTGTCTTACCATTGTCGAGCTTTTTCCATATGTTAGGCCATAGGCTATGTACTTTATACTAACTGTCTCAGGAATTCTTACATCAACCCTATGGCGTAAGAACTATTACTACCATTTCCTTGATGAAGAGACTGAGACTCAGAGAGTTCACATAACTTGCTCCTGGCTACACACTTGGTGGGTGGTAGAACCAGGGTAAGACCTGGGTCCTGATCCCAGAGCTTTTACCCTCTCCCCCACTTTATACCCTTTATCCTCTGGTTGTGTGTCCCATGGCAACGTCCCGCTAGAATGTTCCTTCTCCTGTGTGGCTGGTCTACATGTTCTTGGTGTTTTCTTAAAATGACCACCTTCCTCCTCAGCTCTTCAGTCTCCTTTTCCCCTAGGGCGGTGCAGTTCAATAGGACTTTCTGTAGTGATGGAAATGTTCTCTGCATTGTCCATTATGGTGGTCACTAGACACATGTGGCTTTTGAGAATTTTTGATACGTGCCTAGTATGACTGAGAAATTGCATTTTAAATGTTATTTAATTGTAATTAAGTTAAATTTAAATAGTCACATGTGGCTACTGGCTACTGTATTGGACAACTCCAGGGTCTCATCTTCATGGAGAGAGGATGGGGATTCAGGGTGGGGAAAGGGAGATGGGGAGAGAAGCAATTTGACGAAGCCACAGGACTATTTTCTCATGAATATTGAACTAAGACTAAGCTTCTCATAAGGAAAATTCATTTAATGATGTCCAGATTCCTGGCCCAACATGCTTTCCTGGACTTCTGCCCTCCAATCACCAAATTCCTGGTGATGTCAGCAAGAATGCCGGGGCCTAGGGATTATGCTGAGCCTCTTCAGAGAGATGGCCTTCCTCTGCAACACGCAGATTGAAATAAACTCATTCCAATTAGGGAAAGAGTGAGAAATCACTGCCGTGAGGTTTCCTTCTGTGTGTGCTGCTGAAATCAATATTCAGTCAATACAACCTTTGGCCTGCCATTTGCCATTCTATAGAACATCCCACACTATAGAATTTAATGCAGATTTTAAAACTCACAAGCAATGGTTCCAGAAACTGAAATGCTATTTTCTTTCTTTTTGAATCAAGACAGTTTCCAGGACTTCTACACAAAGAGACCTCAGAAACGGTTTCTTGATGGATATAGTGAGCCTTCAGAGATGAACAAATTTCTATTGGGAAAATCTGCCCAGTTCTGGAAGCAAAACAGTCATTCTTTTACCCATTTATTCATCCAGCTTTTCATCTATCCACCCAAAAACATTTTCTGAGTTCTTAGCAAGTTCTAAAATGCAGGTGGGGAAGGGGGAGTTAAAAAATGAGAAAGACAGGGGCTTCCCTGGTGGCGCAGTGGTTGAGAATCTGCCTGCTAATGCAGGGGACACGGGTTCGAGCCCTGGTCTGGGAGGATCCCACATGCCGCGGAGCAACTAAGCCCGTGCGCCACAACTACTGAGCCTGCGCGTCTGGAGCCTGTGCTCCGCAACAAGAAAGGCCACGACAGTGAGAGGCCCGCGCACCGCGATGAAGAGTGGCCCCCGCTTGCCGCAACTAGAGAAAGCCCTCGCGCAGAAACGAAGACCCAACATAGCAATCAATCAATCAATAAATAAATCTTAAAAAAAAAAAAAAAAGATATCCCCACCCCTTAGGTCTCCTTCCATGGAATCCTAGAATTCCGGTTCTAGAAGACACTCAGCAATCACATCATGAACTCTTCTCCTTTAAAAAAAAAAAAAAAAAATGAGAAAGACAAATAACTTTTATAGATTCAACTTCTTTTTAATTTCAAAAGTAAATAGGTAAGTTTCATGCTAGTAACCCAAAGGACATATGGCATTAAGTCCATTCTCTTAGTATCTTCTACCAGGTATTTTTTTTATCCATTCATTTAATTATCAAATATTGTCAAGTCCCTTTAATGCACAGACTGTCCATTTAGTTACTGTCACAAGAATTTTGAGGTTATAAAGCACTTAAATTGTACTTTTATTAGGGAAGTTACCTCAATAAACCACAATTTCTCTCTTCACATATCTGCTTCTCTCTAGGGTGGGGTTCCTTGAGGGTTGGAACATCATCTTATTGACTGCAGTGTCCCTGCTCCCTAGAACACTGCCTGGTGCATAGTGGGTGCTTATTAAAAGTTCCCTGAAGGAACATCAAACCACAGAAAATGTGACATTTGTCTAGATCCGTGATCCACACAGCATAGAAGTCAAAATCCCAAAGGAATCTGAAGTAACTTGCGCTGAAATCAGCCTCCCATGAACTCATTGAATCCCTAGCTTCCTTAGTGATATTTTCATTCTCTAGTGTCTTAAAGGATAAGACACTCTCTAAGGGCACTGATCACAAATAGGACCTTCTTTCTTTCTCGCCTTCTCTCTCTCTCTGCACATGTTCTGAAACTTCAGCGAGTTCAAAGGTTATCCTCTACTGACTCCTAACAACACAATATTTGGTGAAGATTTAAAGATTATAATACTGTCATCCATGATTTTCATAGTTTCATAAACTGTCACACCCATTTTTGACTTGTGCCTTTACAGATCAAAATGTGTTCTTGAAAGAAGCCTTTTTTGAATATGAAAGTCACCCGTTCTGCCTGTTTGTCATCCATATATACTCTTCTCTGGGCATCTTTCATAAAGTCCAGTGACAAAAACTGTATAAGGTATTTATTCATTTATTTGAACACCTGCTCAACAAATGTCTACTGCATGCCTACTATGCACCAGGCACTGCAATTCCATGTTGAGTTAAGACCTAATAAAATTATAAACCGGAAGTACCTTTTTGTTTTCCCTCCCTGCTTTGCTCCCTTGCTCAACTTCTAGAGCAAACATTATGTTGCCTGTTATGGGCTGGACTGTTTACCCCCAAAATTCAGATGTTGAAGTCCTAACCTCCGGTACCTCAGAATGTGACTATATTTGGAGATAGGGCCTTTAAAGAGGTATTTAAGGTAAAATGAGTTATATGGGTGGATGCTAATCTAATATGGCTGGTGTTTTTATAATAAGAGGAGATTAGGGCTTCCCTGGTGGCGCAGTGGATAAGAATCTGCCTGCCAATGCAGGGGACACAGGTTCGACCCCTGGTCTGGGAAGATACCACATGCCGCGGAGCAACTAAGCCCATGTGCCATAACTACTGAGCCTGCATGCCACAACTACTGAAGCCCACGTGCCTAGAGCCTGTGCTCCACAACAAGAGAAGCTACCACAATAAGAAGCCTGCGCACTGCAACGAAGAGTAGCCCCCGCTCTCCACAACTAGAGAAAGCCCATGAGCAGCAATGAAGACCCAACGCAACCAAAAATAAATTTAAAAAAAAAAAAAGAAGAGGAGATTAGGACACAGACATGTACAGAAGAAAGACCATGTGAAGACACAGGGAGAAGATGGCCATCTATAAACCAAGGAGATAGACCTCAGAAGAAATCAACTCTGCTGACATCTTGATCTTGAACTTCCAGCCTCCAGAACTGTGAGGAAAATAAATTTCTGCTGTTTAAGCCACCCAGTCTGAGGTACTTTGTTATTACAGCCTTAGCAGACTAATACTTTGGTAATTCATCATCCCTGTGTATATCTTTTCTTTTTTCTTCTGTTGTTTTCTCTTCCTTCTTTGTTTTGTTTTATTTTGAACTGTTGATGATCTCTTAGAGATGTTTTCTTTACTTTTCACTTGTGTGTCTTCTATCTCTGACTAGTTTGTAAGTTCCTCAAGGAAAAAAACGAGGGAAACAAAGCACTGTCTTTGGGATTTTCACCTGCCCCTGTGCAATAAGTGGGGCCAATTTAAAGGTAAGGAAACAAAGGTCCTGGGGACATCAACTAAGTTGCTCCAAATCTCTCAGCTGGACGGTGGTAGGGCTGGGGTTCTCAGCAGGCCTGCCTTGTTCCAAAAGCTACCAGACCTGCCACCTCACCAGTCTGCCTCCTTGAGAGCCTGAGCTGGTGGCTCACGATTACTTGAACACCCCAGAGAGCTGAGCTCCAGGCTGGCCCACAGGAGACACTCCAAAACTATTTATGGACTTGACTTGATTTAAATAATTGCAGATGGTTTAGCTGATCCAGGGCAATTAACCCCAGAGCACTCCTTCTCTCACATTAGGGACAGATGGCAGCTCTTCGGGAGAAATGTAAAGACCTGAGGTGTTATGAATCATTATCTCTTCCTCTCCCCAACTAACAGATAAAAGCTGCAGGCTTGGCCTTCACCATGCACTTTTTAGATTTCTGTCAGAACAAGCCACAAACCTTAATGCATTTGAGTAGCGCTCAGCCAGCTTGCAATTATTTGTGGTGACAGGGAGCAAAGACGGCATCTGCCAAGGATGTTGACATCTGCCAACACCACCAAGTTTCCCTGGACCAAGAATGTCAAAATTTTTCTCTAGCTGGAGGACAAGTGTTTCATCTCCTGCAGAGAGGTCTGCAAGCAGTGGATGCCGCAAAATCCCCGGCCAGGCTGCTGGAGCGGGAAGGGCACGAGGCAGGCCAGGAGCAGCCGCTGAAGGAACCAAGCTCTACTGTGGCTGAAAACACTCTGGAAACAATGGCTATTTAACTGCTCCTTTGGCAGTGAAAATGCTTATAAAAATAGATCTGACCTTTCGTGCTTTTCTAATTTTGCACCACGTGTATTTATTATCTATTCAAAAATCAATGAATTTTTTGGAAAAAAGACCTGCATATTCTTACATCCAAAGCCTGAAACAGTGTAAAGTTGACTTAAGAGCACTGGTCTAGAAGTTAGTGGAACTGGATATTAGTTCCTACACTGCCATTAACTTTGTTTCTAAAATACAGATTTCTCCTGCTTAAAACTCTCAGAAGCCCAATCACTTACAGAATAAATTCCAACTCGTTAGCTTGGCCTATAAGATCAGGGGTGATCTAACTTCTGCCTACCTGATGTAGATAGACACTTAGATAGGATTTGGGTGCAAGTTGTACAAGATCCCTTGAGGGAGGTGATCTGCAGAGCAAGGTAAGGCAGTGGGGATGTGAGAGACAGGGAAGGGAGGAATGCCAGAAAGGGTGCTTTATGAGCTGGTGGCCACTGTGGGAAACTTGGTTCAATTTCCCTGGGTCCCTCCGAGAGAATGTGTAGATGCACGTTAGCGTTATCTGACCAAGGGCTAGGAAGCTGGGGAATTTGTTCATCAGCTCCCTTCCTCGTTGGCTGACCTGAGGGCATTAACTCCTCAGCCCTTCTGGTTGGCTTCATATGAGAGATGAACCCGCTCTCATGACCAGAGAATGCATTGAGGCAGGGAGATGGAGGTGCCTGAGCTAGCAAGCTGCAGATGGGCTGCATAGAACATGAAAGTGGTCACGATACTGCACAGTTCTTTCCATCAAGAGGTGGAATCTATTTCTTTACCCCTTGAATCTGGACTGGCCTTTTGGGGAATAGAATGCAGAGGTTGCAAGGTTATAGGAGGTCTTGGCCTGGGCCTCAGGAGACCTTACAGCATCTGCTCTTATACTCTTAGAACTGCTGCCACCATGTGAATAAGGCCAGGCCAGGCTGCTGAAGGATGAGAGACCACGTGGAGCAGAGAGGAGTCATCCAGTTGAGCACCCCCAGATCAACAAGCCCCCAGCCAGCTGGCCAGCTGACCAGAGACACGTGTGAGCCCCGCCCAGTCCAGCCCAGAAGGGCAACTCAGGTGAGCCCAGCCTAAACTGCTGAGCTTGTAATCACAAACTAAATGGTCATTTCTTTAAACCACTGAATTTGGGGTGGTTTTTTATGTAGCAAAAGCTAATTGATACAGCATTTATGGGAACTGTCCAAAGCTACGGGTAAGCTCTGAAGTAGGCAAAGGGGCACCAACATCTTCTACTACACCACCTGTATTAGCTAGCTATCACTATGTGACAAATCACCCGAAAACACTGCACTTAAAACAGCGAACATTTCATATGGTTTCTGGAGGTCAGAATTTGAGAGGGGCTTAGCTGGGTGGTGCTGGATCAGGGTCTCTTCTCAGGTTACAGTTAAGTTGCAGGCTGGAGCTACAGTTATGTAAAGAGGATCTGCTTCTAAGCTCACTCATGCAGCTGATGACAAGATTCTTTAGTTCCTTATGGGCTGTTGGCTGGAGGCCTCATTTCTTCACCAGGTGGGCCTCTCCATAGCACTGCTCTCAGCACAGCTGTACTCTACTGGTCAACACAGATCAACTGTGGAACAGTGCAGGTGAGGGCTACACAAGGATGTGAACACCAGGAGGTGGGACCACTGGGAGCTACTTGGAGGCTGCCTACCACACTACCTTTTCCCTGTCATTTACCAATGTCCCCTGCCACATACTCCACCCTTCAAGTGATTCATTCATTCCCTGAACACATAATAATGATAACGGCTATTATTGGTTTTGCAGGCCTACTAAGTGCCAGGCACTGTGATGGCCAGATTATGTATAAAAGCTACATCTTTCTTGATCCATGAGCCCTTGTCCTCCGGGAAAAGATCTCCTGTGATATTGTGATACAATAAGAAATATAGGGACTTCCCTGGTGGTGCAGTGGTTAAGAATCCACCTGCCAAGGCAGGGGACATGGGTTCGATCCCTGGTCTGGGAAGATCCCACATGTCGCGGAGCAACTAACCCTGTGCGCCACAACTACTGAGCCTGCACTCTAGAGCCCGCGAGCCACAACTACTGAAGCCCACGTGCCGCAACTACTGAAGCCCACGCGCCTAGAGCCTGTGCTCCACAACAAGAGAAGCCACCGCAATGAGAAGCCCACGCACCGCAACGAAGAGTAGCCCTCGCTCGCCGCAACTAGAGAAAGCCCACGCGCAGCAACAAAGACCCAACGCAGCCAAAAATAAATAAATAAATCTGTGACTCTGTTTAAAAAGAAAATTAGAAAAAAAAATAAAGAACACTACCTCTTTCTAATCTTTAAAAAAAAAAAAAAAAGAAATATATATTTGGTCTTCGTCCCCAGTTCCTGGCACAGAGCTCTTAAAAAAAAAAAACCCTTGGAATTTCTGAGTGATAGGTGTAAGAGGAGTGTCTTCTGTTATCCATAATGAGCCCCTTTCAACCATCCCCGCCTCCCCTGGATGGCAGTGACTTCACGCAGCCAGTCCCCTCCCCGGGCCACAGCGCGTAGTAGAGAACCAGTCAGGGGGGCGCTGACCGGGCTGCTCCCTGCTCTTGCAGCTCTGCGGGGGAAGAACATGACTGCTACCTGCTTTTGTATCCTTCCCAATTAAAGGAACTCAGAATCATTTTAGTTAAATGAACAACAACAACAAAAGGTAGAAAAGATGAGGACATTCTGAGGAGCAAAGGGAACACACACCCACCCATACCACACACACTGGTCCTGGGAGCCTGGTCCTTTAGCTTTCTTGTTACCTCTTTCTTGCTTGGGAGGCGAAGAAAAGAAGGAAGAAGCCTGCTGGAACCCGCAGTTCTCTGTGCCTTTCCGTGTGCTCTTGAGGGGTGCATCAGGGTGTTAGGTGGCTACAAAGAGCCTGAGCCAGCTCCCTGGGCGCTGCTGGCTGAAACCATGCTCACCCCTGGTAGCGGTGCACAGATAGCGGCCACCGCAAGTGGCTGGACCGGCAGCTCTGGATGCCTTAGATGTTCAGGGATGCCTCAGGCTGGAAACATTTCAGAGGCATTTAGGTGGGGCAGGAAGGAAGGGTAGGGAAGGCTCCTCTGAAGTCAGCACAGTGTGAGCCAGCAGTGAGGGGGACGGGGGATGGTTACTTAGTTCCTGCTGTGCCCTGCAAACTGGAGCCCAGGGCCAGTGGCTCAGAATCCTCAGGAACCTCTTGAGTCTGGAGGAATACAGCAGTGGCCTGCCCGTGTTGTTCCCTCTGCCTAGAAAGTCCATCTTCACTTTGTCTACCCAGAAAAATCTCAGCGCCCTTTCCGATCTAACCTGAATGCCCCCTCCCCTGGGAAGCCCTCCTTGACTGCACAAAGGAAGCATTCCTCCATAAGAGCACACATGGCCTTGTATTGTGACTCTCCTTTTAATGACATTGAACTTTTCATAGAGACCCACTGCCTGGTGGCCCAGAGACCTTGGGAACAGAGTGGGATAGTCAGTAAATGTTTGTTGATCTGAGTATGATGGAGAATACTAAGGAAGGTTCTGTATGCGCGCCAAGAAGGAGACACGTCACTCACCAGGGCCGCTCTTCTCCACTAATGAACTGAATGCATCGCTCCCACAGATTCCAGTGGGAGCTGTTCTTTCTGAGCCTTTGAGTCTGTGACCACTCTTCTCCTGAGAGGCCGTGTGGTGAAGCAGGGAAGGGGTAACCCCTGCAGCCAGGATTCCTTGGGTTCAAATTCTGTCTCCACCACCTACCAGCTGTGCCGCTCTGGGCAGGATAGAAGATAGCAAAAGTACTGACCACGAGGACTCCTGGTGAGGACTGAAGGAAGTACCGTGGGTGTGAGCACTTCTGTAATGTCGGCTATTACTATTATTCGCCCTGTTTCCCCGGATCACAGAAGCAGAGCTCCAAACTATCTCAGGGATGACCCTGAATGTGTCTGGGGACAAAGAGTGTGGTGGGGACTGGCCATCACTGCTGTTCCCACAGGCTCAGGCCAGTCCAGTGAGGCAGAGGGCAGGCCTAGGCCAGTGTCAAAAGAAAGACCTCTGTAAGGGGGCAGGGGTGGGGGAGGACCCCCGCTCCAAGTGCCTGATCCCATGCACTCGTGAGCCTCCCCAAAACTCTGCACCCTGCTTTGGGACTCCAAATGAGGGCCTGCTTAGATATCAGGCCTGCCTTTTTGTTTTTGGCCTCCTGGCCTTTGCTGCTGTCCTCAGGGACAGGCTATTTTAGGTAGCAGTCAAAATAAAACTGAGATTAACCCAGAATTCTTGGCAGTCAAACAATACCATAATTATGTGCTTTTTAACTTCAGAAATCAGACAGCCGAAGCTGACCCGCGGGGGTCTGTGGGGTGCTTTGAGGATAACAAGGCCTCCGTCCTGGGCTGTGTCACCTTCGTACACCCTTGGCTGCGGGCGGCCATCAGGCTCTTGGGGACACTGCTTCTTCTCCGGGGAGTCATGCTGTCCCAACAACAATACAACTTGCTTTCACACTGGACGCTGGCAGGTTGGAAGGGCAACTTACCACTTTCTATATCATAAATCCCCTCTCACAGAAGTCCTGGTCCCAGGGGCTGATGGCCGTGAGGGAACAGAGGATGCTTGTCCTCCAGGGCTGGTTTTCAGGGCAGGAAATCACCCGCAGGAATGCGTCTGTGCTTTGATTGCCAACAAGGGACGCAGACCCCCTAGTCGGGCAAACAGGCCCCTTCCTCTTTGCCGGGAGCCGAGGGGGAGGGGAGGGAATTAGTCACACAAGATCGACAGGATTGGGCCCCTGAGAGTAAAACCCTTACTCCAACCAAGAAAGGGGAAAAAGAATGGGGGATTCAAGGAGTCGGGGGTGGGGGTGGGGGTGGGGTTGAGATGATGTAATAAAGGTCACGGCCTGAAGAACAAAGAGACAGCCGTGATTAGACGCTTCGGGCAGATCTCTAAGCTCCCAGCAGGATGTCAGAGCGTCTGGAAGAGAGAAAGGAACCACCAGACCCCAGCCTCAGAGCAGCCCCCCGAGGTATGGCTGGAAAAACACAATTTTCCCCCAACACTGACTTGGCCCTGGGAACAAAGTGCTTCTGGAAACATGATGCTCCTAACAGAGTGCTAGATATTAGCCAGGAAAGTTGACCTTGCGGTGAGATTGGAAATAGAAAACCACACGCCAGGGCCCTCTGGCCGAGCAGCCCTGTCGGCAGGTAGGCAAACAGACAGGGCACCCCGTGCGGCAAGGAGAGCTATGTGGGATGGTCCTGAGGCACCCCCCGCCGCCACCAGGAGTGCCCATGGCTCTACTGTTACTGACGTCGAGGGCTGTGTCCCCGTCATGCCTTCAGGAGCCCTTCATTGCCCGCTGCCCCCAGGATCTTGAGGCCAAGTCTTCCTGCCAGCTGTCCTGGGAGGTGCCCCCAGAGGAGTGCATATCTTTAATGATGGATACCAGCTTCCTGCCTGGTGTTAGTTTCTTTTTATTTTTGTCTCAAAATCCTGACATGTCTGTCTTTCTCTGCCACACAAGCCACAAGAACGACAAGCCCTGGGAGGCTGGTCGTGGGGACCAGATATGTCCAGAGAAATGAACCTTGTCTCAAGGTAGGACCTTGAGTTTGTCTGGGGGCAGACAAAGGAGAAACAGGCTGAGTGATAGCGGGTGAAGGAGGTCAGGGGTTTTATACAGGTGGGACTAGAAGGCAGGGCCTCCAGCTGCTCTTGCTAGTAAAGGCTGAAGGGTCTTCATCCTAGAAGGGCTGCCCTGCTCGCATTTTCCATCCTGTGTGGTCTCTAATTGGAGAGGGAAGTCACATTCCAGTGTGAAAAAGAAGCCAAATCAGCCACCTCCCTCTGGGGACTGCATGGTGGCACCTTGGTCCAGCAGAGCCAGAAGAACCGGACTGACCCCCTGTCCAGGGTGGAAGGGGCTTTGGACAGACAGTTGGGTGGCAATAAAGTGATTAACAAGGGCTGGGAACTGATCCAATTGGGCCTTGGCTGGTGCTTGGGGGCTCAGCCAAAGCAGAGACAGGGACGCCTAGAGCGGGGCAGAGACCCCTCTCGTAAAGACACCCGCTGCCAGTGGCTGGGGCTCCTGTCCTGCCTCCCGGGTTGGGGACATTTATAAAGAAAGGGCCTCCATCACACCAGTCCCGTTGCAAATGGATTTCCTGAGGGCTGCGTCCAAACGCCTTTGGAGGGAGTGTGGCCCTGCTGACTTAGATTTTGGAGTTCCGGCCTCCAGAACTGAGAGAGAATAAATTTGTACTGTTTTAAGCAACGCTGTTTATGGTCATTTGTTACAGCAGCCCTAGGAAACCAACACAGCATATATCTGTATTTCTAATACGGGAAATAGATTCTAGGACAGAGATCTGTGCACAGGTAGTTTATTGGCGAGCACTCTCAGAAACGCTACCTGCAAGGGTGTGAGGAAGTGGGGCTGGGCAGATGGGGAGGCTGAACTGTGATGCATTTGTCACAGAGGCCTCAGCCTATCCTGGGGTAGTGAGGCTGGGACAGCCCTTCCTTCTGAGTTTCTCAGTTTGAGGCCAGGGGCCAGGCCTTGGTACCTCTACCAGCTAGTCACTGGATGTGAGCAGCCCCCTGGGAGGGGCACAGCCTTGGGGAGGGACAGCTGTCTTCAGAGGAGGGCAACGCCTGGGAGTCTCAGTTGTGAGTTCTCAGCAGCCACCACTCCCGGCATCTGCGGAAATGAGAGCCTCCGTCCTAAAATGGGGAACTGGGGACTCATCAGCAGGCCCTAAAATACCCTTCCAGGCTTTTCTATCCTCTCTAATGCATATTTTCAGTTTTATGAATGAACTGAAATTGAATGTCTGAAATACCTGAGCTT
The DNA here is from genome assembly GCF_028564815.1 of Eubalaena glacialis. NCBI lineage: Eukaryota > Metazoa > Chordata > Mammalia > Artiodactyla > Balaenidae > Eubalaena > Eubalaena glacialis. The sequence goes on along the minus strand of NC_083718.1, from coordinate 112,292,240 downwards.
TCCGTATGTTTGTCCATAAATTTAGTAGAATATATAAAGTAGAAATCTATTGTTAAAACATCACTGAGTTTTCTGTGTTAAAGCCTATAAAACAAGTTCATTTTAAGGAAGTGGAACTATTCCATATGACTAAATTATCATGTGATTTTTCCAGGACACAGAGTTTTCTTTCTATATATACCTCTTTCAGTTCCAGACATACTGGCCGTCTTTCCGTTCTTCCAGATGTCTCTTTTTAAGCTAGTTTGTTGGGTTTTTTTTGGATGTGGACCATTTTTAAAGTCTTTATTGAATTTGTTACAATATTGCTTCTGTTGTTTATGTTTTGGTTTTTTGGGCCTGAGGCATGTGGGATCTTAGCTGCCCAACCAGGGATCGAACCCACACCCCCTGCATTGGAAGGTGAAGTCCTAACCACTGGACTGCCAGGGAAGTCCCTACGCTAGTTTGTTTTTGATGCGACCTGTTCTCTCTGCCTTGTGAACTTTTCCCCCTGCAGCCCCACCCCTGCCCCTATACACCTGGCTTCCTCTTGCTCATCCTTCATGTCTCAACCGAAACCCCACTCTCACAGGGAGGTCTTTGCTGACGCCCCCTAAATTAATTCCTCAACAGCACCTTGAACTTTCCTTTCTCTTCCTCATCATACTTCCAACTGCTGCCTCATCAGCTCCTGGCACTGGGCTGACAGTGGGTGTGCAGAGATATTTGTTGATCTGCGTGTGTAATCTCGTGTGTGGTGCCTGCAGTCTAGATTGAACCTTATTTACTGCCCTATGCCTTCAGTGTTCAGCAGAGTGCTGTGAACTTGTAGACACTTGCTAAATGTCTTTGAATGACTCAGTGGTTTTAGATAGATAGATAGATAGATAAATAGATATCTGCGTGTGTATCTATACATATACACATATCTGCCTCTATCTCTATCTCTATCTCTATATCCAAACTGCTTCCCCTAATGCCCAGGAACTGAAAACACACAGGGTATGGCTCTATGAGATGCTCTCCTTGGGGTCCCCATGACCAGCCCTGCGAAATCCATGCATCCAGCACCAGTGGCCTTCTAGTAATTGTTAGAGGGAATTTCTGGCTTACTTTGAAAACAGCTCTGGAATCTTCCCTACATAAGATTCCAAATAATATATGTGATACTCCCTCCTGCAGGAGGTGGAGCTTAACTCCTTCTCCCACCTCCTTTGAGTGTGGGCTTGCTTTCCAAGAGTACAGTATGGAAAGGAGGGAAAAGTAACTTTACAATGGAGAGACACAATCACTTCGTCAAGTAATCCAGGTTAACGTCAGTGACAACTCATGTTGATAATGTGTACCCTTGGTTTATTCTGATGAGATGGTCCTTCACCTCGGTGGTCTTCCCAAAACTCATAACCTTGGTCTAACCATGAGAAAAACATTAAACAAATGCCAATTGTGGGACATTCTATAAAATACCAGACCAGTACTCCTCAAAACTGCCTAGGTCATCCAAACAAGGACAGTCAGACACTGTCACAGGCCAAAGAAGAATAAGGATGCATAAATGTAATGTGGAATTTTGGATGGGATCCTGGAGCAGAAAATAACACTGGGGGAAAACTAGTGAAATGTGAATAAAGGGTAGAGCTTAGTTAATGGTAATATACCAGTGTTGGTTTCTTAGTGTGACAAATGTTCCTTGTAATGTAAGATGTTAACAACAGGGGAAACTAAGTGAGGGGTATAGGGGAATTCTGTACTATCTTTGCAACTTTTCTGTAAACCTAAATCTATTCTAGTTTTTAAAAAAAATCTGGGAGAAATCCAACACCAATTGCATGCCAGGGGAAAGCCACGGGGCCTGAACAGCCCTCTGATGAACTATTTTATTGGGTGGGGAGTAGGTTAGAAAGGAAGGAGGTGCAAGGTCAGGGGCTCAGCTACAAAAACACATCCTAAATGGGAGAAAACATCAGTGGGAAGCCTGTGTCTTACATAAATAAATAATAGATATTAAAAAATTTATATATTTAAGGTGCCACCTTAATCAAAGCAACTTTCTCTGCCTTTGACATAGTGCATGGCTGAAAGATTCCACATGGAGGTTCAAACACCCACACTCCACTCCTTCTCTAGCTCAGGTCGCATGTGGACAGCGTTAACGCCCAGCATCTCCTCACAAAAAGTCCTGTTCAGGAGCGATTAATGCCCCAGCCCCGGGGCAGGAGGGAGTGGAGGGACCAGTCCTCTGAGGCTCAATGTTTTGAGAGCCTTCTCCTCGCCTGTCCCCGCCTCATCCGGGGAAAGAAGGCAATGAGGGCTCTGACACTGGATCCCAATCCTGTAGATCTCCATCCCTGATCCGCAGGGCGAGGCTCAGCAAGGGGCCCGGCAGGCAAAGCTGGGAAACAGGACTCAGAAGAGCAAACCTCCTGGGCAGGTGACTTCTCCCCAGTGTCAGGAGAGATTCTCCTCTCCAGGGAAAGTGAGAAAGAGAAAAGAGAAAGAAGACAATTCGCACATGCAGGGAAAAGAAGGAGGTTCACAGAACCAGCCTCACAGTATGGGGCCAAGATTAGCAGGGCCGGTGGCCCAGGACGGGCCCTGAGTAAAACCTGTTCCCAGACAACGCACTCGATGCCAGACGAGCTTTGCGAGGCCAGCAAAACCCCGGCAACAGAAAGAGCAACACGGAAAGGTGGGTGTGAGCAGAGAGTGAAAGAGGACTGGAAAGGAAAACCTGAGTGGAAAGACCTGAGCTTTGAAAAACGACTTCAGCAGTTGCCATGGAGTTAGAACAGCGTCTCCTAAGCCCTTGTGACACGGCCAGTCCACTCTTGTCACCAGGATCATGGCCAATGGCTCCCTGCCACCTTCTCCCTCCCTGAGGGAGCCCCCATTGTCCTTCAGCCGCATCACCTGCTCCAAAACCTCGAACCCCAGAAAATGTCCTCGAGGAAATAAAGAAGTCTCCTTCCCCTCTCGTCTGACTTCTCTCTGGGCAGCAACTCCAGAATCCCCTGATACCAATCAATCCCTGCCAAATGGGCCTCTCCCCTCCATGACCTGCAGTAGTGGTCATTTCTAAACAAATATCAGCCTCATTCAAACAATAGCTGCAGAGAGAGAAGTGTTTGCCCTGCACCCAAAACCCTTTATCAATGGGGTTAGTATCTGAAATCCCTGCAAAGCTGCAACACAAAATACAAAATTGAATTTGGGAGTAACATGTGCATACTACTATATATAAAATAGATAACCAACAAGGACCTACTGTATAGCACAGGGAACTCTACTCAATATTTTATAATAACCTATATGGGAAAAGAATCTGAAATATATATATATATATATATATATATATATATATATATATATATATATAAACACACACATGTGTGTGTATGTATGTGTGTAACTTAATTACTTTGCTGTACACCCAAAACTACAATATTGTAAATCAACTATACGTCGATAAAAAAATATATAATTGACACCAAAGTGGCATTTTACTGAGTGTTTATGGGAAAAGAGTTTGGGAAAATGGATCTTCACTGGACTCTAGTTCGTAGGGCTTTAAACAAGTCCCCAAGGATTCAAGCGCAAATGAGACACTCCCTCCACTTGCGGTGGCCCTGCAGGGTCCACTCCAGCCCAGTTAGCCAGACTCAAACAGTTCCCTATTTGGAGGAGGGATTTAGATGAGATGAACACCGTAGGTTTCCCCTTAGCTTATAAAGCTTCAGAAACAGCTTTCTCCTAGAAGACAGAAGGAAACTCAAGTTCATCTAAGGCTTATTCTGTCCTATAAAGCATCTCTGAATCACTGAAGGTTAAATGACACCACCATGCAATTCTTTGAAAATATAATTCTTTTCAGAAAGACTATTTGTGGATCTAAAGGCTCTGGAATGAAGATATTATAAGGGAATTTGAAGTCAAAGCACATTACTTCAGACTCATTCATAAATATAAAATACAACGTGAGAAAAGATTTTTTCTCCCCTATAGTTCATAGATCTTTGGTCATTTATCCTCGGGTTGTTTATTCAAAAAAGGCAACTTCTTCTTAAATGGAATATGTGGTTTACTAAAGTATATTGGATGTAGATTTTGCTTTTGAGAGCACTGAATTTATACATGAAAACTAAAGAAGCAGAGGCATCATGGAACATAGGAACTGAGTCTATATGATGTGCATGTAAGGGCCAAAATTAAACCACTGATATGGAGATCAAAGATCCAAACTGGTCTGATAATATAAGACCTGGTTTGGACCTGTGAAACCCATCTGGACCAAGGCTGAGGCAAACATAGATCATATGAAAAGAGTGCACGTGGAGACCTCCCTGGTGGCGCAGTGGTTAAGAATCCACCTGCCAATGCAGGGGACACGAGTTTGAGCCCTGGTCCATGAAGATCCCACATGCCGTGGAGCAGCTAAGCCCGCACTCCTAGAGCCCGTGCTCTGCAACAAGAGAAGCCGCCACAATGAGAAGCCCGCGCACCGCAACGAAGAGTAGCCCCCGCTCGCTGTAACTAGAGAAAGCCCGTGCGCAGCAATGAAGACCCAATGCAGCCAAAAATAAATAAATAAATTTCTAAAAAAAAGAAAAGAAAAGAAAGAAAGAGTGCATGTGAAGGAGAACTCCCAAGGAAGAATAGCTCTTAAAAACTTTTAAAACACATGAAGAAGTCCATTATCATAAAGATATTTGGTAAAAAAAAAAAAAAAGTCCCCAAGGTATAGGCAGAGCACAAAGGATTTTTAGGGCAGTGAAAATACTCTGTATGCCACTATAATGATGAATACATGTCATTATACATTTGTCCAAATCCACAGAATGTATAATACCAGGAGTGAACCACAAGGTAAACTATGGACTTTGGGTGATTACGATGTGTCAATGTAGGTTCAGCCTTGGTCAAAAAAATGTGCCATATGTGAGTGATGTTGATAATGAGGCGGCTGTCATGTGTGGGAGCAGGCGGTATATGGGAAATCTCTGTACCTTCCTCTCCATTTTCCTAGCAAAACAAAAAGTCCCTAAGGAATAAGCACACTGAAAACCCCAAACGTTTATTTTCTAAATCCTCTTCTGAAGCAGTGGCGACCCTTCCCCAGACCGTTACAGGTGTTACAAAACACCACATTGGAGACGAACAGGAGGACGTCGGTCTGGGGGTAGAGCAGAGCTTAGACACCCTTCCCCAGGACTGCACTGGGGCCGCAGCCTCACAGCAGGGTGGTGAGGATTAATAAACACCCCCTTCTTTGCAGGGAGCTGTGAGCCCCTCAGATGAAAGGCACAATGTAAACACAGGCCAGAACCCTTCCGCCTGCTCGGAGACTTTAGTGCAGCTGGGTGCGGGGTGTGTGTGAGTGCGTGTGCACACACACATGTGTGCCTGTGTATATGTGGGTACCCCTTTTCAGATCCTCTCATTTTCTCAGAGCCCTTGGCCCATTGGGTACTAGTGCAGTTTAAATATTACTCAAATATTGTTCTTTTCTTTCAAGCATTAGGCCACATAGGCAATAGACGAGTTAATTTGAAGAGTAGAAGTTAAAACCAAAGTCCAGTCTGAGTAGAAACCAGTGGCTTTTCTCCTAGAAAATCTGGCCTTATGTCATTTCCACAGGGAGAAGAGGAACTGGGTCTTTATTGGGGGAGAAAGTTCAAGGCTACTGAGGTGAACAGGCTGTCAGCTGGCAGACAAGATGAAGACAAATAACAATACTTCACATTTGTAATTACATGGCATCTTCAGGTGAGTTCACAGTGTTCTACACACCTCACTTGGTTGATATTTACAACATTTGGGAGGTATGTAAGAGGTGGGCAATGTAAACCCATTGCTGAGATGGGAAAGTTTGAGGTCCAGAAAGGTGAGGTATTTTCAATACTCTAAGGCCATATGTTTCAAATGAGGTTTGCAAACCCCTGAGGGTCCAAGGAAGTATTCTAGAGTAACCATGAGCATTCTCTGTAAAAATTATTAATTTTTCATTCATTTTTATGCTAATCTAAAAGAATAAACATTTTGTCATATGTGTGACCCCCTGACAACAGAGTACTGACATGGTTTCAAGGCACACATTTGTGTTTATAATCATGTCATCTAACAGTGCCTGCATTTATCTTTTAGTGTAGTGTTCCTCAAACTGGAGTCCATGGGTATGCATGGATGCCCTAGTTTGGGAAACGTTGCTTTATGACACAGAGCATTCCTGTAGGATCTGCCTCACTGTAGTTGAATCTTAGGCAAGAGCCAGACAGATAGGGTAGTTCCCACAGTCATAGAGGCCAAAGTGGGTGGCACATGAGGTTGTGATCAGGCCTGGGCTGACCTCTGGGGAGGTCAGATGGGGTGGGTGGGGGCATGGTGTCCCAGGGCAATGGTGATGCTTGTAAACAGGTGGTGGCAGCCTTACAGCTTTGCATGGGCCACCTAGGGGCCAGCCATCATGGGCAGAGGCTGGGACATCCAGGCAGGGCACGGTCCCGGTGAAACAGGGGGAGCTACTCTAGTTTCAGCAGAACTCAGGGCAAACCAGGAAACCAAGGCACAGAGTCAGTGTTGTTACTGGACCAAACTGGAGGGGATTCAGAAGAGTGGGCACACAGGGGACGCCCATCCCTGGCATCCCAGCACGAGGTTTAAGGCAGGACAGGGGCTTTCTGTGTGAAGCACTCTCTACTCAGTTAGTTCCTACTCACCCTTCACTTATCATATTAGATGTCAGTTCCTCTGGGACATCCTCCCAGACCCCAGACTAGACGAACCTTGCTGCCAAGTACCCACGGCAGCCTGTACTTCTCTGTGACTCTCTTCCACTGGTGATTAGCTGCTCAAGATGTGTTTCCTTAACTGGATTGCTCCCTGAGGACAGGGGCTGTGCCTGTCCTGGTGACGGCTGTATTCCCCAGCACGAGCACATAGCAGGGCTCTGTAAATGTTGTTGATGAAATAAAAGCAATGTGAGTACCAGGGCTTTCTGGTCTGAGTCTTTGGTGCGCCCTCTGGCTTGGTCAGAAGTGGTCCGGACCTGGACATGCTGGTCCTGAGGCTGCAGAATTTGATGCCAAAAGCTTGAAAAGCAACATTCTACAGAAACGCTCTTACAACCCCATGCCAGAAGCCCGAATTGTAGGATAAATTTGCTGTCATCCCTCATGATTCTCGTGATCTGACTGCCCAGACAGAGGCCCTCTTCTCCCACTCCTCAGCTGTGATCTCGGTCCCGGCAGACATCATGGGGACTTTTTGAGACTTTCCTCAGCACCAGGCACTTTTGCTTTGGGAGACCACATCCCATATCAAAACCTCTAAAATGCTCTTTCACCTCACATGAAATAAAACATATTTAACCATGTAAGAGGTAAGCTCAGATGCAGTTGACTAGCTGGAATCCTATTCCATTTTGCAGACATTTACTTAAACATTTTTCAATTTTGATTTCATGGTTTCCATTTCTTTAAAAAATTATGTAGTTTTTTCAAGTCTCAAAATTGTTTATAGGCCCATGAAAAGCTCATTTATCCATTTATTGAATAATGTGGTCCTGGGTCCAAGGTAGTTATCTTCCATGACCTGAACCACCAAACAAGCTCCTAGCATCTGCTGGCAGGAGCCACACTTCCTTATGAGACTCAGATACATCTATCTGAAGCGCAGCATTCAGCAGCCTCCCTATGGATTCTGTAGGCAGAGCAGAGGAAGAACATTCCTGCCATCAGAATTAAGGGCTCTGTCTACGAGTGGGTGGTGAGCACTCATTGCTAAATAAGGCATTTGGAATGCACAACAATCCAGCCAAGCTAGTCACTGCACACTGACCGCAGCCATGAAACCTGGAGAATCTGGGAGAGAGAGAAAACAGGGAGTGTGGTAGCCAGAGGTGGGAAGATAGAGGAGCTAATTTAATAGCATAATTATTAAATTAAATTAAGAAAAAGCTTCCAAACCTCCATTTTAAAATAACAGATTGAACATCGAATTTTATGGAATGAGGACTGGTGATGAGTTTAACTATAACATGTGCCAGACATTATACTAAGTCCTACAGAAAGCTAGGAGCCCTCAGGTGGTTCATGTATGTAGACAGAGTAGGTGTGATTACCTAGTATAATATGATCGTGTGAATAGAGAACACAAAACAATACTCATGGGGGAATGGATGAGGAGACGTAATCAATGGGACCCGAGGGGGCTCAGGAAGATCTCACAGAGACTATGGCTTCTTAACTGGATGTTCAAGGATGAATGGAATTTTTCCAGATCATAGGAGGAGGGGAACGAAATCCCAGGAAGAGGAGGCAAAATGAGTAAAGTTATATAAATAAAAAATAATAATGGCTAACTTTCACTGAGTGCTTTCTAAGGGCCAGGTTCTGCTCCAAGTACCTCACAGTTAGTCATTCTCTTCACAGAACTGTTACGGTGATGCTGTTATTCCACTTTATGGGGCTGAGGAGCCTGAGGCACAGTCAGGTTCCAGAACCCCCCTCCTTAACCCCCTTGCCCTGACCTATGCAGGTTTGGGAGGGAGAGGAGTGGGGCGGGAAGGGAAGGTGAGGGAGGGGAAGAGTCCACTCGGCTGGGACTGGAGAATCAGATGATGAGACTGAAAATAGAAATTGGACCAGATTGGGAGGATTCTTAAGTGCCATGCTAGGATTTTAAATTTTATGCTATAGACCTTTCTCAGAGTGGAGTCTGGATCATCTGCGTGAGCACCATCTCGAGCTTGCTGAAATGCAGAACCCTGGGCCTCGCCCCAGACCTACTGAGTCAGCAACTCTGGGATGGTGCCTGGTAAACTGAATTTTTAAAAGCTCTTCAGGCAGTTCTTCTGCACACTCAAGTTTGAGAACCCACAGCTGTAGGCCATGTGGATATATGGCCAATTTTAAGTTGTGGAGTAAATGGTCAGATATACTTTACAGAAAGCAAAGTTTTGAGCAACGGATGAGTTGAGGGGGAAGCCTCGGAGCAGAGGCCAGCCAAGAGTCTCCTGTCCTCTCCAGGCGCGGTGACAGCCTGGATAGAGAAACAGCAGTATCGAGAGGGGTTGCATTGGCAGAATGATAAAGACAGGGATCCTATTGCAGAGAAAGTGAGGTATGGACGATTATTTAAAAGTTTCTGCTTGGGTGGCCAATGATGAAGTTGGGCAGTAATGGAGCACAGACTTGGATTTAGAAGACTCGAATTCAAATTCAAGCTCTGGCACCTGCCAATAGTAAGACGGTGGCACCTCAATTTTCTCGTCTGCAAATTGGGGACAATATCACCCATTTCATAGTATTGTTGTGAGGATTAAATGATATACTGTAAGGAAATATGCACATCCCTGACACTTGATATGTTTCATGCTTATTTCCAAAAAGGAAGATTAAAAATAAAACTAAATTGAGGAGAAGAACTTGTCTAACAAGCATCCCCAAGTCACAATCACAGTTGGAACCCACCCAAGCCCATCCTGCAGGTCGGTGAAGGAGCTGTGCTTATAGCCCTTCTCCGCTGCTGGTCTCAGCGCCAAGGATGAGCTGAGCTGGGAAGGAATGCGCGGAGGCCGAGCAGAGCTGGCTGCAGGGCAGAGATGAGTCTCCGCTTGGCACCGTCATCCTGCACGACGGGTAACAGATTCTCCCACAGCACGTCTGTGAAGTCCATCACCAGAAGGCTGGGCAGGCCGGGGCGGACCAGCAGCCAAGTCTAGGAAAGCCTGCTGGAAGACGCATGAGGTCTGGGAGCGTTTACAGTGGCAGCGAAGCTGTCCTGAGTCAGGTGAGGGTTAGGGCTAGGGTTGCCAGATAACATACAGGACCCCCAGTTAAATTTGAATTTCTGATAAACAGTGAGTCATGTTATAGCGTAAGTATGTCCCATGCAATATTTATACTAAAACATTATTCATCGTTTACCTGAAATTAAAATTTAACTGAGTGTTCTGTATTTTTGTTTGCTAAATCTGGCAACCTTAGTCAGGACCCTTCAGGTCTGCACAGGTTAACCTTGGAGCCAGGACCAGAGAACAGGAAGCAGGGGAGGAACAGGGAGGTCAGGGGAACTTTGCCTGAGTTCTCTGAGGATGACACAGTTCCTTGACCCCGTGTAGGAGACTGGTGGGTCTGGACCTGGCACTGCCTCTAACCTGGAATTCCAACCTTGACTTGCCCGTCAAATCTTGAACTTCTTTCTTCCTCCTTGTCATATGAGTTTATCTCCCAGATTCTGGTCCCTGGGTTTCTAGCTGTACAGCTGGGAGATGAACTTCCCTTCCCTTGGGAACTGGTCCTTCCTGATTGGCATGGCTTTGTGGCAGCTGCCACATCTTAGGTGACCCCCGCTCTGGTTAGAGGAGGTACTTCAGGGCTATAGAGAAGCCCGTGAGACGGAAAATACAGTGCCACCAAAGCGGGGAGAAAATTAGGTTTATGTTATGCGTGATCAAAAACAGTTACGTGTTAATGAGTGACATACCTAGATGCTCATACGTCCGGGGTTTAAGGCCCTGTACATTTTTATAAATCCAGTAATGACTGGTTGAAATCTTTATGCTTTGACCTTTTAGTACAGTGTTATACTCTTCTAAAAATAAAAAAATGACTAAAAATATGTACTGTATAATGTTTGGCTCAGTTAGCCTTACCTACAGAAATTTAGCCTCTTAGGCCCTGAGGCAGGGCCAGCTTCATCGATGGGTAACATATGCAGAGCCCAGGCTCAGAAGGTTCCCATGCGTGTTTAACGCTCTGCTGCTGCCATCTTGTCATTATTCATAAATTCTGAACAAGGGGCCCTACGTTTTCATTTTGTACTGAGCCTCGCAAATGATGTACTCAGCCTTGTCCTAAGGGGATAGAATGTGCCTAGAAATCGAGTTTAGGACATGGAAGAAGAAAACAGTTTCTGAAGTTCCAGCCTTGAAAACCCTGAACATGTGATGTGGTGGCACAAAATCATCAAGAGGAAGGCAACTCAGATCAGACAGGTATCTTGTCACCTGGAAGGTCGCTCATGGTGACACAAAAGGCTGACAACAGCTGCCAGGCCTAGCGAAGTCGGCACACAAAGTCAGTCCACAAAGATGCTCTTTCTCACGGATACAGGCGTAAACAGCACAAACTAAGGGGCTGGCTGTGGGGAGGAGCCTTCCCTCCTCGTCCACAAGCTGGGACATCCATTTAATCCCACAGAGCACCACCTCTGAATCCTCAGCGAGAATCTCCCGACCCCCATCAGCTATCAGGGTTGGCACCAGCCCTCACCTGGTGGACTTGGTCAGTGTGCCCTGGGTGGGCCTGGGACTTCCAGCGAGGTGCAGGGAAAGAGGGCGCTTGGGCTTGTCTCCTCTGCTCACTCAACATTCTTTTCCTTCTTTTGTCTTTGTATTCAGTTCTCTCTGCTCCCAACCCCCGGTCCTCTGTCCCCTTCCGGTCCCAAAAACCCTGATGCATCTGGATTCCCACAGGATCAGTTGTTCTGCAGAGCAGAGGTCAGGGAGGGGATGGCCTTTCCCATCCTTTTTGTTCTAGTCCAGTGATCCAGCCTAATATCTTTGCTATCTTAGGTGATAGGCATTAGGGATTGGCTGCCAAGCCGAGAAGCTGAGTGGGAAATTCAGTAGAGCGGGCTTTTTGTTTATTTCTAATAGGAAGTTAGGAATTACTCCAGAGCACCGGCTGTGTTTTCAGCTGACACCCTTGTGTTCAGCCTCGGATGAAAGTGCTCCCGCTGACTTCCACATCCTCTGTCACCGGCTTCATTGATAGCAGCTGCAGATGACCCGGGGTAGAGCTTGGCTTTCTGCCTGCTGGTCTCTGCTCCGAAGTCCTTGCTTGGCTGACATCAAGTGACCAGCGCCCAAATCTGCCAGATGGCTTCAGAAAATATGCTCACCAGAGTCAGATGTAATTCAAGATGCTAGTACATGGAGGAAGTTCTAAGACCATCAGTTAGTGGTGGAGGTTGGTGGTTGGGTCCCATATCCCCTCGACATCCCAATGTCAGCAATGCAGCAAGGCCCAGACTAAGACAGTAGCTTGCAACTTGGGAAGAACATGCCAAATAATAATAGATATTATTATTAATGTCTGATACCTCTATGGAGACATTACAGTGTAGTATTAAGATCACCAGCTCAGGTCAGACCGCCTGGATTTGAAACCCCACTCTGACATTTGTTGTCTCTGTGACCATGGGGATGTTTCTTAACCTCTCTGTGTCTCGGTTTCCTCATCAGCGAAGTGAGGATGATGAAAGTGCCTATTTCATGAGGTTGTTGTGAGGATTACATGTGTCAGTATCCAGAAAACACTTAGAACAATGCCTGGCATATATCAAGTGCTCAATAACTGTCAACTACTGTTATCATCATTATTATTATTTTAATCCTTACAATGACACTGCAAGGAATGCATGTTGAAATTAAAAACTAGCTTCAAAGAGGTTAAATAACTTGTCCAAGTAACACATGGTAAGTGATGGACTCAGAGTGCGTGTACCAACCTCCACACCATGATGCCTCAATGCAGAGAGAGGAATGGAGAGCTGCCTGGGTCTGGCATCTCAAACCAGCATTCCCAACCCCAAAGATGTCCTTTTGAGTTTACCCAGGGCACTGGAGAAAGGGAGGTGGGTGGTGCAGGCTGTCAGAGTGAAGACATCTATTTGGATGCACAGTTAGCCAACTAGAAGATTGTGGGAGCAGCAAGAACTAGGGTGAGGGATGTTACACTTGCTCCATTCATCCTCGCTGCTATAATCCAGTGAGCTCCTTACAGTGGGATCTTAGAAGCAGAGTAGCTCCATGTGACTACCAAAACCTGGTCTATCACAGTCTAAGGGAAAAGGTGGAAGGCCATAGTTTAAGGTTTAAAGCAAAAGACACTCTTGATTGCTGTGGGTGACAATGTGCTAATGGTTTCTAATAATCTCCCAAATCTCCGTTAAGTGTTTGTCACATGGGCTGTGATTAAAAGCCCTTCTCCCAGGGGACTCTGGTAACCTTCTCTCCATCTGCCAGGTTCCATTTTCTCTAATTGGCTTGAGCACCTGGGCCTCCTTCAATGGAATTTACACCTATTAGAAGCAGTTTTCCATATACTATACAGATACCATCCTTGTTGTCTACTTTTGGTAAAAGAAATTCTTCCCCAAACTGAATAAGACTGAGAATTAAAATCCCCAGTACTAAAAATCTCTTGTGTTTAAGATCACTGACAAAACCATCCTAGGTTTCTGCTGAAGTTCATTGTTTTACAAATTGAAACAGGGTGCTTTTTTTGTAACCTACTATTTAGAAAACAAACAAACAATGAAACCCACATAAAACTATTTCAGAAATGCTACCACACAGAAAAGAAATCCTCTTGCCAAAATGCCACCATATAAAGAAGGCAATTGAAGAAAAGGGCACTCGTTGAAATACCACCACCATCATATTGAATTGGAAAGAAATTAATATCCTGCTTAACTCCATAAACCTTTTTTTCAATCACTCCTTATTTTAAAAAATGCAACCTATGTTTTAAAATTATATTTACCAAATGTCAACTTCCTTTATGTAAGGATAATAAAAAATTATTTGATCGGTTTTGGGTATCAGAAAAAATTTGGCTGCTAAATTGCAAAAATAGTTCAGAGATTACTGGGTTGGGTAACAGAAGACCTGTGTTCTAAACACGGGTGCTAGGTTCATTATTTATTTATTGCTGCATAACAAAATTACCCCAAAACTTAGTGGCTTGAAACAACAATCAATTATTAACTCTCATAATTTCCATGAGTCAGGAATTTGGTTCTGGCTCAGTTTTGCTCATGAGATTGTAGTCGATGTCCACCAGGGCTGCAGGATTAGCTCCCAAGAAGGCTCACTCACTTGGCTGTTGGCAGGAGGCCTCAGTTCTCCACATGGGCTTCTCCATGGACTGCCTGCGTGTCCTCAACGTATGGGGACTGCCCCCACCAGATGATTCAAGAGACTGAGGTGAAACCCACAGTGCCATCTGAGACCTCCACCGTGCCATTTACCAGACTCTATTGGTCACCCAGGCTGGCCATGATTCAATGTTGGATGGACTACACAAGAGCATGAACACCAGGAGGCGAGAATCACTGGGGCCACCTTAGAGACTGGCCACCATGGGTGGCTCTAACACTAACCAGTTCCAAGAAGCCTTCTGTTGGTGCCAAGTATTCCTTTCTTATTTTCCCATAACACCCAACTCCACTCACCACCCCACTAAATGCTTTTGCTTTCAGTTATACATAGAAATTTAGAACTGAATAGCACGGTAGCAATCACCTATTCCAATTCCAAATGCCCTTGGGATTAAATATAAAATGATATGTTTATGTGCTCCTCTACTAGATTCTAAGCTCCTTGAGGATGGGAACTCGCTCTTATTTTTACGTATTCCCAGTGGCCAGCATAAAGCCTGTAATGTAGAAGTGCTCCATGAATGTCTACTGAAGCTTTACTTGTCTTGGATGAATTATTTTTGTTCTCTGGACCTCAGTTTTCTCACTTGTATTGGCCTGGATGATTTTTAAGCCACTTGCCACTTTATCACATGAAGAGCTTTTTCCTAGTGTGGTGTGGTCATGTGGCATGATAGCTCTTCACCGCTTCCTGGAAGCATCTCCTTTTGGTTTGGGGTAGAGAGAGTCCACTGGCTATTGTACTGTGGAAGCAGAGACCCTCAAAAGACAGTGGTGGAATAAATCATCATCCAAGGGTTCAGTTTTTGAGCCAAGACTAATTCAAGAACACTTCCCAGGTGTGTTGTGGGAAGGGGAAAGAGGGATGACAATTCCAGGCAAAGAGATTCCCTTACTCTGTGAATTAATTTGATTGTTACTTCCCTGCTAGAAAACCCTTTGGTTCCCTACTGCCAACAGAGCAAAACTCAGATCCCTTAATCTGCATCCATGGATGCAAACCACCTTCCTCTTCATGGACCCCTTGCTCCAGGCATGCTGCACGCTGGCTGTCCCCTGTCTAGAGCAGCAGTTTCTTTATCCATGGTAATCCTTTACTCCGATGGAACCTCTGTCAAACAAACTCTAGGCCAACACTCTCCAAAGATCTCTCAAACTAAGTGTAAGTTCTTTTGGAAGTTGTATTCCCAAAAGACACTTGAAATTGAAACTATATTAAGATGCATTAAAAAAATTATGCCATATAATTGTCCCTAAAATATTTCATCTAATAGGGATTGGGAAATAGACTATAAATTAATTAATTGTGTCTTCTCGGGGTTTTATCTGATGTACCAAATCATGCTAGGGAAAAATTTGAGCCCGGGGAAAAAGAAAGATCTGGAGGTGACCTTCTATAACAGTGGGCTAGTAGCATACGCAGAGGCAGGTAGCCCTGTAAACAACGCCACTACACCATAAATCTCACATATCACAGTTTCCACTGCTTTGTAGCATACAGCCTCTGTATTGGGAGCTTCATAAAAATAAATTCACTTAAACTTATCCAATAAGCCTCTTTCACTGTTAAAAGATGGCCCTTAAGGGGGAACATGCTGATGTGGTTTTTCCTCCAGGCACTTGTCTAATGTGGTTTCAAGCAGGTGGTGTTTTCCCAGGTTCCCTCCTTTGGAAAATGTTGTGAGGACTTTGCTGAGAGCAGTCAATCACCCAGGAAGTACAGACAAGCCTATTCTTACCAAGTTATTCCTAAGTACACTGACTTCATTATTTGCTCATAATGTGAATAGGTATTTATTTAATGTCTCTCTTTGTATAGAGATTATCAGTTGGCCTGTGGGCCTTTCATCTCTCTGTCTACATTATTGTTGTCTGTTCCTTAAAAAGGAGGGTTACAGCTTAATGGTGGCAATTATAATCTCACATAAAGGTGCTGGGGAAGGGCAGGAGGATGCAGAGTAGGAGGTGACAGAAAGTGCAGGGAAAACCTGTGGATCTAACCTAGCCAGTCTGGATTAACCCACATCCTGCAAGGCAGCAGGCTCATGCAACAGTAACCCCGACCATGTTGTACATAGCAGTTTTCCAGAGCTTTCACGTCTTCTATCTCACTCTACCTTTGCAATTGCCTGGTTAGATAGGCATTATTATCCCCGCTTTACAGACTGTAAGAGCCAAGGCTCAGAGTATGATGAGGGTCTTAGTCACACTGGAACTTAGTGGCAAAATCACTTATTCCCAATGGTGCTCGATTGCAGGGCCAGCTCTAGGGAAAGTATGAAGTTGGCAAGGTTGTCCAGATCAGGCCTAGTCTCTAGATCTCAGGACGGACTCTAACAGGGGTAAATATCCGTATCGCTGGCCTACTTCAGGGTTAGGTGCCTTGAGAGGCCCATAGCGCTTCTCCAATAGTGGCGCTTTCCATGAGCAACCAGTGAGTATAAGAGAGAATGTGGGTCTCTCTCTTGGGCAGTTTCCCTTGAAATCTTGTTTTCCCCACTGTATTGCTGATGGTAAAGGGGGCTGAGCCTGAGGCAGATGTCTGCCCTCCATTCCTACAGAAACCCCTGTCCCGCCTTCCTTGGTTGGGCTCTCCCAGACCTCCCTCACTGACATGATTTATTGCCCTCATTAAATGGGATGCTTAGCCAAATTCAATGGATTTCATGTCTTCCCCACAAGGAAATCCCCTTAGGAAGCAAGCTGACATGGTGTCTGAAAGAAGAAAGAAACTACAAATGAAAGCGATTAGCCCAAAGAGAAACTCTGCAGTTTCTCCTTCCAGGCCTTCTCTAACTTGACTTTGAGCTGGGCCAAGACCCAAAGGCATTTCTTTTTAATTTAATTATCTCCAGGGAACCATAGCTAGAAATCAGGCACAAACATGTCTGCCCTACACGGCAGGTACACCACTTCTTGTGTGATGGCTGGGGCTTCTGGGGGTTGGAGGTCTTGTGGGTGACATCAACTCTCTTCCCACAAACAAACAGACCCTTTCAGAAAGCCAGGTGGAGCCCACCATGTGGGGCAGAAGCAGACTCTCCGTGTTACCCGCTTGTTCTGTCAGGAGACCATATGGTGGAAGAAAAGGGGAAAGGGATGCTGCCGGCTTGGCGGGGCCAACAGAGATTGGCAGCTGGATTAAGCCTCTGCCTGCCTGCAAGGAGTTGGGCACTTTGATGACAGATTATTTCACCCTGCAGCCAATGAATAGAGCTTTTGTCAACATCATCTGTTGGGGAGCAGGGTGGCCCACTGTTCAGTTGCTTCCAAGAACGGCTTTGTCATGGACTTTTCCTGTTATTCAGAATTTACTAAACATTAGTTTCTTGGGCTAAAATCTTTCATGCCAATGAAAGGTGGGTGATAAAAATGCATTTCTCTCTCTCCCAGCCACTCACCATCTTTTTTTTCCTGAATCTATCCCCTTCCCTCCGAAACAATCAAATAAACATGCCACAGTCTCTTAAGACTTGTTAGGCAGAAAAAAGGGTCCTGGATTCTGGTTTTGTCTCTGCCAGGTGTTCATAACTGTGTGTGTAGGGCAGGGGCGCCTTCCTGCCTTACTCACTCCTTCGTTGGTTTCCTCATCTAAAAAGTGAGGCTATTCACAAATTTTACTCCTGGGCATATTTCTGAGGGTATGTGATAAGATGAGGGAAATTGCTTAGAGCTCTTCAGAAGGCAGAAACTTTTATTCACTCATACACAGTACTTGTGTGAGTTTAGAGGTTAGTTAGAGGTCTTTGGAGTGATAGAAGGCTGCAACTTTAATGAATAATTTGACAGAGGTCTGATGCTCTTCTTGAGCTCTCCCTGGGCAAATGCAGCTGACTGTGGATCAGTTCTTGGATTTGTAAGCATGTGGGGCTGGAGGAGAGCATCCAACTTGCTGAGCCTCCCAGGACAGGCACAGAAGGAAGTGGGCAGCAGTGGCCACCAGCCCATGTTCCAGAGGAGCCTGAGCTGGGTGTCATTACTGTCCCAGAGCTGGAAAGGATGCTCCAGACACAGATACTACAAGGTCGTGCTTAATCCCAGGGTCCCCCTCCTAAGCCACCGACCCCCTCCACCCTCTCAGGATGCCTTTTGCAGTGAACATTTGCAAACACTAGATGTAAAGTTGAGATGGTCTGTGCTCTTAATCCCGAAAAAAGGAAAGCTTCATGGGTAGTTTAGAACCTTAAAAAGAACACGAATACCTTTTGCTGAACACAGCAACTTTCTCAGAGCAGTAGAAAGGGAGAGGCTGTTAATAAATTGGTTCTCTGCACAGCCCGGGGGCATCCTTGGGGAACACAGGGTTGGCCCCGCACGTACTCCTATAAACATACTTGATGTGCTCCAGGCTCAAAAACCCAAATCCACACCCTCCCACTCAGTGCCACTCCTTTCTCTTTCTTTGTTCTCCCCTTCCAAGCCAAACTTCTTGAAGAGAAGTCTACACTCTGTCCTCACTAACACGACTCACCCCTGAGCCTCCTATACTCTGGCTTTCCACTTGCCCCTGAAAATGCTCTTCCACAAGCTACTGACCACCTCTTAATTGTCGACTCCAGGGGCTGTTCAGTCCTGCTCAAAGCCCTCTCCTCCCAGGGCTCCTGCAACACCGCACCCTCTACTCTTCTGAATCTCCTTTTAGTTCCTGGTTCTTCCTTCTTGGATTCCTTCACTGACTCTATACCCTGTACCCCTTAAATATTTGCTTTCCTCTGGGTTCTGGTCTTGGTCTTCTTTGTTTTCCTCATTCTTCATATTTTTAGTGAACCGTTGTCATTTTATAAAATGGTTGACAAGCCCCCCTGAACGGCCTTCTTCAGAGAATTCTCCACCTTAAGAGTTTAGGTGGAAAGCAGACAGAGTCTAGGTGCTCACTTTCCCACCCTCCCTTGAAGTGCAGGCATGTGACCTGGGCTCTGGCAAATAGATACACCTGAAACCTGCCTTTGAGTGGGAAGCCAGGCTCAAAAAGGCACGCACTGAGGGGCTCCATTCTGGCGAGGATAGGTGTTGCCATGTCCACGTTCTAGAAGTAGTGTCCAGTGTCCAGAAGTACTAGCTGTGGTTTACGTGCCCTGTGTTGCTACGGTCAGTGTGAGGGCCACCCCCTGCTTTCCACCAGGATCCGTGTCTTGAATAACAGCATTGCATCATCACATCTACATGACTTGCTGTCTTTAACCCCAAGTCTTTGACTGACCCTCCTAAATAGCTCTTGATTTTGTCTCCTCCTGTGTCGCAGCACCACTACGTTAGATTAGGATCTCACTTGCACTATTGAAACAGCCTCTTAATGAGTTTCCCTGCCTCTTGCCTTTCGATCTAATTTGCACGGCTGTCAGAGTGGTCTTTCCCAAACGTGAAATTGACTTTGTTGTTCCTACGTTTAAAACCTTCCAGTAGCTCCTCATTGCTTTCAGGATAAAATCTGGATCCTTTAACATGACACTCGGGTTCCATCTCCTACTACTACCCCCCCCCCAACACCATGCTCCGGCCATATCTAACTGCCTGTGTTTCCTGCACATGCTGCCCTGATTCATAGCTCTAGACCTTTGCTCACTACGATCCTGGAGATCCCTGCCTGCTCCAGTCTCACCCACTCGCCAGCAGGATAACAGAACCAGAGTACCTCTGATTCTGACCGAGAGCCAAGCCTGCTGGTTCATTGGAAGGCCCTCACCTTAAGAAAATGGAGATGCCTGCTTCCCTGTGTCCAGGGTCTCTGGAATAAACAGAACCCTAGGAGGACAACAAATAAACAGAACCCTCATTCATTTATTTCTCCAGCCCATATTTATTGAATGACTACTCAGTGTTAGGTACTGAGCTAGGTGTTGGGACTAAGCAGTAGACAGCCATTGTCCATCTTCATGGAGCACAGAACCAGCTGAACTCACACTGTCTGAGGCGAGCCTGCTTATCTGGACTTCTGCACTGTCTTCTGAGTTCCACTCCAGTTCCCAGCTCCACCACTGCCCCCACTGGCGAGCTCCCACCTCCTCTCCTCTCCTCTCACAGAGGGTTGCATCCTAATTGCCATGTCCTTTTCTCCACCCAGCTTGATCTCCTTGATCTCTTTCATCCATCCATCACAAAGGACTGGTTCCTCCTAGAAGTCCCTGGTGCCGTGCCTGACTCCATTCCTTGAATCAGATACCTTGATTATTAATGCCAGTCCAGGCTGGACTTGAGTTGGCCACATTTGTGGCCAAGGTGTTAAATTCACACCTTGTGAATTTAACTTTTAACTCTTCTGTAGAGGAAAGTAGTTCCTTTGATCACCATCCTTCTCAACCTCCCATCCATACACCACTCTTCACTTTCTTCTCTCCCCATTGGGTCACTGCAAGTCTTGCCATTTAAACTGCCCTCTTCCCCCATGATTTTCCATGTATAGCAAATGTTTACTCTTCCTTCAGACTGAGCAAAGGTCACCTCATCTGGGAAGTCCTCATCCCACCCCTACTTTTCCCACACATTATCTTCGTGATATGCTGTATTTTTATAAGCACTTTCCCAATTCTACTGTAATTCTGTCTTCCCCACGAAGCTGAGACTACGTCTTTTTTTTTTTTTAATATTTATTTATTTATTTTCTTGGCTGCATCAGGTCTGAGTTGTGGCATGCGGGATCTTTGTGGCGGTGCTTGGGTTTCTCTCTAGTTGTGGCACATGAACTCAGTAGTTGTGGCACGAGGGCTTAGGTGCCCTGCAGCACGTGGGACCTTAGTTCCCCGATCGGGGGTCAAACCTGCGTCCCCTGCATTGGAAGGTGGATTCTTTACCACTGGACCACCAGGGAAGTCCCCGAGACTACGTCTTAAAGCATTATTGTATCCCCTGTTCCTGACCCACCATGTGACCTAAAGTAGAATATAATATACATATAAATAAAGTAAATGCAAGGAGGAAATCCAAATCTCACACTGAATTCAAAGCTGTAAAATTATATCACCTTTCCAATGTTCCCCTTTCTTTTGGTGGCACGTAATGTTTATGCAAGGAGTGAGATGAGCAAATGACGATGCTGGTCTTCTAGTTCTAAAAAGAATCCATCTTCTGTTTTTTCTCCTCCTTTTACTCTGTGGCAAATGTTTAACAACTGGTTCACTGGGAGAAAGCCCTGTTTAGTAGTGTTTGCCAATTTCCAGGTTGTAAATACTCTCACCATGGCTGATTTCAAGCTGTACCAACACGATGGTTCTGAATGTGGAGTTGGGGAAGATGTGCATGATGACCCTTGTGAGCCAGTAGGAGCCAGCTCCCGGGCACCATTGCCTTCCTTCACTCTTCACAGCTAACTAGACCAAGTCCAGCTCATCCTTCCATAATTCTCAGCATCCCAGCTCTTCTTCAGCACTTCATGCCTGACCACATCTGCCCTTCCTTCCGTATCCCACCTTTTTGCCAGAGGAGTCTACCTTTCCAGTGTTATAGTTTTTCATTGCATTAGTTTCCTGTGGCTGCTGTAATAAATTGCCACAGACTTGGGGGCTTAAAACAACACAAATGTATTCTCTTGTGTTCTGGAGGCCAGAGGTCTGAAATCAGTTTCACTGGTCCAAAATCAGGGTGTTGGCAGGGCCGTGCTTCCTCTGGAGTCTCTAAGGAAGAATCTGTTCCTTACCTCTTTCAGCTTCTGGTGACTGCCGGCATTCCTTGTCTTGTGGCTGCATCACTCCAGTCACTGCCCCTGTGGTCACATTACCTTCTCCTCTTCTGTCTGTGTCAAATATCTCCCTGCCTCTCATGTGGACACTTGTGATTGCATTTAGGGCCCTTCTAGATAATCCAGGATAATGTTCCTATCTCGTGATCCTTAACTTAATCACATCTACAAAGACACTTTTTCCTATAAGGCAGCATTAATGGGCTCCAGAGATCTTTGGGGGCCGTTATTCAGCCTACTGCATTCATTATTTTTAAAATAATGAGATTGTCATACTGAGTGAAGTAAGTCAAACAGAGAAAGACAAATATCATATGATATTGCTTATACGTGGAATCTAAAAAAAATGGTACAAATGAACTTATTTACAAAACAGAAACAGAGTCACAGATGTAGAAAACAAACTTACAGTTACCAAGAGGGAATGGGGAGTGAGGGATAAATTGAGAGACTGGGATTGACATACACACACTACTATATATAAAATAGATAGCTAATAAGAACCTACTGCATAGCACAGGGATCTCTACTCAATACTCTTTAATGACCTATATGGGAAAAGAATCTAAAAAAGCGTGGATATATGTATAACTGATTCACTTTGCTGTACAGCGAAAACTAACACAACATTGTAAATCAACTATACTCCAATAAAAATTAATTTAAAAAAATAAAATAAAAAATAAAAATAATGGCTTTCCCCATTAGAGTTGCCATAGCACTAACTCAGCCAGAATGGAGAATAAGCACTATCTTTTGCCCTCGTCAGTGTGTTGGTGTATTCTCCTATGCTTTCCTCTGCTTGCCTGGCTTTTTCCAGTCTGTTTGGCTTACCTCTGGTGATCTCTCAGCCATTAATAATCCTAATTTCCTGTTGGCAGTCTTTTGACTCATAGTAAGTAGAAGGTTTGTTTTCCAAAGAAAAACACACATAGAGTTATTTTAATGGTTAAATAACCCACTAGATATTAGCTTGTGAGTGTGCTGTGCTCTAAAGTGGTGTGTGTGTGTGTGTGTGCGCACGCATGTGTCTTGACTATGTGCTGCATCAGAACAGTTCTACAGGATGTGGAAAAGATAAAGACATGGGCCAATCAACCCCAAGGGAATGCTGATAATAAACTGGTCATAAATTATCTCAGGAACATATCTCCCTGGGGACCAGTTATAATGGCCTCATAGGATGCTCATTCATAAATGTTCGTGTATCTGGAAGCACATCACTATCCCCAAATGTAGAAAATTTGGGAAATATGGGAATAAAAAGAACCAATCATAGCCTAACCTAACCACTATTGGCATGTTGGTGCCAATAAAGCTGTGATGACCATCTTTCTGCAAATTGCTTTTCCATATTTAAGGTTATTTCTTTATATCCATGAATTCCAAGAATGACTGGGTCCAGTTGAATATTGTTAAAAATACTTCATATAACTTCTGGGTTCCAGTGGCTCCATACCATTTTCAGCCCAGAGATCGAGGCCTCCTGAGATCAGCCCACCTCTCCCTGTCCAAGCTCCCTCCACTTTATCCCCCCATGAGAACCAGCCACTATAGCCAGGCTCGTTTCCTACTGCCTCCTACATGCTGCCTGTCTGTCCTTTTGCTCTGGTGTAGCTTCTTGGGTTCTTCAAATGCCCAGTCTTCTCAGATTGCCCATCCCTTGCCTCTCCTTCAAGGCCCAGTTCAAGTCCCCTCTGGAGAAAACCCTTCTTTTAAAAGGCTGCCATTGGACTTTCATGGTGGTCCAGTGGTTAAGACTCCGTCCTTCCACTGTAGGGGACACGGGTTCTATCCCTGGTTGGGGAACTGGGATCCCGTATGCCATGCGGTGCATCCATAAAAAAAAAAAAAAGGCTGCCACATGTGAGGTCAGTGTTATGCAGGGAAAAGAGTATCTGATTTGGAGTCAGAGTCTCTGGGTTCATGTCCATGAGGTCCCTGAGATAAAAGTCCTTCCGGGAACTCAATTTCCTCCGCTCATAAAACAAGAGTTATGATCCTGGCTCAGAGTTTGTCCAACATTGTCATAAATATGTAAAATAATGAATAGGAAAAAGTTTTAAAAGCTTCATAAACACAGGGCTATAATGTTGTTTCTGCCTTCACCAATTCTCCTTTCATCCTTATTGTCTATGCAACATAATTAATAGCACTTGATAGACTGACCTATTTATTCTTCAATAGCATCACATACCTGGAACTATATTCTTGCCTGTTATAATGTTGTATAGGAAGCTGGCTTGTTCACTGTAGCCTGTGTGTGTGTCTCAGCCCTCCAGCTAGATTGGGATGTACAGGTGTAGAAATAGTGCCTTATGCTTCTTTTGTCCCCCATGACGCCTAGCACAATGCTGAACACAGTGAAGGCGCTGAATGAACACTTGACTGGAAGCTTATGTAGCCTTACCACTGTGCCATGCCAGCTTAAATTCTTCTTAAAAAGTTTAACTTATCATTAAGTTTCAAATTGCAAGGTGATCTGCATTAGCCACAGGGCACTGTGTACATCTCAAAAACATGTTACTGGGTCCTTGAACAAAGAAGTAGTGGGGATGGTGCTGGTAGATTTGTACTAATCTCTCACTAGGCTTCCAAAGCCATCAGAAAAGAACATGCTTGGATCTAAGTTTTGGTCAATGTTCCTTCGTGGTTCTCCTTTTTATCACCCTTTCCCTAGTATTTTTTTTAAAAAATACAAATCTTGAATAAAGTAAAAGGAAACAAACTAGGTTAATGTCATTTTCAACGTGGACGTTTCAACAGAGAAAAGATCCAAAATTTCTAAAATCAGAATCTTTAACAGTGAACTAGGAAACTATGTGGTATAGGTTGATCACATTTTAAGAAAATCCAGTTTCTAGAAACCCAAATTTATAAAATTGAAATTAGGAAGCAAATTTTCACAGGAGTCTTTTACTAGGAAATTCCTCATTCTTGTATCACTCCTGAGTCAATTAAAATGGACTTAAGGTAAAAATGTTTAATTTTCACTCACCAATCAGGACCACAAGTATTGAGTAAAGTGAATTGCATCCATATAAATTTAATAATTTTATATTCATCAAATCTTCATTCTTGATATATTTACTTGCTCAGTGAGTCATTTGCTTAAAGGTGATCTTGATTTTTCGCTTTTCCTGCTTTGGCTGAAATGTTTCAGCTTAAAGTTATGTGATAAATGGGGGTTTTCTTATCTTAAGATGAGGCACCAGAATTGATCTCTTTTGAAGGAATTTGTACTCCAATTGAGCAAAGAGGATTCTTTCAATGCTGCTTTGATACTTGGCACTGAACCAAGAAATCTAAAATTAGCTGCCTTCAGAATCCAGGTGTGGACTAAGTGGAAGCAATTCAGTTTGCCCCAGGAAGTCACAGAAATTGTTGAAACAGTAAATACAGGTCTGGTCAAACTGCTTCCTTCACTAAAGCCAACTTTTCAGGATTGCCTCTTTCTGCAAGGAACAGAAAGCTACCGTAATTCAGAGCTGAAAGGGACCAGAGAGGGCATCTTGTATAAACACTTCAGGTCAGCGGAATGAAGTAACTGGCTTTTCTGAGCCTGTTTCCACACTGCCAAATGGGGTCATATTACTTGCCTCCCCACCTCTCAAAGGTACTGTGAGGATTAAGTGATTGGGCTTTTTCCATAAAAAGAATGAAATAATTGCATTTGCAGCAACATGGATGGACCTAGAGATTATCATATTAAGTGAAGTAAGTCAGATAGAGAAAGACAAATACCGTGTGATATCACTTATATGTGGAATGTAAAATATGGCACACACTATTATTCAACATAGTTTTGGAAGTCCTAGCCACAGCAATCAATGAAGAAAAGGAAATAAAAGGAATCTAAATTGGAAAAGAAGTAAAACTGTCACTGTTTGCAGATGACATGATACTATACATAGATAACCCTAAAGATGCCACCAGAAAACTACTAGAGATCAGTGAATTTGGTAAAGCTGCAGGATACAAAATTAATGCACAGAAATCTCCTGCATTCCTATACACTAAGAACAAAAGATCAGAAAGAGAAATTAAGGAAACAACCCCATTCACCACTGCAACAAAAAGAATAAAATACCTAGGAATAAACCTACCTAAGGAGGTAAAAGACCTGTACTCAGAAAACTATAAGACACTGATGAAAGAAATCAAAGATGACACAAACAGATGGAGAGATATACCATGTTCTTTGATTGGAAGAATCAATATTGTGAAAATGACTATACTACCCAAAGCAATCTGCAGATTCAATGCAATCTCTATCAAATTACCAATGGCATTTTTTACAGAACTAGAACAAAAAATCTTAAAATTTGTATGGAGACACAAAAGACCCCGAATAGCCAAAGAAGTCTTGAGGGAAAAAAAACAGAGCTGGAGGAATCAGACTCCCTGACTTCAGACTATACTACAAAGCTACAGTAATCACGACAATATGGTACTGGCACAAAAACAGAAATATAGATCAATGGAACAGGATAGAAAGCCCAGAGATAAACCCACACACCTATGGTCAACTAATCTATGACAAAGGAGGCAAGGATATACAAAGGAGAGAAGACAACCTCTTCAATAAATGGTGCTGGGAAACCTGGACAGCTACATGTAAAAGAATGAATTAGAACACTCCTTAACACCATACACAAAAATAAACTCAAAATGGATTAAAGACCTAAATGTAAGACTGGACACTATAAAACTCTTAGAGGACAACATAGGAAGAAGGCTCTTTGACATAAATCACAGCAAGATCTTTTTTGACCCACCTCCTAGAGTAATGGAAATAAAAACAAAAATAAACAAATGGGACCTAATGAAACTTAAAAGCTTTTGCACAGCAAAGGAAACTATAAACAAGATGAAAAGGCAACCCTCAGAATGGGAGAAAATATTTGCAAACGAATCAACAGACAACAGATTAATCTCCAAAATATGCAAACAGCTCATGAAACTCAATATTAAAAAAACAAACAACCCAATCAAAAAGTGGACAGAAGACCTAAATAGACATTTCTCCAAAGAAGACATACAGATGGCCAAGAGGCACATGAAAAGCTGCTCAACATCACTAATTATTAGAGAAATGCAATGGGCATCATCAGAAAATCTACAAAAAACAAATGCTGGAGAGGGTGTGGAGACAAGGGAACCCTCTTGCACTGTTGGTGGGAATGTAAATTGATACAGCCACTATGGAAAACAGTATGGAGGTGCCTTAAGAAACTAAAAATAGAATTACCATATGGGCCAGCAATCCCATTACTGGGCATATACCCAGAGAAAACCATAATTCAAAAAGACACGCACCCCAATGTTCATTGCAGTACTATTTACAATAGCCAGGTCATGGAAGCAACCTAAATGCCCATCAACAGATGAATGGATAAAGAAGATATGGTACATATATACAATGGAATATTACTCAGCCATAAAAAGGAACGAAATTGGGTCACTTGTAGAGACGTGGATGGACCTAGAGACTGTCATACAGAGTGAAGTAAGTCAGAAAGAGAAAAACAAATATCGTATATTAACGCATATATGTGGAATCTAGAAAAATGGTACAGATGAACCGGTTTGCAAGGCAGAAATAGAGACACAGATGTAGAGAACAAATGTATGGACACCACGGGGGGAAAGTGGCAGGGGTGGTAGTGGTGGTGGGATGAATTGGAAGATTGGGATTGACATAGATACACTAATATGTATAAAATGGATGACTAATTAAAAAAAATAAAATAGAAAAATACAAAAAAATAAAATATGGCACAAATGAACTTTCCTATGAAAGAGAAACAGACTCACAGACATAGAGAACAAATTCATGGTTGCCAAGGGGGAGGAGGGGTGGGAGAGGGATGGACTGGGGTTTTAGGATTAGCAGATGTAAACTATTATGTATAGAATGGATAAACAACAAGGTCCTACTGTATTGCACAGGGAACTATATTCAATATCCTGTGATAAACCATAATGGAAAGGAATATGGAAAAGAATGTATAGTACGTATAACTGAATCGCTTTGCTGTACAGCAGAAATTAACACATTATAAATCAACTATACTTCAATAATATAAATTAAAAAATTTTTTTAAGTGAATGGCTTTTTAAACTGTAAGCATAAGGCGTTATTCTTTTCTACATTCACTTTGGTGTTTCTAAATCATGTCTACACATTCTTTAACACTCCTTCCATCCAGAAATCCCCTCCCTTTGACTATAGGCAGCCAACCTCAAAGACTTTCTTGTAACCAATAGAAGCAGCCCACTTTTGAGGCCAGGTCAGAAAAGGCAATTCAGCTTCTGCCTGGTTCTCTTGGGATGCTCACTCTGGAAGAAGCCGGGCACCATGTTAGAAGTTCAACTACCCTGAGATGCCATGCTGTAGGGAAACCACCTGGAGAGGCCAAGTGCAGGCCCTCCGTCAGCAGTCCTCATCTTCAAGTCTCACCCAGGCCAGACACCAGACACGTGAGTGAATGAGCCTTCGGAAGACATTAGCCTCCAACCACTGAGATATCTCAGATTTTGAACTTCCCAGTTGATGTCCCAGACATCATGGAACAGAGATGAGCCTCTGTCCTTTCTGAATCCCTGACCCATAGAATCCATGAGCATAACAAAATGGTTGTTTTTTGGCTACTAAATTTGTGCTGTTTGTTATGCAGCACTGGTAATGGTAACAGTCACACTGCAACCACAGGAACAACACCAAGCACTGTAGTTGCTCTGTGCCAGGCACAATGGCAAGCACCTCACATACTGACTTGACTACATCCTGACCACAGCTCAGTGAGGAAGTCATGATTTTCCATCTCACAGTGAAGAAACTGATGATCAGAGGGGCTAATGAGTCACTCAGGTTCCACAGGGACTAAGTGGCAGGGCCAGGACTGACACCTGGGTCTGGCCTGACCGCAAAGCCCACCCCTAAGCCACAGCTGAGTCCTCCCGTGTAGTGGGTGATGGCTGACCGTCAACGCACACCTTTCCCTGATGCCCAATGTGTTTGGTTCCTCTAGTTCCTCTCTTTTCCTATTTGCGACTTAAAATCCCCTTCTTTCAAGAGCTGGAATGAAACCTCCTCATATTTCTGACTTGGTCAACTTTCAAGCTGGCCTGGTACCACCAGGGAGGTTTTCAGACTGTGAGGCCATTTTGCCCATCCCTAAGGCTGAACCAACCACGAGGCTTTACCTCACAAGCCCTGCTTTGCCTCACAGGCCAAGCTCATCAGATCTAGTTTTCTTCTGAGCTGTGGGGAGAAAATAACAAATAATTCACAGAGCAACTCATTCATACATTCTAATCTCAAAAATATGCTGGGTGACCAATTTGTTCTTGGCCCCCAGAGCCATTAGCACACTTGTGACAAATTATCCAGAAGGTTCTCCACACATTGGTGATCTCAACCCACTCTTGTGGGCTTCCAGCCTCCAGACGGCTCCTACATGAGGTTGTGTAGCTCAGGCTGCTGCCCTGGCAGGGCCTTCCATATCCGGAAGGGAAAATCCACGCCAGCATTGGTCCTGATACCCACAGATCCCCTGGAGCTGTAGATCCACCCAAGGACCCACATAAAAGCATGTGCCTTTGGATGTCTTCAGGAGCAGCACTCAGAATGCACCTCTTTGCCTTGCACGTAAAGATCTACTTTGGCTGTTCACGTGTATTCTCCGAGCAGTAGTACCTGCAAGCTTAGTCCGTCCAATCCCCACCAAGCCCAAACCTCAGGCACCTCTTGCTGGCAAGAGGCCACCTTCAAAGGCAGACATGAAAGAAGGTAGGCACTAAGTCTTCCACTTAAAGCTGTCACTACCACAGAATGTGAAGGGAGCTGGCTCCTCGTTCTAGCAGTGAAATCCCTTGTAGAGCCCCTGTCTCATCCTGTCTTGTGACTGCAATGCTCCAGAAAGGGCTCTGACTAACCAGCCAGCACCTCTGGGCTTGGAATTGCCCCACAGCTCATCTGTGGGGAGCTGGGAGGGTTCTCCTTCCAATTCAAGTTGGCACTGAGCTCCTACCACGTGCTGGGCATTGGAAATACTAAGACGCATAAGCCAATTCCTGACCTCACTTGCAGATGAAGACATTTGTTCTCAGTCTTGACTTCCAGGTATACCATCAGGTGTCAATCGGTTGTGACAAGTCACTTACTATCAATAACAGGACGTACCAAAGATTTGAAATAAGAGTGGATGCGTGATTATATGCACAATATTGTTGCTTAGTGAGGGGGTTACGATCTTCCCATCTCACAGTGAGGAAACTCTTTCTGACATAGGAAAAGGGGCTGGAGAGAGGCAGTCTGAGCTCTGTGGGAAGCACATGGTGAATGGCACACTTGCGAGCATCATCTGTCTTGCACCTTGAGGGAGAAGGCTGAGAACTGCTGTGAGCCCAGCGAGGGCAGGGTGTGGGCTACGCACAGAACCACAATCCATACAACCAGCAAAGCGGCTTCCTCTGCTCTTCCCCACACAGAAGGGACTAGCCAGCAGTAGGCTGCCTTTCAAGAAGCCAACAAAGCAGAAGGGACGGTTGTCTTTTGACTCGGGCAAGATTTTGTTCATTTGTTGTTTGTTTAGGAAAAGAACGGTGCACCGGTTCTAGCTGTGGCAATGTCTGGCACTGTGAGCGTCCCCTCTGTAGCTGATATCTCACAGGGGACCCATGATGAATCACATGGTGCGCCGTGCTAAGTTAATCTCTTCAATAACGTTAATAGAAACGTTATTTATTTCTACAGTGCTGTAAACTTACAGAACATGTCACATTCACCGGCTGTGGTAGGTTCAACTTTAAGACCCTTCGGGGTGGGTCTTACCGCCATCTCCATGTGAAGAAATAACCTCAGAGAGGTCCTGTTCCTAGTCCACAGCAGGTGAGTGACAGAGCTGGGATTTAAATCCAGATCTTCTGTTTCCAAACTGTATTTCTTGCATTAAACCCACGTGTGTTACACCGCGCCTCGTGAAGGTGAGGGACGAAGATGTGGCTACATCTTCAATGGTGTCGTCTAAAGGGAATGGAGGCTGGTTTCATGTTGTTGGATAAATGTCTCACTGGCTCACGGAAGCCTGTTTCTCGGTAGTGGTGATACATCTCTCTGCTTAGTCTGTCTTCTTGGCCACCCTCCTGCAGAATTTCCTCTGCTTTAAATACACACATACCTCCCACCACACACATACCCAGGACTATTCCAGAACTGGCAGGGGGGAATGCTTCCACTTAGAACTTTGGTAAGCAACCCAAACCAGTGACTGCCTGAGAGCCCACAGGTCTTATTCCTGCTATTGGAAGATCAGAACACCTACCAGTAGCCATGGTTGCCATTGAGCTGGCATTTGGGCTCTTACGCATGTAGACTTAAGTCACTTACTGTGACTTAAATCACAGGAAATCTTGCAGAGAAGAGGGAGTGAAAAATTCTCCCCCAGGTTTGCCCCTCTCTCCCAACACACACACGCACCCACACACACACACACACACACACACGCACCCCCCCACACACACACACCTGTCCTACACCCATGGATCAGGCATCGGCTCTGTGACCAAGGTGCTCCACCCAGGGGAGAACGTGGTACCCAAACTGTGACATGGGCACTGCTCATCAAGTGCCATTTAAAGCCAAGGACTTTTCACCCCTCATTCAAAGTGTTTCTCAAAGTGCTTATTGAACTTCTAACTGAATGGCCACTTAAAGGGTGATTGCAGCCCTCCCACAGTCAAAAAAATGAAACTTTTGGTTTTGTTAATGCTGAGTCTTGGCTCAGGGTCTGAAGGCTGCATGGACTTCTGCCCCGTACGTGCATACATTTGGAGAACTGCTCAGTTAGCCTTCCAGGAAAAACACGCTCGCGTCCTGCTGTATTCCTTCAGCTTTGGTCTTGTCAACACAGGGATCATTGAAAGCCTAACTCTAAAGCTTTGGACCCCTTTGTTCTCTGAACATGAAGGGCAAGATGCAGAGTAATCATATAACAAAGAATGAAACTATGGTTGTCGGTGGGGACACCTGCCATTTCTAGAGCACTTCATCCTTCTGGAGGGCTTGCATGATATCATTTGACCCACACAGCACATCTCAGAGGTGAAATTGAGCCAGACTTTTTAATCACCATTACGTGGATGAAGAAGCAGAAATCTATAAATGTATAACGAGATACAGGGTGAAAGTGTGTGTGTGTTGGGGGGTGTACATACACACACGCACACGCTCAGAAAGGAGGAATCATCTCATCATTTAAAACTACCTAAGATGACATCTGATGATAGGGGCTTTTGTATCATTTTAATTTTCTGTTTATTATTCCATATCAGGGTTATCTGGAGTCATGCTGACTCTGGGCCCAGACCAAACAGAGAGGGAAATCCCACAGGCAGGAGCCAGCCTGCAGCTGAAGTTCACCTGCTCTGGACAAACAAGAGAGGGGAGAATATGTCGCCTGTGCTGTGGGCTGCCTGGCTCTCCTATCTAGAGCCTCTGACAGTTTGAGTGGCTGGTGGAGAACTGTCAGCTGCACCGACAAAATTCATAGAACTGATGATCAGAATTTTAGAGCTATGCATAACCTTAAAGAACCCAAGTAAGCTGCCTTTTAATTGCAGGTAGTGTTCCAGAATTGGGTTTCTTCCCCTGTGTGTTAGTACCCTTGGTAGCATGAGTTACCCCTATTCTAGAAAACAATGGCTGGTCCAGAGTCATCCAAGGGCTATTCTTGCGGTGCTCACTCTTAGCCCCCTCCCCTCCACCCTATTTCTGCAACACCAGCCACTGGTCTAATAATCAACTCTATTACCTCACAGTAGTACAGAGCCTTCCTTCCCTGCGTGCTAGAAACCAGCCCAGAGGCCAACCTGGAGAGCCTGTCACCCACTTTATGTTACACAAGTTCTTGTAAACTTTGCATCTGACTTTTCCTTCTCCTTGGAGGATCTTGGGGTTGGATAAAAAAGTTGATGAAGCAAGTTAGTATCCTGTGCTTATTTTCCAACTTCATCTGAAATTGTTATAAAATACATTAAAAAAATTATTTTTAAACAAAAACACTAGCAGAAACTGAAGGAGCCTCAGTTAGTTCCTACGAGGTAATATATCCTTTGGACAGATGTGTGTCTGTGCGCATTGTCCCCCCCTCCATTAAGCACCCCCTGGGGAATGCCCAGGTACAGCCTCTGGAAAGGATTGGAACGCTTTTCGGCACCAACAGCCCTCAGAAAACCCCATGGCTTTTATGACAGTTCCCTTGCATTCCCATGGCTGCTGTGTCAGGCACTATGTAAAAGTTAGCCTCCAACGTGGGGTCCCTGGCCTTGTAAAATGTACACCCTGAGCTTCAAGAGTTTCCCGGAATGCAAGCAGGAGACACTGAGCTGTTCTGAGCTCTTTGGGTTTGGGGCGGGGGACCTGAGGGGCGCGCTGTGAGCGGCTGTGGTTCCAGCTCAGCCTCCAGGTCTGGGAGCCATTGTGACTGGGGTCTGCTCTGGATCTGGCGGGCAGATGAGTGTGTCCAGCCTCTGGGTCCCTTGCTGAGGTGCAAAGAGGAAAACCCTCGCTCCTGTTTCCCGTCACAGTCAGGGGATTTGTGTTCAGACCGAGGAAATCCCGTGATCTTCCAAAAGGAGCACGCATCACGGGGGCTGGGGGATGAAGCCAGGCCGAGTGGGGCGAGGCCTGGCTGATGACCTCCCTTCTGCCCCCCTCTTCTCCTGAGGAGCAGGCCATACAGAAGCCCCCCCCCCAACTTTCTCTCCCCTCTCATCTTTTCCTCTTATCGTTTGCATTTGCATCTCACTCACATGTCGAGCTAGCTAATGGTAAGACTGACTGCATAATTTCCCAGCTGACTTCAGATGGAGGGAAGTAATGCCCTTGTGAGGTAAATTTGCCCAGGCAACCAGGAGTAAGATGGGGTCTGCAGTGTGTGTTTAGCCAGCTGTATGACAAATAGCCAAGCCTCTCTAGAGAGCTTCAGGACCCCTCTGTACTTCTCTTCCTCTCCTTTTCCTTCAACAGGGCCAGACAATCCCCCACGGGCTGCAGAGGGCAAGGTGGGCATCCTTCAGAGTTAACTCCTTCTTCCCTGGGTCATTCCTTCACCAACCTCCCAACCTCCTTGACAGAGGGTCTCCCCACACTGCTTCTCCCACCACCCAGCCTCCCTGCAGACCGCCCTTGACTGGACCTCAGCACCAAAGTCCTCCCGTCCAGTATCTCTAAGTGTCATGGGCAGGCTTCCCCAGGGGAAGAGACTCTGGGACAGAGATTTACACGCTAGCGGTTTACTGGGGAGTGCGCTCGGGAACGACAGTGTCAGGAGGGAGAGAAGGTTCGCGCACGAGGATGAGCAGCGGCCGTCAGCACAGAGGCCTCAGCCCATCCCAGAGGGAGCTCTGAGGCTGAGCCGGCCCTCAAAGGGCCAAGACTGTGCACCTCTGTGTCGTCCACTCATTGGATGCAGTTGTTCCTGGGATGAGGACATAACCTTGGGCAAAGTAGCTCCTTTTGGGTGAGGGCAATTCCTGGGGAGGGACTCAGCTGGCCCCCATCAGCAGGCAACACTCCTGGCAGCCAGGAGAACGAGGGTCTCTGTTCTGAAGGGAAGCCTGGCAGCGTTGCCCGCTAGGATGTAGAGAAACAGGAGGATGAGCTGGGCCTCCAGTTCCCACTGCTCCAGGTCAGCCCCTTGGACTTGACCTGACCTGTCAGGAGGCAGGGCCAGAGGAGAGAAGGTGGGTTTCCAGGGAGCCCCACCAGTGGCTGGAAAAGAACAAGCACTGGCTGAGAGCTGCTGGGCAGGCCTGGCCCGCAGAAGATGAACTGGCTGCCATCTTGGGGATGGAGTCCAAATGACCTGCCTTAAGCCCAAGTGGGTCCAACACAGCCAAGTAATTTGTCTGAGAAAAGTCCCTAATTGGGAGCTAGTTCTGGGATGGTCTAAAGCTATGCCACCCCGCTGGATTCCCAAAGGTTATTGCAACAGGTAACCAACACCCTGCTTTGAGCATCCTGGTGTATGTCATTTGCAAAGCATGGCAGACTCATGGGATCCCAGGAGGAGAATATCTGAGAAGTATTCTGACCAAAGCTAGGAGCGATGTCTGCCTATCTTTTTACATTTCTTATAGGTATTTATCTTCTCTCTCCAAATAACTTGAGTTCTCCAAGTCACTTAATCAGGTCCAGTTTGGTTCTCTGCTATCTGTTCACCCCCTTGACATCATTGCCACGTCTTTGTTTTTCCATCTCATTTGGGAGGAGGGACAGTGGGTGGTGGCTGAGGAGAGGCTGTGGGGGAATAGAATGAGAGAGAAGTCCTGCTCTCTGCCACTGCCCACCCTTCTCCAGGCTGAGTGGGGGATGGTTGGTGGAGGCGGGTGAAGGTTCCAGGCTTGCATGGCCCAGCCGGTATAACTGCCAGCACCCTGTCACCCCTCTCCCCTACACTCCTATGCAGAATTGGATATAACACCAGCTTGTCGCTATTCCCCAACCAACCTCAGACTGGGCTGATGCAACCGCAGCCTGTGACACAGTTAGCCAGACTCTGGCAGCAATGTTTCAAGTGTGACAAGGGTGAAATACTACCCCAATGGTCTAGAAGGGCCTGTGCCACCAACAAAGAACCATTAGGACAACAGGAAGGCGCCCAAAAGCCAGACGTAGGGTAAACAGGAAAGATCTCTGTCTCCCTCGCCCCTTCATGAAAGAGAGGGAGATTTTAACCCTCCAGCGCTCAGCTAATTTCCTCAGCAATGCTGATCAGGGCCATTGCAGGGTCCCCACCCCCATCAGACCCAGGAGGGGCAGGAGCAGCTCTGGGCTGGAAGGCTGCCTGCCCGGCCAGGTGAGGGGCGGTGCCTGGACCTGTCACCAGGTGGTTTCTTATGTGCTGGGGAAGCAGCATGTGCAGCTGGGAGTGATGTAGGAATCTTATGAGGGATTTTTGATTTTTCAAGCCTACTGGTTTTTCTTCATTTTTCATTCCAGCTGCATCAATCAAACATCTAAATACTCACATGACACGTGTTGATTGAAAACCCATTAACCACAACACTCTCTGGAAAACCCTTGCTCTCTTCTCACATGGCTTCTTCTACCCATAAGGTCCTCCTCCCTCTTCTCCGCAGAGATATCCCTTCAAGACCCACCTCTCTCTCAGAGCCTTCGCCGCTCACTTCTGCTCATTGGCTGTGATCTTCCCTTCATCTCTCCTTCCCCCCGCACCACATTCCCAGCCCTCTCCACCCCACCTCAAGATCCCTCAGATCTACTCCCTTCTCTCCAGCCTAGTTGAGGCTCTCACCATCCCTTGCTCTTTCCTGCTCTTCCTGCCTTTTGTCTTTTCCCCTTCAATCTATTCTCCTCGCTGCAGTGTTCATTCCAAATGACAAATATGATCATGTCATTGAATGGTCTAAACACTTCTATAATACCTAACATTTATTGAATGCTTGCTGCATGCCAGGCTCTGTTCTAAGTGCTCTACATGTAAAACTCGTCTACATATCACGATAAACTATGAAGCAGGCATTATTTCTCCCATTTCACAGATGAGGAAAATAAGGCTCAGAGAGGTTAAGTAATCTGCCCAAGGTCACACAGCTATTAAGTGGTAGAGCAAGCATTTGAACCTAGGTAAACAGACTTCAAACACTACCCTCTCGAGCAATGTACTGAATTATATGGCTCCTCAATGACTCTCATCAGCTCTCAGAATAAAGTCCAAACTCCTCAGCAGTCAAGGTCCCTCATTTTAGACTCATCCTTTTTCATTTGCCGACCTGTACCCTTTACTCCACCCCTGAGTGATGTGCTGGTAAATGTTTAACAATGGGCTCTCTGGAAAAGAAAGCCCATATATGTAGCATTTGCAGATCTCCATGGTGTAAGTGCCCCAACCATGGCCGATTTCAAGCTGTGACTATGACATCGCTGAATGAGGAGTTGGGAAGAGATGCACGCAGTCAGCTGGCAAGAGCAGGCTCCGGGCTCAGGCACACCACAGGCTCCACCCACTTCTGTCACCCACCATGACTCTGCCCAGCAAGGGCAGTGTACCTTGGACCACAAACCACCCATCCACCTGATCACTGACCCATGGCTCACGTGTGGATCTGGAAAGTGCCAGTGAAAGTCCACATTCATATCCTCTTGTTCACCACCCACCTCTGGCAGTCTGAGGGCAGGGCTGAGAACACCAACTAGGCCATGAAGGCTGATGCCCATCCTTCAGACAGACACCTGTCCCCTGCTTGCCACAGCAGGTGTGACCTACCACAGCCCCTGCCCTCCACCCAGAACACCCCATCCACAGCAGTTACGCCTTACCCCTAAGAGGTAATGCATCACTACTGCCCTATCTGTGCTCTGTCCGGAGACATCCTGGGCTCTTACCTGTGGACATCCATCCTTAGCCTCTCCCCTTCTCAGCCCACCCACACTTCCAGGGCCCCATCTCTTCTCCTCATTTCATGTGATAATGGTCCCCAAATAAGGATGTCGCTGGCCCTTTACTCAGGTGTGTCACAGGCACCTCCCACTCAGCAGCTCTCACTGATCTTCTGGATCCACAGACCCAGTCCTTACTCTGTAATCTCATCCTCTGTGACTCAAACCCTAGGTCCCATCTACCAGTCCTCTGGGGCAAGTGTCCTCCCAGCTGTGGCACATGTATAGATCTCCCGTCCAAGCAGGAACTCACGCATAAGCCAAGCAGCTCCCAGGATGGCTGTCCCTGCTCAGAGGCTGGAGAATCTTGCAGTCAGGCATGAGCTAGAACAGACGTCCTGGGGGATATTCCTAGGGAAAGGGGTTTTAGGTGTTTCCTCCCAGCTCATAATTAAAGACCAGGTAGTTTACCCAAGGTGAATAATTGCTTTCCTTTCATTTGTCCCTGGTGCAAAGTGCAATATCCCACGGGACACTGGGTGTGGCTCAGGAGTGACATTTTCTTGTTAACTAAATATTCAATATGGTATCACTACATAAATCATAGACACCATATAAGAATGCCAGTTTCCACATGTTTATGACTGAAGGTTAATACTTCCCACTGGGACCACAGCAAACTTCCCCATTCCTCTGACTCTGAATCTTGTGGTACCTGGGGCCATCTCTGTGATCAACCAGTGAGCATCTTTAAATGTGCCAGTTCACAGAGATGTATGGGGCAGCAGGTCAAACACAAAGAAAGTTTACTCAGGGGAAGTTCTAGCTTCACAGCTGGGCCATCAAACTGCAGTGGTGACCCCTCCAGACCAATCCAGAACCACTTGAGTCAGTGAACTGAAAGCACTTCAGAGAAGTGAAGATTTGGAACAAATGTATGAGGTAGCACTAAGTGTGTGTGTTGTGTGTGTATATGTGTGTGTGTGTGTATAGAAGGGTGACTGCCCTGGGCAGTTTCAGAGATGGTGCTGATAATGACCAGGCTGCCAGATGCCTTTCCTACCAGACTCAGAGGTGAGAGTGCCCAGGAGGTGGGCAGTCAGAACTCTCCAAAGATTCATCTGCCCAGACAAATTTTCTTTCTGACTATAGGAATGCTGGTCACTCCTGCTGCCTGGGCCACCAAGCTCTGTCCAAAGAAAGTCCTGGCTTCAGGGCGTACCCAGCCTGAGGCTGAGCACACCTGCCTGCCCACACTTCACTCCTGACCCCTGTTTCCTCCTTGGAGCCCTCTTCAAGTTGTTTAGAGGACCACAGGGTCTCCTCCATTTTGAGGGTATCAGCTGTAATCTTGCTGTGATAAATGGATTGTGCTGGATCTTTCTAAGTCTATCTGTTGGAGGTTTCCAGGGAATTTTTCTATTGCTTATCTGATTAACTGGGGCCAATTCACTAAGCTCCCAAGTAATGGAATCTGCTTTGAGCTTCAAGACATTGAAACAAAGACACGTAGACAAAGATGGCTGAGATAAAAGTTCCTAGTACAACAAAGGCTATGTTGTAGAGACAGAGAAAGACCTTAGGACAGAATTTATAGCCACA
Source organism: Eubalaena glacialis (assembly GCF_028564815.1). Taxonomy (NCBI): domain Eukaryota; kingdom Metazoa; phylum Chordata; class Mammalia; order Artiodactyla; family Balaenidae; genus Eubalaena; species Eubalaena glacialis. The sequence continues at coordinate 112,253,631 of NC_083718.1, read as the reverse complement.
GGGGCGGGTGAGGGGCAGGGAACTCAATCCTAAATGGCACATGTGTGACGGAGTGAGAGGCCTCTTTTTCTATCTAACAGCTGGCACATCGTTGTTTTCGGAGCACTCAACTGATTTTGAATCTGGTACAAGACTACCAAGAGCTATCAAGAACTAAGGAAGATCCACACGGTGCCTACCCACACAGGGTGGAAACTGGGCAGAAGGAAAATGAGGTTGGGAGAAAGAATTTTTGCTGTATAAGAGTTTATACTTTTTGAGGTTTGAACCATGTAAATGTATTACTCCTTTATAAAATTAAATGAAAAAAAATTCATATAAAGTTTGATTTACTCTACTATTTTGAAAAAATAAATATAACATCCAATACAAAATTTCAAGTAGGCAGCTCTTCTGAAATTAGAGGTTACAAAAGTGCATATTTCTAGGTGTGGAAAACGCCATTCATCAAGGAGCTCCGAGCCCCTTCATTTGTGCTCTGCCTTAGTCTAGAGACAGGGACGTCATGGGGTTGGCACCCTTCAGGATTGGCTGAGGTCACACTCAGTGACAATCAACATGACAGGTGGGACTAGGTGGTGAGCAGGTGGCTACCTGCAAGGCTATAGCATCAGAGTCAACGCCAGGGCAGTGATTAATGACCCTATTGGCAGAGAGAAGGGTCTCTGGAGAAGCCAAGTGCCAAGGAGGGAGCCTCTGCCCAAAAGGTGAGAGAGGCAGGAGGGATGGGAACAGCCACCAAAAAGCAGATGTGCAGACAGAAGGAAACTAAGAGAGGAATCCATGCCAAAGCATGACGTAAGTGAAGAAAGAAAATTTCACCCTGGTGGGTTTCAGCTGAAAAGCGCGGTGTAGAAACCTACACAGCCCATAGGAGCAAATCAGCAAATCAGAGAGGCCCTGGCCACACAGACTGAGCTGGAAGACATCTAGGGGTGAAGCCGGGAAAAACCCCACCGCCAGGGGAAAGAGGGGGATGTGCCGAAGCTTGGAACGTGGAGAAGTTAAAATAGAGCTGAAGTGTGATCTGGGCACCCAGAGGGAGGATGCATAAACAAAGTAAGGGGAGACTGTGTAGAGGAGAAAAGTTTACTCTAAAAAGTGAGCAGCAATGAGAGATTTGATTTCAGCTACAGCCATCCCAGAACCCCTATGGGGAGGGAGAGATAGGGCAGCTCAGAGGAGGGAAGGCCAGAAGGGCTCTCTGGGGCCTCTCCTTTCATGGGGATAAGGTATCTGGCAGCCTCCAGAACGGGGCCCTGCATGGGAGACAAGCAGGTTTCCCTTGAGCCATAAAATCCCTCCTCTGGGCTCCCGGGGGCACCAGTTGTGCAGTAGGTTGCCCAAGGGTACCGAGCAGTTACAGATGAAAACAATCCCTTTTAGCCCAAAGGCCATCCTCTCTCTCCCTGTTCAAGGACAGAGGGCTGCAAGACCTGAGATCTGAGTGTCACCACACTGGTCCCCAGGGGCCTTTAAGCACTGGCTCAGAAAAGCCCTGGAGTGTCCGGGGCTCTGTGGGGTAAGGTCAGTGCACGCACTTCCAAGACAAGCAAAGAAAGCCGGCTCTGTAATTTCCTAACACCGAGGGAGGAAACAGAACAAGCGCAGACCAGATACCTTCCCGAAAAGCACAGCTGGCAAGCACACCCACACTGTGAGGCTGCAACTCCCTGAACTAATTAAAAGGCAGAGCAATGAGAATGTCTGGATTGCTGCATAAGCATCTCTTGGGGAAAATACGTTTATGGTATTGCATACCCAAGCTCCCCCTTCACATCCAAGAACCAAGTCAGACACAGGTGATTACAGTTTAGAGCTAGAAATGTATGTAGGGATGTGTGAGTGTGAGTGAGTGAGTGAACAAGAGAGAGAGAGAGTGTGTGTGTGTGATGGGTGGATAAGAGCTCAGGCAGAGAGAATTCCTCTGTGTGATGGGAGATAGCCAAGGGAGGCTACCATCTTCCTTCTGATTTCCCTTAAGGACAGAACAACAGGCAAAGGGCTCAAGTGGTACCACAAAGGAACTGGTGTGGTCATTAGGGGAGAAATAACCTCCAACCTATAAGGGGGCATTTTAGCATTTCAGTCTCTAGGAGGTGTTTTTCTCTCTTTCTTTCTAAGTTTAAACATTTATTGTTTGAGTCTAACCCTGCTTGGAGCCAGAATGGGCCAAATCAATATTAAGAGTTTTTTCTGCTTTGTGAATCTATGAAAAGGAAAATTATTTCTTATTCTTTCCTGATAACACTCTTATCAGGTTTGGAAAATTCCCCTGGTGCTGAAAGCCTGAAGCACATTCATATCTGTAGATTGGGGGTCCCAGAGGGAGCCCAGTTGGCAGGGTCCCTTCAGGAGCTCTGTCCACCTCAAGGGCCACCAGGAGAGTTATTTGATGAGTGTGCTGGGAACGTAGCTGAGCTGCAGGATGCCAGATTAAACTCTGACATCAAAAAAGAGAACAGAGGCAGCGTGCCCCTCATCTCTTCCCTGGGGAGGGCCCTGGTGGAGATTGAACTTTATCCTGGGACAGTGATGGATCGCACTGTCCAGGCTTATGAGAAAGAAAGAAGACTTTTGAGCAAGATACTGGGAGGTGTCTTAACTGACCCTTAGCCCAGACTCCACTGGGAATCGATCCCAAGTCCTTGGCAAAGAAGATTCTAAGTTGGAATAGCAAGAGAGCCCTTTGAGGCATCTAACAGAAGAGCTATGACTTTGGTGGGGGAGAGCCTGCCCCATCCCCGGTGGGTACCAGAAAGGAGGTGCAGCACCAGCAGAGGTGGTGATGGTTGACGCAGGTCGCCTACAGAGTAGAGTGTGGCTCTGATCCCAGCCTCGGGAAAACTTGAATGGTCACTAAAAACTGTATGAGACCCCTGGGACTCTGTCAGGTGGAAGCTGGGCTATGCCTTCAGTGGGCTTGGAGTTTCAGTGACTCCACCAGGAGGGAGCTCAGCGTCTAAGACATATTCGTTGCCACTATGTTGCCCCTTTCTGACTGTGTCCCTCAGGCAGGCATCAGGTAGGGAGGTATTTTATACATAGGTTGGCATGTAAACTGGCAACATCCCTGGGAACACATCAGAAGGTATGAATTACCTGTCTTCAGAGAAAAAGAAACTAATGATTCAAAGGTTATCAACAATTCATCCAAACTCCCTTTTGTGGGAAGACTACCCATAAGCAGGGAATTACTGGGGAGGGAGGAAGGACACGGAGCTGTGTGTACAAACCCCACCACACCCTCATTTTTCTAGAGAATTAACAAATTGTCTTAGGACTGCAGACAGCAGCAGATGAGCTCCAGCTGGGTGCTTACCCCCCCCCCCCATTTGGTTCTTCTTTGCCAATGGTTGTCAGCTCTGGTCCCTTTCACCCTGTCCAGGCTCTCAGCAGAAGCTCTGAGGAACTTCTGAGGCTGTGCAGAGAACAGCTGAAGACCACTGCCCTATGCCTTTAGCACTGGAATGAGAAATCAATTGTCTTTATTCCCAAGTCCTGTCCTCAACCAGTACTAATAACATTAGGTAATGTTTATTAAGTACTTAATATACCCATGTTCTGTATTCTCATTTTATCCTTACAACTCTATAAGGCTAGTTCTATTATTATATCCACTTTATAGATGAGGAAACTGAGTTAGTCGCAGAAAGAGGAAGTGATTTGTCTGAGGTTACACAGGCAATCTAGTTCCAGAGCCCCTCCCCACAGCCACTCTGCCATGACTGTATTCTTGAACTTCAGATATGGGATGAAGGCAAAATGGTAAGAAACATGAAACTTCTTAGGCCAACTTGGCTCATGAAGTCATCGGGGACCTGGAAAAGCTATTTGCTTTAATGACTCAGACTTGGGTATTCTGTTTCCTATTAAGATTCTGCCTCTTGGTATCCTGCAAAAACTAGGGCAGATTATATAACTTCTCCATATACCCATTTCCTTTCCCAGTGGAACAACTAAGTGGACCACGCATCATGGGTGGATTTGGAATAGGTAAAATACGCTGAAGCTGCTAAAGAAGAGAAGTCAGGAATTAGAATGTCTGTTCAGTTCTGTAAATGGTGTGGTGTTCTGGCCTAGATGAGAGAATCACAGACTTTTAGAACTTTTAGAGCTTGCAGATCATAGAATCCATGTTCTGCGGGACCTTCAATATTATTGGGGTGAATGCCTCACCCAACACAAGTATCCTTCTAACCACACTCCTGAGACAGTGCTGGGGCCCTTCAGGGCCAGGAGGCTCTTTAGGTCACCAGGAAGCCATCCCTTGTCTGCAAGGCATCCTTCTTCTGCCAAATGTACCCAGACATAGCACACCCTAGTGGTCTCCATCGCTGCTTCTTACATCGTACCATGTCGGCCTCCCTCCCACCAGAGTCTAACCCTGCCCTCTGGAGAGCCTAGAGTAAATCATACCCCACTGCCCCATGGCAGCCCTTGACACGAAGGTGAGCTGTGATGCCTCTCCTGGTGCTCTCTTTTCCAGGCTAAACCGTTTCAGGTCTTCAATTGTCATTCAACCTTATTTCCACTGCCCTCACCATCTTTATTACTCTCCTCTGAATGCACTTGGTTTGCCAGTTGTTCCCCTAGCCTTGCATTGATTCTACAGATATTTACTGAGTGTCTTCCAGGAAGACAGTAGATGCTGAGAATGCATAGAAAAAGCATAGTCTCTGTCTTGAGGGGCTCACTGTCTTGGGATGGGAAAGTGGAGTACTCGCAAGCAATTGCAATATGGTGCGGGAAGTGCTATGACAGGGGCAAACCCAGGGGGCTCTGAAAGCCCAGAGGATGGGAAAGCTGACAAGTAGAGGGGTGTTTGTGTGTGTACTGGAGACTGCACTCCAGAGGGGAGAGAGAGAGGACCAGGTCTGGGAGCTACCTGTGGTTTGGAACTACTAGAGTCAAGGTTGTCGGTCAGTGGAGGATAGGAGATAGGCTTGAGGTCAACAGGGGCCAGATCATGAAGGACGTTGTATGAGACTATTCAGAGAGCAATAGGGAGCTACTGAAGGTTTGTAAGCAGGAGAGTGACACAATCAAATTTAGGTTTTTAAGAACAATCGCTCTACGTTGGAGAGAGTATTGGAAGCAGCTGTGAGGCTGGAGGCGGGTGATTCCATTGCCAGATCAGAACAGAGCACAGCAGGTCTCTAACCTTATTCTGGCAGCTGAGATTCTATGGATGCTGCCTGAAATTGTGAGCTATACTTGTGGCCACAGCTCACTCTTGTTTTACATTCAGGGGCAACTAAACCTTCTCTGTAGGAATAGCAATGTTAGCTTTTTCCCAGCATCTATCTCGGCAACCAATTGTTTTAAATTTAATTTCATCAGTTTCAGCCCCTCCTTTCAGGTTCTTGAAATCTTTGCGCATTGTGATTCAACCCCTTCATTTTTACTTAAGGGGAAATACTGAAGGATTTGCCATAGGGCATGTGGGATAATCAGTGGTGGAAGCAACGCTGAATCCAGGTGTCCTGACCCCTAAACCAGTCACCCTGTTATTCTGCCTCTCTAGGAAATTGATCTGTTTAGAGGAACTAGAATCAAGATTGACTAGCAGCAGCTTACTTGGAAGAACAGGTCTTAGCTTACAGACCCCAAAGTCAGGAAGGGGGGACCCTATACCCCTTTCCAGTATTTCTTCTTGTTGACAGAAATAATCCCTGAGTTAGAATCTACAATCAGCAGGGATGGCATTACAGGTCTTCAGGCAGCTGAAGGTCACAGCTGTTCAAACCCAATCATCGAGGCACTTGACAATGTCAAAAAGCTTGAAAGAATTTCATAGGGTGAAAAAAAAAATCTTACAAGCTAATGAATGCTTAACAAAAGGTTCTCTATGGATCTAAACTAGTTCAGAACGTAAAAGCTGTTCAGAGAGACTGGACAGGTGATGGGAAATGGGACACCCCTGCAGAGGAGGGGGAGTGGAGCAGGGGGCCGGCAAACAGAAAGCTTCCCTGGATGGATGCCTAGAGAATCAGGCTCCTTCTCAGTTAGGACCTAATCCCCTGGGTCTCCGACCGACTTCTCACCATAGCCCCATGAAACCTGGAGACTCGTTTCCCCTGGGCCCTGCTCACTAAAGTCTCTGACCCTCAGTCCTGGGAATCGGCACAGACTGTGTGCAGGGCTCTGTGCCCAGGCTGACCAGCGTATCCTAGGTCAGTCCATCTGCCACCCAGCACCACACCTTCATTAGTTCTTTTCCTCTTTGTTTACTTTTCCTTGATGTTAATGCTTTAAATATTTTTTAAAACAGAGCAGACCTCTACTTCTAACCAGCTCATCCTGCACCTCCTCTGGCAGACTCATAGGACCTCCATCCTTTCCCAAGACTCAACCCTTTCCCCATAACCAATCACCTCATTCCTCACTTGAATCCCCACCTCAAGTTCCACTAGTGCAATGCTTTCCCAGTATCCTCTGTTCCGAAGTCAAATGCCATTATGGAAACATCAGACTTGTCCGATGAGCAAGTACTTGACTGATGCCTTCCCAATAAGCATATGCTTGTCTTTGAATAACTGTGGACTGGCCAAATTTCACCAAGGTAATTTAGAGCAATGAGGAGCAACTCCAAAATACACTCTTCAGGGAGAGACTGTAAAGAAATCTTTATCTACTTTTCATATAACAGGCACCATAAGCATTGTTTTAAGAGGAGAAATAAATCAAGTAATCAAGTCATATGCATTTTGCTCTGAGCCCTGGTCCTTACTGTCCAAGCTGGAAAGGAAGCCCCACAGCCTGAACTGAGACCATGACCGTCTCCCCAACTCTTTCCCTGTGGTCATCAAAGCCCTCCTCCGTGAAGCCGCGGCCTGAACTTATCCGGTTTGAGATCGGGTAGCAAGAGCTTCACTAAAGCCGTCATGTTTTTTAAAGAGCATTTTCTATAGCGTTCTATCTGGTTTCTCACACATCTTTGATGACACATGAAAAGCTTTGTTGAAGTGAAATGTATTTGTCTGTGTGCGGGTTACTCAAATTGCCTCTCTTCCTTGCCAGGAAATTCCGATATCTGGCAAGAGATGCCCACATAAAGTCCCACACAGCAGAAAAGAAAAGCCTCGCTGACACAGAGGACTTCCAGAGGATTAAACACAAGCCACAGTTTTTAATTTTTTTTAAAGGATAAGCTAAAATAAAAGCTTACTTCACTCACCCACTCAGCATGCCGCCCTTCAGAGAGGACACATCACTGACTGCTCTTGGCCATCGGAGACACTGGCCACATTAGCAATTTAGTGTCTTAACTTTAAACATACCACCAACTGAACAACTGCTGCATCCAGGTGAGTCTGAGTTTAACAAGCCTCAGCCCCAGCCTCCTCCAAAGCCAGCGCACTTACCTAATGACACGGTGCCGACGGGGCATCAGACATGGGGGACTCAGGAGGCATCTGCTTTCAACCACGGAGCTGGGGGTGCTGGCGTCTCCCCTCCTCGGGAGCGGGGTGCAGTCCTGACCTCCCAGCCTCCAGCAGCCCAGCGGCTGGGGAATCAAGGTGATATGGTCAGGTCCAGACGGTTTTGCCGCGTGATTGCTTCATACCACAGGGTGCTTCCTGCCCCGAGCTAAAAGAATGAAGGAGGGGTTTTCTTAAGAAATGCGGCTTTTCGACAAAATTCCTTTTCTCTGTGTGTACAAGAAGGTGCATTGCAACATTATCTGTAAGAGGAAATAACTGGGGAAAAAATGCTTGCCGACTGGGGACTGAAATAAATGATGGTATTTCCATATAGTGCAATTAAAAAAAAAAAGAGGAGGATCTATCTTTGCTGCTAAGGTCTCTAATGTGTACTGCAGAGTGAAAAAAACCCATCAGATAGTACTTGCAGTAAGGTCCAAATTGCGTTTATTTTGTACATGCTTAGAAAAAATGTGTAGAGCAATTCACAAGAAACTTGGAATAGTGGAGACCTTGAGGAGTAGAACTGGGGCAGGAGGAGTGATCTTACTTTTTGGCTCTTTTTTAGATTGTCTTTTTTACCTTGTGTATGCACATAGTACTTTTAAAATAAAAGGAATTTTTAAAAATTCCTTTCTTGTCTAATGAAAAGTATTTTTTCAGCTACACAGGAGCCTCCAATAAACAAAACTAAACTTCTCCATCATCAATCAAGCTGCAGGGGATGACTGTGAAAAGAGAAACTCAATATCCTAGAAAAGAATATTGAACAGTAAATCTCAGTGAGTTTGGGGAAGGGAGAGGACTTCAGAAAATAGATTCTGATACTGCTCCAAGTTGAGAAACACTGAATTAAATATACTGCATCTTATTTTTATAACTTTATATGACAGAAAATTTTAGCATATAAAGTAAATAGTATAGTGAACTCTCATGTACCCAACACCAAGCTTCATTAATTTACATGGCTAATCCTGCTTCACGCCTAACCCATCTCCCACTCTCCTGCCACCTGCCAAACATCACGTCATTTTATCTGAGGGTATGTATTCTTATAAGTTAAGAACGTTCTCTTTTTTAAACGTTACCACCATACCATTAAGATATGTTTTTATTTTTTAAATTTTTAAAAAATTTATTTTATTGAAATATAGTTGATTTACAATGTTGTGTTAATGTCTGCTGTACAGCAAAGTGATTCAGTTACACACACACACACACACATATATATATACATTCTTTTTCATATTCTTTTCCATTACAGTTTATCACAGGATATTGAATATAGTTCCCCATGTTATATAGTAGAATCTCGTTTAAAGATAAGTTTTTAAAATTTGTCAATAATCCCTCTATATCATTAAATATCTAGTAAGTATTCAAATTTCCAAACAAGAGTTATAAAGGGTATTTGGTTGCTATGTCTACTATGTCTATACTATGTTCTCTCTCTCTGTTTTTTCCTTGCAGTTTATTTGTTGAGGAAACCAGGTCATTTGTCCTGTAGAGTTTCCCACATTCTGGACTTTGCTGATTATATACCTGTGGAGTTTTTTAGCATGCTCTTCAGTCCCTGCTTTTTTCTGTAAATTGGTAGTTAGATCTAGACTTGGTTTGATTTGGGTCTAATTCTTTGGCCATAATAGATAATGCCCTGTGTCTTTCTGGGATCCTAGCTGCCCTTGATGATTATGATTGATTGAATTGTATCCCCCCCAAAAAGATATGTTGAAGTCCTAAACTTCATGCCCATAGATGTAATCGGGTTAAAATGAAACCCACCCTAATCCAGGCATTATTAGAGGAGAAACATTTGAACACAGACAGACTCAGGGAGAAGATGTTCATGTGACCACAAAGGCAGGAATTGGAATGTTGTATCTACAAGCCAGGGAATGCCAAGGTTTGCCAACAAACAGCAGAAGTTAGAAATGGAAAGGAGGGATCCTCTCCTAGAGTTTCAGAGGGAGCATGTTCCTGCCAACACCTTGATTTTAGACTCTAGACTCCAGGACTGCGAGACATTAAATTTCTTTTTTAAGCTACCCAGTTTGTGGTTCTTTGTTATGGCAGCCCTAGGAAACTAATACTTTTATCTTTGCCTAGAATCATTATTTCTTTTAGGACTTGTCAAATGGTGACATTCCTTAATTATTAGCTGGAATACTTCTATAAAAAGAAACATCTCCTCCACTACTATTTGGTTACTCTGAAGTTCAATTCATATGGCAAAGGTAGAAAACAGGTTTACTCGCCTGTTTTCAGAACAATTAAGTTGGTTTCCCAATATCATCCAACAGTGGTTTTAGGATTTTTTTTTTTTAGCATGATTATAAACTTGTGAATTTTCAACACGATTCACATGTTTCAATTCTTTTCAGTTATTCATGTTTATATTGTCCCATTTGTGGCTAGTTAGAGCCTTGACAAGTTGGCCCTGAGTCCTTTTGACATGACCCCAGGAATTTCAAGTATGTTGTGATGTTCCAGGTTTATCATGTGCATTTCCTGCCTCAGACCAGAACCATCCATTTCCCCAAGAAGCCCTGGTTCCATTTAGTGGGAAATAGTATTAAGAGACTATAAACTGGCACTAGACTATAAACTCACACATTCCGTGACCCTGGTCATTGTTTCTAGGCCTTTTCAGTGGACAGAACTAGGAAGTAGATTTTCAAAATAAGAAAATGTATCGACAGTTCATACTAATATTTTCCATTCAAATTTAAGATTATAAAATGTTTACTACATTTTTTAATTCTATATTTGCATCTCTGTCTCTTATGGTAAAATTCCTGGTTTCTATTAACATTAGTATAATTACTTATTTGCTTATTTTATACATAGCTAATAATTTCAGAATAATAACACCAATATTATTACTAACAACATGAATATTGAAAAGTTTAAGACTTTTTTTTGGAGTTCTTCTTGCCTTAGGATTTCTCCCACTAGGATGTACTACAATTTACTGTGTTAAAAATCTCTTGAAATAATTCCCCTCTCTGTGGTTGGCCACCAACTCAATATATAGTTAAAAACACTGTGTTTTATTTTGACTTTAGGGAATTGCCTTTTTTCAATTTTGATTTAATTTAGTCTAAATTTTTATGTAAATTATTCCCATGAGTCCAAAATCAAACCTACAAAACAAGGTATATTCAGAATCTAGCTTTTAATCCTGTCCCTTCCTAGTATCCTCCATCCCTCTTTAGATAACCATTTAAAAATTGTGATTTATTCTTCTATTGGTTTTTTAAAATGAGGCAAAAATCACTGTCTTTATTCTTTAATGTCAACAAGGACTTTATTGAGATGACTTTACACATAAGTGAACAGCTTGGAGAATTTTGACAAATATACACACCTGCACAAGCGGATCAGGATAAAATATATTTCCATCGCCCCAGAAGGTTACCTTGTTCCCACTCCAAGAGTCAAGTCCTATCCCAGAAATAGCTACTATTCTGATTTCTACACCAGAGATTAGTTTTGTTTATTCTTGACTTTTACATAAATAGAACCAACCATTAGGAGTGTACTCTTTTGTATCTGGTTCAGTTAATATAACGTGTGAGAGTTATCCACGCTGTTGTGTTAGTATTTCATTATTTTTAATTGTAAAATAGTATTTCACTGCACGAATACAGCATGATTTGTTTATCCTTTCATTGGTTGGTGGTCGTCTGGATTGTTTCTAGTTTTTGTCTATTATGAATAAAGACGCTAAGAACTTTCTCAGAGAAGTCATCTTTTTGTGGATATAAGCATTCATTTCTCTTAGGTGTGTACTTGGAAGTGGAACTGCTGGGTCATAGACAGTGGTGGTCTAGAGCCAGCTTGTACAACTTGGGGCTGGTTATGAGCATTTCTTCCCAAGTCTACTTTCAGTGACTTCCCATTGGTAGCTTGAAATCAGCCAAGGGGGAAATATTTATGCCACAGAAACAGGCAAATGCTATAAATCAGGACTTCCTTCTCTACCCCCAAAGCCAATTGTTAAACATTTAGAAGCACACTACTAGCTACAAGGAAAGTATATATTTAAATTTATTAGAAACTACCAATTCCCCAAATGGTTGTACCATTTTATATTCCCATCAGAAGTGCATAAGTGTTCCTATTATGCCTCATCTTTGCTAGCACTTGGTATTTGACTTTGTCTTTTTAATTTTAGCCATTAGGTTGGGTAGGTAGTATTTTCTTACTGTAATTTTTATTTGTATTTTCTTGATGACTAATGATGTTCAGTATTTTTTCATGTGCTTATTGGCCTTTTGATGTTTTAGTATATTGACCCTTTGTCTTCTGACTTGACTAAATTTACTTATTAGTTCTAGTAGTTTATTTGGAGATTCCTTTAGGCAAAGGACTAAATGTCCTTGTACACAATCATATTATATGCAAATAGTTTTATTTCTTCCTTTCAATATTTATGTCTTTTCTCTTACCTTATTGCACTTATTTTTTTAAAATAAGCACTGCATATATTTTTTAAGATAAATTTAGCATACTATACATGTTTTAATTCATCTTGCTTTTTTCCCTTAACTGCTTTTAAGCAGTTAATTCATCTTGCTTTTTTCCCTTAATATTTTAGAGTACTTTATGCCAGGATATAGATAGAATAGTGCTTTTTATAAAGTTATTTTACCAATTTGACAGCACCCTGAAGAACTCACAAAAATTATATGTTATATGGAGATGAGGCAATAAGATCACAGATATTTATTTCTTGGGCCTTCCCTCTACTGGCTGGCTGGTTTTCTTCGGGTATAGTACTGCTGACAACTTGGCAAAGTCTAGTTATGGGAGATTAGTGATCCCTCCGTCTTGACTGGGGGGGTCAGAAATTTACAAAAGAAAACACATCCTCCTCTGTAGTCATAGCATCCCACCCCGTGTCACCAGGCTCTCCTCAGCAACCCTACCATACATCCAATTCCATTTCATTGTTTCAGTACTCATGTTTCAAGAACATTCATCCTCCAACTACTAAAACAAGACAGAGAATAGATGCTTCATCCGATTCTTGTACCCATTTCCCAAAAATGCATCTGTGAATGCAATTTGGCCTGTGAAACTTCTTGGATTTAGCATTTTATATATGTGTGTGTGTGTGTATATATATCTATATTTTTCTATCTATATATATATGTATATCTCCACACACACCCATTCATAGGAACAGTTTTCAATCTAGACTGCTGTAATCTTGCTGAAAAACATAGGGTATTACATTTGAGCTTCCAATCTTGATTGGTTGGATGCTACTCAGAAAGGATTCTGTGTCTAGCACTGCAGCCCAGCTCCCTCTGAGCATCTTGAAAGTGGATGGAGCCATGAAGCTCTCTAGGTTTTAAATGCAAACACCCTTTAGCCCAGCAACTTCACCTACATAAGTTTACCATGTCACAAAAATGTAGCATGTATATGTTCAAGGATGTTTATTGCAACCTGATTTGTAATAGAAAAAGAAAACCTGGAAATAATCTAAATGTCAATCGGTAGAAGACTAGTTAAATTATGGTACATCCATCTAATGGAAAATTATGCAGATGTTTAAAAGAATAAAAACTATCTGAATGTATTGTTGTGACACATCCTTTAAGATAAATTAAATTTAAAAAGCAAGGTTAGGACTTCCCTGGTGGTGCAGTGGTTAAGAACCCGCCTGCCAATGCAGGGGACACGGGTTCGAACCCTGGTCCGGGAAGATCTCACATGCCTCAGAGCAACTAAGCTTGCACCCCACAACAACCGAGCTTGTGCTCTAGAGCCCGCGAGCCACAGCTACTGAGAGCACGCGCCTAGAGCCTGTGCTCTGCAACAAGAGAAGCCACCGCAATGAGAAGCCTGCGCACCGCAACGAAGAGTAGCCCCCGCTCGCCACAACTAGAGAAAGCCCGTGTGCAACAACGAAGACCCAACGCAGCCAGAAATAAATAAATAAATAAATAAATAAATAAATAAATTTATATATTAAAGAAAGCAAGATTAAAAATAACTGTTATAATACAATCACATGGGTATAAACTTGAAAGGCGCTAGATTATGGAAAAACAGATCTGTATGGAGCTATACATGCGGGTAAAGGCACTTATTTTTCTGGAGGGATACACTGTTAACTGCTACCGATGAGGGCCAGGGAAAGGGCTGAGACTCTACCAAGAGGAGTGGGTTTTTTGGTGGTAAGAGTCGGGTGGCTGGAGAGAGAACTGCTACCTCTAGGACCCTGCAGTACATTCACACACCTGTTGAACACGCACCATGTGCTGGGCACTACTAGTGCAGGACTAGTTAGCACAAGAGCACAACATACAATGAGTAGTTAGTGTGGCAGACACTTTGTTAAGCATTTGACCTATATTGCGTCATCCTCAAAGCTACCCTCGAGACTAATATTCTCTTTCATCAGGAAACTGATCCTTCCATGGGATCATTAACTTCCCCAGGGTCACACAGCTAGTAGTGTGGGAGCTGGAATTCCAATCTGCTTGTCTCTTGTCGCAGCTCTAGCTTTACCCACAACTCCCACCTCCTGCTCCGTTTCTAGGCACCTGGCCCTTCCGGTTCCTCCACCGGGCCCCACTTCTCTAGTCTCCGTGGCTTGCCCTGAGACACAATTTTACTCAACGCTTCCTTGCTCAGTTAACTCCTACCCATCCCTCAGGTTAATAGTCAGATATTCCTCAAGGGGAGCCTTTCTGAAGGTAGCTCCTCCCCTGTTGTCCCTATGCTACCATAGAATCACGTGTTCAGTTATCAGTGCTCCCCACAACCTGGGCTCTTGGGGGAGAGGAGGGTGTCTGTCTTAGTTATTGAAAACCACAAGTCTTGGTAACGGATCATGGTAGGGTCCCAATTTCCTGACACTAATATATCTCTTGGCCAACATGAGAAAAAGCAGTTAAGGGGGAAGGACAAGATGGGGGGAAGGAGTGGTCAAAGCCAGCAGCTGAGTTTCTAGCAGTCAGATTTAATTGTATAAAACTTTGAGAGAGACAGCGTGGGCACTGAATTTCAGGCAATTCATTCTTGTATAGGAGGCAGGGTGTGGAGAGATTACCCAGGGGTTAACAGAATCAACAAAGTGGCCACAACTTCTAACTGGGAGATGAAATCCCTCAGGGCCTGTATACCGCCAGAAGGCCAGGCTGCCTGTGCTCACCATCCCCATTCATCCATCCATTTGTTCACAAATATTTACTGAGCTCTGCTCTGAGCACTGAGGAAGAGGGCAGAGAACAAAAGAAAGCCCTTGACCTCAGAGGGCTTACATTCTATTGGAGATGACAGTTAACTATTAAACAAATATAGAAGGTGTCAGGTGGACGTAAGTGGCATGAAGAAAATAAAACAGGGTAAGACAATTAGCAAGCGATATGAAGGGCTGTTTGGGCATAGGCGTCAGAGAAGACCCCTCTTTGAGAGAAATCTGGGTGAAAAAGAAAGTGAGCCTCACACAAACTGACGGGAAATGTATCCCAGGGCAGCATTAGTCATGCTGATAGAATGTCATTAGAAACCCGAGCCTCTTCCTTCAGCGCTTGTAAGTAACTGCCTAGCATTTAAGTTGTTCAGGAAATGAGGATGCAGTTAGCAACACACGTACTCCTGGGTACAGGCACTTTGCTAAAACACTTTCGGCCCCGGGAATGGCTTATGGCAGCCACAGTAGCCCCTTCCCACCCTTGCTGCGGTGTCAGGCCTCTCATGCCCACCCCTCCCCTCTCTCCTGCCTCTAGGAAGAGAACAACCCTCCCCCAGCATTTCATCTTGAATCTGGGGCCAGCTAATCCTGGGGTGACTCATGTTCCTGTTGCCCTTGGCCTCCACCTGAAATGCGAACCCCTCAGGACACGTCTCCTTACCCTCAGCCCTGCCTTGTTTCTCCGTCCTTCCCGCTGACCCCTTCTCCCTCTGCTCCTGGGATTCCCTCCCATCCTTCCCCAGGGTGACCTCTGGGGCCCCACGAGAGACAGACAACACCCCAAACCTCAGCCTTTCCTCCAAGTGCTCCTCCACTCCTCTGTGAGGGCTTCTCAGCCTTCCTTTACCACCTTCTCCAGGGAAGGCTGCCCATTCTCCTACTTCCTGTCCAAGTCCCCCAGTGCTTTGCTTGTCCCCTCCTTTATAGAAACGAGCTTTTGTTAGGGGAACCACTGACTGAAACCGCCCACCTGGCCAGGTACCACAGTAACCATTTGCATGAGTTATCTTGTGACAGGAGGTCCTCGTAAGGAATGAGGAAGTAACAAGCTACCACCAACCGGAATAATTTGGGAAAGGTCAAAAGGAGAGAGGAGACCCCAGTCCATAGGTCCTACCAACCTCCCAGAATCCTCCTCGCTGGAATCCATCTTGGCTGAGAGATGCGTGTGCCACCAGGAAGGACCCTGAGGCAGAATGATTGGCCAGAGACAATGCAGAAACCAACCCCACTACCATAAAACCTGAGACTGTGAACCACGTGGCAGAGCAGTCCTCCTGGGTCCCCTTACCCTCCTGCTCTCCACTTGGTCACCCCTTCCCAATGAAGTCTCTAGCTTTGTCATCACGTGTGTCTCCTCAGACAATTCATATCCGAGTGTTAGACAAGAGCTCACTCTCGGGACCTGGAAGGAGTCCCCTTTCTGTTAACACTTTGATTTTCATGCCATCCATCTCTTCTCCCCTCTACTTTTCTGGGTCTCCCATAATCATTATTAAGGGATTGACTCAGAATGTTCCTTCCACTCCAGCCCTCACCATCACCTGGGGAATGTCAAAATCTGGCTCATGATTCTCTTAAAACCCTGGTCTCACAATTCCTTGGCTTTTTCAAATGCAATGACTTTTATCTGCTCTCTACTCAGTCACTCATGGCCATCCAGTGATCCAAAACACAAGCACAGACACTGGAAAAGAAAATGGAGACAGGTGAATAGGAAGCAAAGCCAAGATGGCGGGAGCCAGGATTTTCTCTAGAAACAGGGCTGGGAAGCTCAAAGCTTCACTGTGAGGGTAAATTTGACATGTTTATGGGTGATTTCATTTGGTTTAAAAACTTACTTGGAGGACTTCCCTCGTGGTGCAGTGGTTAAGAATACACCTGCCAATGCAGGGGACACGGGTTCCATCCCTGGTCAGGGAAGATCCCACGTGCTGTGGAGCCACTAAGCCCGTGCGCCACAACTACTGAGCCTGCGCTCTAGAGGCCATGAGCCACAACTACTGGAGCCCACGCGCCTAGAGCCTGTGCTCCGCAACGAGAAGTCAGCGCAATGAGAAGCCCGCGCACAGCAACGAAGAGTAGCCCCTGCTCGCCACAAGAGAAAGCCCGTGCGCAGCAATGAAGACCCAATGCGGCCAAAATAAATATAAATAAATTTATCCAAAAAAAACTAAAAAAAACAAACTTACTTGGTCTGGCCAAGAATGAGAACATTCTGGTTAATAAAATATTTTTGTTTAAAGATACATATTACTAAATGTACAAAAAATAATAAAATACATTGAAATCTCATTGAATATCACTTAACCACTGTTTGTTGAATAATAACATCCATTGAATTTTCAGAGCACTTTTGCACATCTTATTTCATTTTGATCTCAAAACAGTCCTGTCCTGGCTCCCCGGTATGATCCTGCAATGAATCAGGCCCGTTTTTTTGAAATCTAGACATCGGTACATTGGATCAACTGAGGCTGGCTTCACCAAAAGGTAATCTGGGGGCCCAGGGGAGGGCTGGTGGGAAAAGAAAGGTAACCAGCATGTGCAGAGCCATGGAGTAGAGAAGATAGACCAGTTCTGCAAGGTCCAGCTGACTGACTAATTTTCTCCTAGTCTGGTGGGTCTATAACAGGGGTCAGCAAACCTTCTGTAAAGAGGTCAAAAGTAAGATAGTAAAAAAGAAATAGCATAGCTATGCTCCAGTAAAACTTTATTCATGGACACTGAAATTTGAATTTCATTTTTACACATCACAAAATATTACTTTTAATTTTTTTCAACCATTTACAAATGTAGAAACCATTTTTAGCTCAAGAGCTATTTAGAAACAGCCAGTAAACAGGACTTGGCCAATGGGCCACAGTTTGCCGACCCCTGGTCTGTGCCAATACACCCATAAAGGAACTTGGCAACTGGCATTTTGTTCATGGACTGATAGTGATAACAACAGCTGCCATTCTGAACACTTTATGCCAAATACTATGAAAATGGTTGACATACTTATTATCATTTAGTCTTCATATAATCATGCAAGTTATGCCCTCCCCACTTTACAGATGATGAAAACAGGGCTCTGGGAGGATAATCTGCCAGAGATCACACAACAAGTAAGGCTAGGAGATTCCCCATCTGTCTACAGAGATTATGCTCTGAACTAGTACACGTGAATGCCCCATGCTAGCTCTCCACTATACACGTCTGGGTCTCAAGTCCCCTCACTCTACCTATCCATCCGCCTACATCTTCCTGCTGTTTGGCTGTTTTGACTCTGGCTTTCACCTTTGTTCCCCACCTTAAGATTTATCTTCTCCCTGACCTGGCAATTATTCAGACTGGACACCAGGAAATCTGTCTCTTAAACTTTATATAAATCCATAGGTTTGAGTCAAGGAAGCTTGAGCCAGGATGAGGTGCCTTTTCTGGGGCAGATGGGAGCTGCTGGAGCCAAAAGGTGAGTTTCACCTAAAGCCCTTACAAAGTGCTGAGTGTCAAAGCCAGAAAAACCCAGACCAATGTGAAGTCAAAGGTGGGAAGATCTAGAAGGGAGGGGCACCAAAGGTCAGGTCATGAGTGGAACTGGAAGGGAAGGGAAGCAAAGTCAAGTCCAGGTTAATTCCAAAATGGATAGATGGGAAACATATACCATGTTCTTGGATTGGACGAATCAATATTGTCAAAATGACTGTACTACCCAAGGAAATCTACAGATTGCAATCCTTATCAAATTACCAATGGCATTTTTCACAGAACTAGAAAAAAAAAAAATCTCAATATTTGTATGGTGACACAAAAGACCCTGAATAGCCAAAGCAATCTTGGGAAAGAAAAATGGAGCTGGAGAAATCAAGCTCCCTGACTTCAGACTATACTACAAAACTACAGTAATCAAAACAGTATGGTACTGGCACAAAAACAGAAATATAGATCAATGGAACAGGACAGAAAGCCCAGAAATAAACCCATGCACCTATGGTCAATTAATCTATGACAAAGAAGGCAAGACTACACAGTGGAGAAAAGACAGTCTCTTCAATAAGTGGTGCTGGGAAAACTAGACAGCTACATATAAAAAAATGAAATTAGAACATTCTTTAACACCATACACAAAAATAAACTCAAAATGGATTAAGGACCTAAACGTAAGACCAGATACTAAAAAACAGAGGAAAAAATAGGCAGAACACTCTTTGACATAAATTGCAGCAAGATCTTTTTTGATCCGTCTCGTAGAGTACTGGAAATAAAAGCAAAGATAAACAAATGGGACCTAATTAAACTCAAAAGCTTCTGCACAACAAAGGAAACCATAAACAAAATGAAAAGACAATCCACAGAATGGGAGAAAATATTTGCAAATGATGCAACTGACAGGGATTAATCTCCAAAATTTACAAACAGCTCATGTGGCTCAATATCAAAAAAACAAACAACCCAATCAAAAAATGGGCAGACAGCCTAAATAGACATTTCTCCAAAGAAGACATGCATATGGCCAAGAAGCACATGACAAGATGCTCAACATCACTAATTTTTTAAAAAATTTATTTATTTTGTTTATTTATTTTTGGCTCTGTTGGGTCTTCATTGCTGCGCACAGGCTTTCTCTAGTTGTGGCGAGCAGGGGCTACTCTTAGTTGCAGTGTGCGGGCTTCTCATTGCGGTGGCTTCTCTTGCTGTGGAGCATGGGCTCTAGGCACGCAGGCTTCAGTAGTTGCAGCACGCGGGGTCAGTAGTTGTGGTGCACGGGCTTAGTTGCTCCGTGGCATGTGGGATCTTCCTAGACCAGGGCTCGAACCCGTGTCCCCTACATTGGCAGGTGGATTCTTAACCACTGCACCACCAGGGAAGCCCAGCAGCACTAATTATTAATCAAAACTACAATGAGATATCACCAATCAGAATGGCCATCATCAAAGTCTATAAACAATAAATGCTGGAGTGGGTATGGAGAAAATTGAACCCTCCTACACTCTTGGTGGGAATGTAAATTGGTGCAGCCACTATGGAGAACAGTATGGAGGTTCCTTAAGAAACTAAAAACAAAGCTACCATATGATCCAGCAAACCCACTCCTGGGCATATACCCTGAGAAAAACATGGTTTGAAAGGATACATGCACCCCAATGTTCCCTACAGCACTGTTTACAATAGCCAAGACACGGAAGCAACTGAAATGTCCATCAACAGATGAATGGATAAAGAAGATGTGGTACATATGTACAATGGAATATTACTCAGCCATTAAAAAGAATGAAATAATGCCATTTGCAGCAACATGGATGGACCTGGAGATTATCATACTAGGTGAAGTAAGTCAGACAGAGAAAGACAAATATCATGTGATATCATTTATACAGTATGTGGAATCTAAAAAAAATGATACAAATTAACTTATTTACAAAACAGAAACTCAGAGACTTAGGGAACAAACTTATGGTTACCATGAGGGAAGGGTGGAGGGGGAGGGATAGATTGGGAATTTGGGACTGACATGTACACACTGCTATATTTAAAATAGATAACCAACAAGGTCCTACTGTATAGCACAAGGAACTCTGCTCAATATTCTGTAATAACCTAAATGGGAAAAGAATTTGAGACAGAATAGATACAAGCATATGTATAACTGAATCGCTTTGCTGTACACCTAAAACTAACACGACATTTTAAGTCAACTATACTCTAATATGAAATAAAAATTTTTAAAAAACCCAAAATGCACAGATGGATGGAGGGAGCTGAGAGCTCCAAGGCCATCCTTCAACTGTGGTCAGCTTTGAGGGGCACTGGGCAGGCAGGCCTGACTTGAAGGTGCATGGTCAGAGCAGACAGGCTCATCTTGGGACTCCCCTCCTGGGAGCAGCAGTGTTCCTGGGTACCACTCTGCATCTTCAGCTCCACTGTTATTGATCCAGGCCCTAGAGGAATGTTTCCCAGATGGGTCCAGATGAAACTAGCCATGTACTATAGAAAATTGGGGCTCAGTCCTACCAAGGCTGATATCTAAGGGGCATTTTTAGCTGTACTGACACTGGTGGGGCACTGTGGTTCCAGAGAAGTCAGTTCATTTTCAGGCCAGTCCCTAGACAGCAGAGTCCAGTCCTGGGGGGAGAGCGACAGAGAGGTCATGGAAGGAGTCCAGTCCCTCAGAGAAAGTGCCGTCTGTCAGGAAATCAGTGCCAAAGGCCAGTTCTCTTAAGTACCCAGCAATCACGCCAGAAGATGAGGAGGGACAGCGTCCTCTGGGGTCAACAAGAGGAACACCATGTTCCAGGAAGTACCAACTCAAAGAGGTGAGACTCCAATGGGCTCCCAGGCTTGGAAGGCGGTGAGGACCTCAGGGTAGGACAGGCTGTCTTAAATAATGCCCCTAAGTCACAAACCTAAAGGCTAGTATAAGCTTGATAACTTTAACTGTAACCCTTAAGCACTTCTGTTCATCAGAAGAACCATGAAGAAGTGACAAGACAGGCCACAAACTGGAAGAAGATATTTGCAACATATACAACCAACAAAGGGCTGATATGCAGAATATATAAAGAACTCCTACAAATCAATTCTATTTAAAAAGAAAGGGCAAAACACATGAATTAGCAAAAACTAAGAAGACTGACAATATCAAAGGATGTGGAACATTCCACTCTGGCAGAGTGTAAATTAGTTTAACCACTTGGGAAACCTACTTAATATCATATAGTAAAGTTGAAACTATAAATACCCTATCACCTAGGAATTCCACTCTTACCCTAAGCTAGGGTTTCTCAACCTCAGCACAAGTGACATCTTGGACCACATAATTCTTTGTTATAAGGGGCTGTCCTGTGCATTGCAGGATATTTAGCAGCATCCCTGGCCTCTGCCCACTGGATGCCAGAAGCAGTGCTCCCTACCACAGTCATGGAAACCAAAAATGTCTGAAACATTTGCTGAATGCTCCTGACATTGCTAAAACATCAGCCCTGGTTGAGACCCACTGCCCTAAGCTCCTGTGCACTAACAGAGTTCTACAAAAATGTTCATAGCAGCACTGTACAAAATAGCAAAAAGCATAAGCACGCACGCACGCACACACACACACACACACACACACACACACACACACACAAAGACTGGAAATGACGTTTATATCCAACAAAAGAATGGACAACTAAATTGTGGTAAATAAGTGCAATGAGATATTACACAGTTCTAAAATGAATAAAGTTCTCTCAACAATAAATGACTCTCATGAATGTTGGGGAAAACAAAGTTGTAGGAGAATATGTTTAGTGTGAATGTTTCTATAAAGTTTAAAACATGCAGAATTAAACAGTATACTAGCTAGGGGTACCTACATAGGTAGTGTGGTAGACTGTACTCCCACAGGATGGCTGCAACAGCATCTCTGGTCCCACCTGTTCGTCCAGAACCTGCCACTTGGCCATCAAGAGGTGGAGGCAGGGAATTCCCTGGTGGCACAGTGGTTAGGAATCCACCTGCCAATGCAGGGGACATGAGTTCGAGCCCTGGTCCGGGAAGATCCCACATGCCAAGGAGCAACTAAGCCCGTGCGCCACAACTACTGAGCCTGTGCTCTAGTGCCTGTGAGCCACAACTACTGAGCCCACACGCCGCAAATACTGAAGCCCGCGCGCCTACAGCCCGTGCTCTGCAACAAGAGAAGCCACCGCAATGAGAAGCCCGCGTACCACAACGAAGAATAGCCCTGCTCGCCGCATCTAGAGAAAGCCCGCACGCAGCAACGAAGACCCAACATGGCCAAAAATAAATTAATTAATTGAAAAAAATTAAAAAAAAAAAAAAAGAGGTGGAGGCAGTGATCCGTCCCCTTGAACCTGGTGGGGCTTTGTGGCTGCTTCAACTAACAGACGCTATGTGGCTTCTGAGGCTAGGTCACCAAAGGCCATACAGGTTCCGTCTGGTTCTCTCTCTTGGTGTGTTCAACCTGCTGTGAGGAAGCCCAGGCCACGCGGACAGGTCATAGGAGGAAGAACCAAGGCCCAGGCCTCAGGCCAGCTCCAACAGCCAGCTGGTACGTGAGTCATCTTAGAAATACGTAGAAGCCCCCAGCTAACCCGCCCCAGCTGATGCTGAGTGAGGCTGAGGTGAGGATCCTGCCCACATTGCAGATACGGGAGGGAAGAAAGGTTGTTACTCTTTCATACCACTAAGTTTTGTGGTGGTTTTTTAAACAGCAATAGATTTCTAAAATAGACGGTAAGAAACTATAATGAAGAACAAATGAATGATAACATAAAATTTAGGATCATGGTTACTGATGGGGAGGGAGTTGGGGAATGTGATGGATTAGGGGCCGTGGGGAGCACAAGTGGCTGAGCCTACTCTGATAGATGGTGAAACCACAGACCTTCCTACTCTTAGGCATCTGCTGTGCTGAGGGTGAGCAGTTCTTCCCAGCGTTAAAGAGCTGAAGAACAGCTCAAGCCCCAGAGGGGAAGGTGTCCTGATTACATAGCATGGGCACAGCCAGAGGAAGGGCCAGAGGAAGTCTGTGCATGGAATGCTCTCCCTAGGCCGTGCTCATCTGGTTGTTTAATCAACACTTACAGTTTTCTGTTGACATTTTGGAAACAAAACCAAATGCCCTTGAGAGGACAAAGTGAGCTTTGTGCCTCTGAGCCATTAAGAATATTCAGATCTGGTCCTGAACTGTGGTGTGAACACTGGACACTTATCTTCCAGAGAGAAGGTCTTTGTGTGCAGACTTGGCTCTGGGTGAGGTTGTGATGTTGGAAAACTTTGACATTGGTGCTCCCTGTATGAGCTTCCCTTATCCCTCTTGAGAATTCCATGTTATGGGGATCCAGCATTTATCGAGCAGTGCAGACAGCAAACTCGAGGTCTCGAGGAGAATTGTGGTCAATCATGGGGATTCCCAGAAGGGCCAGCCTGGGGGGACTGGGGTTGGAACCGAGCAGCAGTACTCTTCTGGGAACTGGGGCAGATCACTCAGGTCTGTTCTTCAAATGAGCAGAGCTGCAAACGCCCTTCAAACAAGAAACAGTGATCTGCTGGCTTCTCCCAAAGAGTGATCAGATTTAAAAAGAAAGACTCCCCCAAAAGGAGCTCTCTATAGAAAGTGCTTTGAAAACTCAAAAAAAAAAAAAAAAAGTATTGCTATTATTTGTTACTTTTCTATGGTAGAACCTGGGTCTATGTTTCTAAAGCAGAAAGCCTCAGAATCAAATGCTTGTGAGGTATAAAGTGTAATGGGTGAAGGGTAACAGGGAGTGGTGAGGACTGTGGCAAATGGGTCGAGGACAGGCCTTCATTAAGGAGGCCACCACTACTCAGCTCCAGCCCACTGCTGAGAAGAGGAGAGCCTGGCCTCAATGTATTCAACCTTCTGATGGTGAGGAAAAGCCAGAAATTCAGATACTTACATAATTTTTTCACATAAGGAATCACAATTTTAAAAAAATGTGCCAGCTAAACCATCTATACATATGAGTAGTATTTGGATGTGCCAAAAGGGATATAACTGCCTTGCAGGGTTGTGAAGAGGATAAAATGAGATAGAATAGAAATAACTGTAATTAAGTAGTGAATATGCATCAGAAAAACCTATATACATAATAAAAACAATAGGTCAGAGTCTACTGACAAACTGTAATTTCCAAAGATGACGGCAATAATATCTCCTATCCCACCTGCTATTTTTATTATGTAACCTTGACACTCCTTTCATCAAGTGGTGGGGGCTACTTTCCCTCCCCTTGAACATGAGAAGGACTTTATGATTTCTTGAAGCCATAGTACGGTGGAAGTGACATTATGTGGCTTCTGAAGATAGGTCACAAAAACACCGTGCAATCCTGCCTTGCTCTCTGGGGTGCTCACTTCTGTAGCCCAGCCTCCATGCTATGAGGGAGCTCAAGCAGCCTGTGGAGAGATCCATGTTGAGAGGAACAAGCCCACACACCCAGCTGGGCTCCCTGCCAGAGCCAGCTCCAACTTGCCAGCAATGTAAGTGAACCACCTCCAAGTGGGTCCCCCAGCTCCCATCTGAGCAGCCCCAGCTGAGACCATGTCGAGCAGACATGGTCTGCTCAGGCCTGCCTGAATTGCAGATTCGTAAGCAAAACAAATTGATACTATTCTTTTAAGTCACTAAGCTTTGGGTTTTTTTTTTTTTTTAATAAATAAATAAATTTATTTATTTATTTATTGGCTGCGTTGGGTCTGTTGGTGCGCGCGGGCTTTCTCTAGTTGCGGCGAGTGGGGGCTACTTTTTGTTGCAGTGCGCAGGCTTCTCAATGCGGTGCCTTCTCTTTGTTGCGGAGCACGGGCTCTAGAGCGCAGGCTCAGTAGTTGTGGTGCACGGGCTTAGTTGCTCCATAGCATGTGGGATCTTCCTGGACCAGGACTCGAACCCGTGTCCCCTGCATTACCAGGCAGATTCTTAACCACTGCGCCACCAGGGAAGTCCCCCTTTTTTTTAACAAATAAATTTTGGGTGGTTTTTTTATATAGCAATAGATAACTGGAACAGGGCCAAAAATTAAAATTTTAAGCCAGAGACATTCCTAGAAGGGTGAAGAAAGAGGCCCAAGGCCAACTCAGGAACTCCTGAAGCACAGGAATGCAATCTTTAGGTCAAAAGGAAAAGGTGTTTTTCTTCCTGATTTCCCAGGCTGAGACAGGACCCACTGAGACAAGTAATGGAGGGGAATGGACCATCTGAGCTTTAATTCAGTGCCAGGCTGAGGAGGGAATTGTAACCCTTCCACATCTGGGTGTGTAATCAGTCCACATCCTTTTCAAGTTTGAAGACTGAGCATTTTTATTTACCATCTAAGCCAGTTTGAGGAGCACTGGCTTAGATGGTAAGTACCCCACACACTAGTCCCCACAACCAACTTTCATAGACAGGGGTCTGGGAAGCTGCATTTTCAACCACTTTCCAGACGATTCTTTTGTACCAATTTAGAAACCTATAGTCCACTCACCTCCCATGTAACCCTTTCAGACACATTCTTGGAGTTTATTTCTTGGAAAAGTGCTCATGGTTTAACATTTAAGCAGCCCATGGCTTTGTCAGGGGAAGAAGCAGGTGTTTCAGGCAGTGGCCCTGCATCCTCAGGGACTGGATATAGTGGGCTTGGCATTCCGCTTGAAGAGGTGGAGGGAAGGGGCACCCTACACAGGTGGTGGGTGAAAACTTAAAATGAAATAAAGTCAGAGACGGCTGTGTAGCAGAGCTTCTTCCGCTGGCTGAGACCTTTACCATTCCTCCCACAAACCCTCCTATAACCCCACTCTTAATCCACAACACATTTCTTTCTCAGTCCTGACCACCACCCAGGACCTCACCTAGAAGTGCCTACCTTCCAGTAGTAGAAAGAATTTAGGCTGCAAGAACTTAAGCTAAAAGTTGGAGAGTATGTGATTTTAGTAAAAAAAAAAGGTAACTGAACATGTTGTTAAAATATTTTCTCTTGAAGCAAATGAAGACATGGAATCTAACATGTGAAGGCCTGTTATGTGCAGGGCGCTTTCTAGCCACTATAGGGGAAAGCAGATGGGCCCTTTGCATCAGACAAAAGCTGGAAAATGTTATATGCAAGTTGTAAGAATATGTCTATATTATCCTATTTCTATAAAAGGTGTCCATGTAGCTCTCTGCTGGTGTATTTATCAGATAATCTGGAAAAGGAAACACCCAACTGATCATTGTGGTTGTAACTTGGGGTGGAGTGGAAGTAAAGGCAGTATGAGATTACGATGAAATTTCCCTTTCTAAAATAAATGTCTGTAAAAAGTTTCTTTTTACTTTTTTATTTTTGGTAATGGCAACGTATTAAGAAAACATAATAAGAAATACTAAGAAATATAATGAGAAAAAAAACCATAAGGATTATTTAGAAATACATGTAATATTTTCCTTTGGAAACTATCATTATGAAAGTATAATTTGCATATAAAAATGCACCTATTTTAAGCATATGCTTTGGTTTGGTGAGTTTTGATAAAAATATATACCCTCCAAACACCACCTCAGTCAGGATATAGAACATTTAAATCACCCGAAAAAGATTTCCTGTCCCCTCACCCCTGTCCCAGGCAACCATTAATCTGCTTTCTACCATTATAGATTATTTTTGCCTATTCTAGATTTCATATAAATTAGAAGAATAATACATTATTTTCTCTTTTGTATCTAGCTTCTTTTCTTCAGCATGTTTCAGATTCATTCATGTTGTGATGGTATCAATCGTTTGTTCCCTTTCATTTATGAATGGTATTCTATTGTATATAACAATTTGTTTGTCCATTCAGCAGTTGATGGACATCTGAGTTGTTTCCAGTTTGGGGCCATCTTACATAGAATAAAGTCGTTATGAACACTTGTGTACAAGTCTTTGTGTGAGAATATGTTTTCACTTCTTCTGGTTAAAGACCTAGGATTGGAATTGCTGCATTCTAAGGTAAATGTATGTTTAATTTTATTTAAAAAAAAAGATAGGTGCTTCCATTTTGATGCAGTAATTATTCTCACAATTTATTCTAAATAAATAATCATGGATGTACGTAAAGATTTAGCTACCTGGATCTTCATCACAACATTGTTTACACATTTGCTACAATTTAAGGTACAGCCCTGCTATGGAGTACCACACAGCTATTGAAATGGCTATTTCAGGCTTCTAGTTCAGGTTAAGGACTTAGCATATGTATTTATCTTCTGAGACTCCGCCATTAAAATAACAATAAAGGGATTAAAATGGCATAAACCGACAGTAAAGAAGAAAGCAGGAGAGGGGCCATCAGCAGACAGAAGTTTCAACAAATTCCTTGGAAACAGAAAGAGCTGGGTGAATACTGATGAACACAGCAGGTGGATGGGCTGCAGGCAATGAGGGCTCAAGTCTGTCCAGACACTGAGAGATGCCTCAGCCTGGAAATGAAAAGGATCCCAGAAAGCAGGAAGGGAAAATGGGCTGAAAACCACTGAAGTTCTATATATGCAGCAGACAATACCTCTGTTTGCCCAGATTAGACATTAGGTGCCAGTCACTTTCTCTAGGTCAAACATTAGAGGGCTCCTTTCTGAAGAAATTGTACAGACCACCTGGGGAAAATTAAGTTAGCCAATATGGAGTTTGGAAGTTCAGAATGGAGCCTTCGGCATTCCCGTCTTTAGGAACCCTTAACAAGAACAAAAAAACTAGCTTCCTGCCAACTTTCCCTGGAAAGGAGCCTGAGAGGCTCTGCCCATGCTCTTCAAACTTCCCATCAGCCTCCTATTGCCTCAACCTCAATCTTTAATAGAAATGAAAAACCGAGAGTAAACAGATACAGAGGAAAATTGGCGATAGGAAAAAGTACAAACAACAACAACCACCAACAAGCAAACATGATTCTAGAGGAAACAGAGACAATTCATGGAGCAGGAGAGGATTAAATAAACAAGCAAAAGAAAAACTTTCAAAAACCTCAGAGATAAATGGGAAAATACATCACTGGTAAAACAAGAAAAGGGTGCTATGAGAAAAAACAGAGAACAAGAAATAGTTCTTTGAAATTAAAAATATACTTGCCAAAATAATAATAATAATGTTAGATGATGAAGTTGAAGAAATCTCCCAGGTATAGATTTTAAGATTTTAAAACAAAAAATGCATGACAGAAAATACAAAAGACATAAAGGGATGATCTAGAGGTTTGGGATCTAAATAACAGGAATCCCCAAAAGAGAAAATGTTAAAACAAAAGGAAGGAAGTTATAAAAGAAAGATGGTAAATAATTCTCCAGAACGAAGAAGGGCATGTGTCTTTGAATGTTAGGGCCCATGGAGGCCCAGCACAACGAGTGAGAAAAGATCCACACCTGGACATGATCACCGAAAACTCTCAATACAAGAATAAAGAGCCGATACTACAAGATTCCGGAGAAGAAAATACCAGATTCTACTTTGAGAGACATGAGGTTTGACCTGGAATTTTATACACAGCCAATTTATTAATCAAGTGAAAAAGCAGAATTAAGGCATTTGCAGTAGGAAATTACTGTAAATTTTACCTCTGTATAGTTTATCCTCAGGAGTGACCCAAAGACATATTCCAGCAAAATGAGAGTGTAAACTAAGAAAGAGGAAGATATCAGGGTCTTGAAAAGAGTGACTCTGATCATTGAAAGCAGCGAAGGGAAACTGCAATAATGGCAACTGTGCTGCAGACCCAGAGAAAACAAGGGCAGGAAGACAGGGAACTGCAGGGAGAGGCTTCTTGTTTTGTTTTGTTCTGTTTTTAGGGAGGAGGTAAAAAGGAGAGAAATAGATCCAATAGAAAAATAGCATGATCGAAAGCTCGGAAAACATGATATGAGGCTAAGATACAGGAAATGGGTGGAATGCAAAAAAAGAAAATAAATTTGTTCCAGAAACATTCTCTGTTGAGTAGGGACATTGGTCCCTTAAAGAAATGTGGTCCTAGTTCACTACTTTGATCTGCTGTGAACTATGTTTACATCGGCAAAATAAAATAAACACTATTTTCTGGCCTTCTACTCTTAGAATCAACCTTAGACAAACATAAACAAGAACAAAGTTGTCAGAACAAAATGTAAAGTATGGAACAGGCTGACGGAGGTGGGGAGGTGGGGAGGTGGAGGAAGGAAAGGAGGGAGTGCTGTCCTTACCTTATGAAGTGAAGAGTAAAGAGATGCTATCTATAGTTGATGGAGCGGGAAATGGGGCCTTAACTGTGTTCTTTGAAGTTGAAGAGGGGACCTGGGGTTAAGCTCTGAAAATAGTCATCTAACTATATTTAGAAGAGTCAGTCAAGGAGATAGGAGCGGAATAGAAATGAACTGATGCCTCATCTATTACAGAAGGAAATAATAGAAAGCACTGAATTTGCTAAATTAATAAATAGCTTCTTCTTTAGAAACAGGGAGGTAACCCCCAAATGAATTCTAAGTAGAAACGCTTGGACTTCCCTGGTGGCGCAGTGGATAATAATCCGCCTGCCAATGCCAGGGACATGGGTTCGAGCCCTGGTCCGGGAAGATCCCACATGCTATGGAACAACTAAGCCCGTGCGTGACAACTACTGAGCCCGTACGCTGCAACTACTGCAGCCCGCGCACCTAGAGCCCATGCTCCACAACAAGAGAAACCACCGTAATGAGTAGCCCTCACTCGCCACAACTAGAGAAAGCCCACGCGCAGCAAGGAAGACCCAACGCATCCAAAAAAAAAAAAGAAATGCTTAGAATTTGTCTCAGGGGAGCAGGATTGTGGGTGGGGAGGGAGGGGTGGGACAGGTGACTTGTTTTTCATTATAAGGTCTCTGGTATTATTTGATCTTAAATCATTTGCATATATTACTAATTAAAATCTTTAATGAGGAATTTCTGAGATAAATAGTTTATAAGACTGTGTAGAACATAATGGCATGAAAAAATTAGAGGGGTATAAAGCAAACTCTTTATAATGTATACATATCTATATCTCCCATACTAATTAGTTTTTTACCCATAATTTTAAAAAATAACTTTTAAAGAATAATCTCTTAAGTTTCTCCTGGGGCACAGGCAAACTCTCCGAGGGGGAATACTCAAGGTGGTCATGCCTGATTTGAAAATGCATTTATAAGGTCCTTGCCTACCTAGAGAAGCAGCCTTCTCCATGGCAGCACCAGCAGTCAGCGGCCTTCCACCAACCTCCCCAAGCTCCATGATCCTCTACAACCATGTATCTGAGCCAGCTGAGCTCTCTCTCACCCATCTCTTGTGCCCAGATTATCTTAGCTAGGGAGTTACTAAGGGATGTCCAGATATGAAGATCTCTGGTCTTCAAAACAAACTCACTTGTGAATAATGAAACAGAGTAGGCATTTCACTATAACATACCCCATATTCGGATAAAGATACATAGAATAGAGCTGTACACGAGAGTTGGAATTCACTCTATTCATTTCGTTCACCTGTTCAGTGTATAGATGAGAAACCGAGACCCAGGCGGTTACGTCACTTGCCCAAAGTCAAAATCCAGACCTGATTCCCAGTCTTTTGTCTACACCAGAGTTTTAAAAGAAAGATAATTAGGGTGTCTCAGGTCTCTGGGTTACAGGTAACAGAATCTCAATTTCAAGCCAAAGGAAAAAATTATCAGAAAAATACTGGAATCCAAGGGCAGGCAATGCAGCTCGTCAGGGACCAAAGCAGGGTGGAGAAAGCCCACAGGATTACAAGCACCTTCCTTCCCTCTGCCTCTCTCTCTGCAACTGACTGACAAACATGGCTCCCAGGCTCTACCCCGAGTGTGTGGGACAGTCCTGAGGGGACAAGGATGGGTCCTGCTGGGCAGATACAGGGCCTGGGCCAGCGTAAACCCAAGGTAAGGAGGGGGGACACTTGGAATGCTTTAGCATGGGACAGGCGAGAAGGGGAGGGAAGGGAGAAGCTCTGACATGTGTTGAATGCTTCTGGGCTGTGCATTCTGCTGGGGACATGGTTAATACCGTCCTCATTTTAAAGGCAAAGGACAGAGGCTTGCGGCAGTTAAGCAAAGACAGGGCTGCTAAGTAGCAGACTCATAACTGGCTCTGCTTCCTCTTAGTATAAGACTCTTTCCTTTACCCTTCTCCTCTATCATGTGAAATGATCCTCTTGGCACTGGGGGCCCTGGAAGAAGCCCCACCTCTCCCACTTGCCGCTCTTTGGGAAGAGCTACGTGCTAGCTGCTCAAAGCTATCAGCGCCCTGGGCTTCTCGCTGTGTCCTTGGACCAGTGCTGAGTAGTGACTTACCCACCTCTTGCCTTAGTGGCTCCATCCATTCCCTGGCATTGGCCTCCATTCAGGAGTGTGCTAGAGCCAGCTCATATCACCTCCCAGAGCCAATTGTATTTTTTGGAATTGTGCTAGCTGGTTGACATCTTATTGGTAGCTTGAAATCAGACATTGTGGGAGGATTTTACAGCATGGAAATGGACAGATGTCACCAATCGGGGCTCTCCTCCACTCCCAGCTTGTTGTTAAATATTTATCAGCACATAACTGTCTCCATCTGCCCACTTCCTGCCTGGAAGACTATTGAAGATGTTCACATGGAAGCTCGCACTTAATTTTCAATTCTCCCTGTCTTTATATATATTTAGCAGGTTGTTAAAAAAAAAAAAAAACTTTGTAATCTTGAATGCTTCAAATCAATTTCAGTGGTAACTCTAGGCCAAAAGCTTAAGAGAACAAGTGGATTCTTTGTGTAACTCAACCCCCCAACTTAGCTGTAATGCTTAAACCCCCTTGTTTTCCACACTCACTGCTGTGCCCTTAGCTCAGGCCCGTATCTCTCATGGAGCCTATAGCTGGGACCTCCTGTCTGGTTTCCCTGCCTCTAGCCTGCCCCTAGTCTACCCTCTATATCTCTGCCCGGTCAATCTTTTGAAATCCCTGCCTCCACATTGGCTCCAAACACGGTTCAAATTCTTGACCTGGCTCTTAGCCTCCCCACCTCTCACTGCCTTTGGGCCCTTTATTCTCCAGGGAACCCAAGTGGTGAACTGGATGGGGCTGGTCTTTGCTCCTGTGCAGTTCCTTCTCCCTAGAAGGCCCTCTTCCACCTCATTGCCTCTGAAACCCGGTTTCTGTGGCATTTCATCCACGTTACTGTGTGTGCCTAATCCCTATAGCCCGGCCAGAGGTGACCTCAGTCACTTCGGACCTCTTGGAATACTTAGCTTGAGGCTCTCATGTGTCTCTCACAGCTGTGACTCCTCCGAGGTGGACAGGACACAATCGCCCGCTACATCACTGCAACCCAAAATGTGGTCCAGGCAGCACCCTGCGGCCCATTAGAAATGGAAATTCTCAATCCCCATTCCAGGCTGAAACGAATCAGAATTCTGGGGTGGGTGGAGGAGGGAGCCCTCATTCCCATGGACTTTTTCTATGTGATGTCCTTTTTATGGATGCTCCTCACTGTATCATTTTATTGTTAATACTTGTCTCTGCTCATTCAGATTCTAGCAGTCTTACCCATTAGAAGGATCACCTCAGCAGGGCTCTAGGGGTGGTTCCATCCACCCCAAATTATGCTCTTTTTCTGTATTTCACAGGCCCTGAATACTCCCTGTGTCCCCAGCCTCTACTGAGATGTGGGCCTGCAGCTCCATTCTGCATTCAGCTGGGTCCACGGTTCTTCCTCCCTGCATAGGTGTGAATTACATTCACTTCTCAGAACATTGGCTGCAAAGGTCATCTTCGAGGTCAAGCAGTCCTATTATCAGGTAAGCTTTGTATGCAGCTGCTCTGCCCAGCCCAGAGCAAAGTCAGGGCTTCACAGTGGCTAAAGCCACTTTCACTGAGAAAAGGCCCCTCGATCCTCCCCCCACCCCAACCCCAATGAGGGAGCTCTCTCTGCCTGGAATCACGTGTGGCTACCATAAGGCCCAAACCCTAGAGAACCAGGACAACCTCTTTTTTGTTGTTGTTAACTTTTTATGTGGATATAATTTCAAAGTTAAGTATAGTATAAATAGAAATTCCATATACCTTTTACCCAGATTCACTTATCACTTACGTTTTGCTCCATTTCTTTTATTGTGTTATTTTCTCTGTGTTTTTTCTTAACCATGGGTTGGCCAAAAATATCGTTCGGGCTTTTCTGTAATGTCTTACGGAAAAACCCAAACAAACTTTATGGCCAACCCAATATTTAAAAGCAAGTTAGACACTTGTGTTCCTTTACCCCTAAATATTTCTAAGAACAAGGACATTCTTCTATATAAACACAGTACAATGATCAACTTTAGGAAACTCAACATTGATAGAATACTATTATCTAAACCACAGTCCAAATCAAATTTCATCAATTGTCCCAGTAATATCCTTTCCATCTATTACTTTTTTCCCAGCCCGGAATCCCATCAAAGATCAACCATGTATTGCATTTAGTTGTCATGTCTATTTAGTCTCCTTTAATTTGGAACAGTTCCTTAGCCTTTCTTTCTTGACCTTGACATTTTTGAAGGGCACTAGCCAGTTATTTGGCAGTCTGTCCCTGAATTTAAGTTTATCTGGTGTTTCATGTTTAGATTTAGATATGCTTTTGGGGGGCAGGAGAATCACCAGAGATGATGTTGTATCCTTCTCAGTGTATCTTAGGGGATCCATGATGTGGGTCTGTCCCAGTAGCAGTGATGGTAGCTTTGATCTCCCTAGGGGCAATAGACAGCCTCTTTGTGAAGGCTGCCCTCTGCTGGCCATTTTCAACATTGCAGCTGCCATGCCTCTGCTGCTATAGTTGAGGAGAGGCCAGAAGCCCTGAAGTACAGACCTTGACCCCTTATTGCTTGTGAGAACTTGGGAAAGTTATTCAACCTTATTGAACCTCGATTTCCTCATCTGTAAAAAGAGGATGACAGCCCTGCTTCCCTTACAGGGTAGTTGAGTGTGAAAGGGTCCTGCAAAAGTGGTCAAGGGTGCTTTAAACTAATGTCTGTAACTGGCTGCTACAACTCCTGCACAGGCCCAGCCCTGAGGTCCCCGAGTGCCAAATCCGCCCTTCAGGACTGATGTCGCTACCTGCAAAGCCTCCAGTTGGTGCCCCATCTGTGGCTGCCATGGCAGAGCTGCCGCCTTACCTGAGGCCTCCATGAACAACAGGTTCCCATAAGTCGTGCTGTGAAGGAACACAGGTAGGTCTGGCCCTCAGTGTTTCTGCCCTGGGGGTCCATCTGGGGGTCACCGCTGGTCTGTGCCCCAGTCGTTACCCCTGTATCCACTGGGGTTGCTGCCACACCGCTGCTCCCAGGCTGGTGGGACCGAGCCCTCCCCTTCCGCCCGTGCCCTCCAACCCACACCAAACCCAGGAACACCTGTGTCTTCAGCAATTTAGGCCTGGGAGTTTCACCTGTGTTAACCCCGGGAATTGTGCAAACTCCGTTCTTACCCAGACCTTAGCTCTGTCTCCACATTTTCTTTGAGTACTTCTGAGAAGTTTAGGTGCCTTCACACACATTTCTTCCTGCCTACCTGCCTTCTTTCCTATGTTCAATAAATATTTATTGATCACCAACTACACACCAGGCTCTGAACTGGGGCTACATGGAGAGAAGGATGCACACTTGCCCCACAGAGCTTATAGTTTTTTGAGTGATAGAAACAAGCAGAGCAGCAATTACATCATAAATGAGATCCCTGTGCCTTCCCAGGTGGGCTTTTCCCGTCCCACGTGACTCAGCCACAGTTAGTGTCTCCCACGTGGCCCAGAGCCTCCCCTTTATGGCTTTATATAATAGTTTTTGAGTGCTGTCCCAGGACACCAGGGAGATTCATTTTGTAGGCCCAAAGGAGACACTCAGAGAAGGAGAATTATGAGAAATAAGTAGATCAAGAAGGAGAGGAGAGAAATATTTCTCAGCATGAAATTAACTAGCTGTTTCTTTTCTTACTGGAATTTACTCTTGGAGCAGAGGCATCTGTAGTAGTGAACTTGAGCCATTCTCTGGAGCATCTGTGGGGTCTTCATGTTTGGGGGATCTTGGGATCCTTGAGAATCAGTGACTTAACAAATGGAGTTCTGCGCCTGCTCAGAGAGAGGAACATCACACAAACAGGGGCTCAGTACATGCTGATGTACAGGTGCACTTCACTTTGTAAAACTAGAGCCCAGATTATTGCGGGAGGTCAGTGTGGAAGGCACTGGTCTGGGGCCGGGGGGCAGCCCTGGCCTGGAATGAACGGCCAGCCTGCCCATCTTCCCCTCATCTATAAGACTGGAGGAAGTCACTTCTCATCCATGTGATACCATTGTCTAACTCCTCTGCCTCACAGGCTTCTTTTGAGTGGAAAATGAAATAAAACATGGGAAGGGCCATGCACCATTTGTGTAGAGATGCCCTATACACCAACAGATGTATAGGAAACATGTTTGTGTCGGAAACATGAATAAGGAGTCACTTTAGAATGTAATTTTACAGTGGTTTATTAGGGAGCTGGTCTCCAGCTGGTTAGGAGAGGGTTAGAACAGAGCACAGAATAAGCAGCAAGGTCAGGGCCTGCACTGGGTTTACGTTGGTCTGATTCACACCTGCCTGCTTCCTCATTCATCTGTACATTCAATACACAAAGGATGCTGGGGAAGAATGTGAATGGTGCATTCACAAATTCATCACAATTTCTCAAAGAACAAGTGGGTGAATAATTAGGTCAGCCTGCTAGCCAAAGGGCTGAATGCTCTTTGTGAAAGTTTACTAGAAAATTCCATGAGGGTAAGGACTATGCTCTCTTGTTCACCATTGTACGTCCAGAACCTAGTGCCACACCTGGCACTTAGCACATTGAAGAATTAGCTGCAGTGGAAGCCCACCATGACCTAGTTTATTCTATTATTGTAGCATAATTGGCAGGAGAATAGTTTATGTTTTCTCATGACTGTATCCCCCAAGCAATACTTTGAAATGAAGCTGCAATTTCTAGCTTTGCTTTTATTGGTGAGTAATTAATAAAATACTTTAGAAATTAACTCTATTTAAAAATCAAGCAATTGATGGTAATATTGAAGGCATTTAAGCTGTTGCCCATTGAGTTCTTGATTGACAATGTCAAAACAACCATCGTAGCTAAGGCTGAAATATTCAGGAATTCAGGCCAAAAAATGAAGACAGAACAAAACAAAATCCCCTAAACTATCTTAGCTATAATTATTAGAACTGGTACTAAGTTGTATTTTGCTGAAGTCCTGAAACTGCCTTCAGGGGCAGGAGAGCAAACAGTACATAGGGGAAAAAAAGGAAGATGAAGAAGAAGCAGCAGCTATAATAATAGAACTGGTTTGTCTGTCCTGAGCCTAGGAGGGCAATGCCTTCCTGTACTGTTCCATAACATTTACTTCTCAGCCATCTGTTTCCCTGGTCCCTCCACATCCTGTTAAACCAACACTATCCTGGTAACAGGAATCCCTGCTGAGACTTTATGATATCTCTTCAGCTTCCTGTCCTGTTTCTGCAGGAGTTTTATTTAGTATATACGAGTGTGCACTTACATATGTGAGGGAAGCAATGAGTGCCAGGGCATCAAAGCAGGAGCTGAAAGGGGTCACCCCAGGGGAGGCCAGCATGGTCTGGCCTTGTTTTCTGGTTCTTGGAACTGACAGCCAAGCATCCCTAGTGGATCTCTTTCATGGCTTTTGAAAGTTACCACTTACTGAGCACTGTGCTAAGTGCTTTACATATGTTATCATATTACCTTATGAGATTAACTTCACAGCTACCTAATGAAATGTTTTGTTGTTGTCGTTGTTTTTTCATTTTATAGTCGAGGAAATAAGTCTCAAGAAAGGTTGAGTGGCTTGGCCTTTCACATGACTCAGAAGTGGCAGGAGTGGAATTTGAACTCAGGCTGACTCTAAAGCCTGTGCCCACAGCTATTAGGTTCCTTAGCCTTTCCTTGGTGCCTCCACACCCTTTCTGGCAGGATGCCCATTTTTACTCTCCTTCTATTTTCCTTCCCTGTCTCTGGGTTGCTTCCCAATTCAAGACGGACATCTATCCATAAGCTCTATATTACATTTTTCATTCTGGCTTTCAAAGTCCTCCACAACTTGACTCTACTCCACCCTTCAGCTCCATCCTCTACCACTCCCAAGTCCAGGGTCTCTTCTGCCGCTAACCAGCTCCTTTTACCCGGCAAGTCCCAGCCCAGCACCTCTGCAGCACTTTGCTTCATAGCACTTTCTGCTCGAGGAGTTCTCCTGTCCCACCCTCCTCCTGCTTCCTCACCCTCCTTGTTCACCTCCCCAGCTCTCCTGCTCCACCAGGACCAGTGAAGCCTCGTTCCCTCCATGAAGCTTCCCCATCCACACCAGGTCTCAGAGACTCCCCCCTCCTTTAGGGTGAAGCACTTGTTCTTTGAGTCCCTGGTTTGTCCGTTAGCCATGTGCCACTTTATGATACCCTTAATAATATTGACTTCACTATTTAATTTTTCATGTGCTACTGCTTTGTCTCCACAATAAGATTATAAGCTCCTTGAGTGCCAAGTGTCTCCTTTAAACTTTGTGATATTTCTCTTAACCCCTAGTTCAGTACTTTGCACACAAAAGGGGTTCAGTAAATATCTGTTGGTTTCTGTGTGATTATATTCATACCAGGTTGATACCAGCACTCTTAGCACAAGTGTCAGAGAGTTGATGTTAATCTTCAGTGCCTACAACCTCCCACTCAGGGCCTTCTTCTCCTTCCTACCTACTAGCTGAATACTTTGATCTACCCCTTCCATACACGACCCCCAATTCAGGCCTGCCCTTTGCTAGTCGTGCTGTACTTGGGCTAACAGTCTGTTGTTGTAGTTATATGTCTTCAGAGCCAGGTTGCCTGGGTTTGTATCCCATTTCTGCCACTTCCTAGCTATGATCTGAGCAAGCTACTTAACCACTTGGGGCCCCAGTTTCCTCATCTGTGAAATGGGGATAATAGTACTATCAATCATTCATCAACTATTTATTGAGGGCCTATTATATGCTTAGCATTGTTCTGAGTGCTGGGCATAAAACAAATTCTTACCATTAGGAAGCTAACATTCTAGTGGAGAGACACAGACAAGTAATGAAATAAACATATAGTGTGTCAGAAAGTGATAAGGGCTGTGGATGGGGAATAAAATGGAGTGGGGTGAGGCACTGTGGTTTTAAATGACATGGTAAGGTGACACTGGAACAGACCCTTAGGATTCTGTGATGATTAAATGAACAAAGGAATGTAAGGACTTAAAACAATGTTTGGTACATAGTAAGTACTGAATAATTGTTAGATATTAGGTATTATCAGCATACTTGAGGGGTTTTTGTAAACAGAAAAGTACTGATTAGATGTTTGCCAAAATAATTTTTAAATAGAAAAGAACCAATCAAATCATTGTTTTAATTATATCCTCCTTGTGTTGTCCATGTTGCACAATTTTGCTAACCAATTCATACTTAGAAGACAGCAACAGATTTTTAATCAAGACCAATGTGTTAGCCTTAAGGAGGACTCTCTAATGGGCAAGGGCTCAAGTCACAGGCAAAGATAGTTTGGGGCAGGGGGCACCTTCCCAGGTCACCTCCCACTCTGTTACTGTTAACATATTTGGACATGGGTTGCTTCCTCTTGTCTGTGTTTTTTTTTTTTTTTGTAGGAATAAGCTGACTACTCAAGAGTGGATTAAAATTTGAATCCTAAAATATAACGTGCATTAAGTAATGGACCTTTGCAATTTATAAAGGAAATTCAGGCAGAAGCTGAGAAGTTCATCTTTTAAATTACTTCCTGCCCCTCCACAAACACTGTGTGAGTATCTTTGCACCCACCACAAACATTGTGACTTCACTAGGTCTTTCAAGAGTCAACTCCAAACCTAGAACACACACACACACACACACACACACACATCTGAAGATGACACTCGAGTTCTCAGAATCCAGCAGGGCCTCAATTTCTGCAGAAATCAGTAAGAGTACTGACGGCCTGACTGAATCTTCAATTCATCTTTGCCTCTTGAGATTTTTCTCCAACACTGAGGGATCTGGACAGGGTGACTCTGCCATCCTCCCCTGAGACTCCCCCAGAGATCTTTCTACGTCAGAATCCTTTGAAGTTCAGAGATGAGGGGAGAGGTCTCCTGCAGGGGCCAGGAGCAGAGCCTCCTCTGATCTCATCTAGGAGATAATTGAGAAGGGCAGGGCCAGGAAATAGCTCTGTGAAATCGTGGTGGGCAGGTGCCTTGAATTTCTCTTGAGAGACAGTCCTCAGGATGCAGAGAGTCAGCATGGCAATAAAGGAGGCCTCAGAAACATCTGCAGTGCCCACCACGCTGTCTGCCTGAACTGAAGACCACCACCCCAAAGACTCCAGGCCCATCTTGATGCAGCGACTGTGTGGTGAAACGTTGGGCCTTTTGAAAAGTGATCAAATATCTCAGAATCATATTTTGGCACATCTATCAGACAGACACCCCTCCATGAGGGACCTAAGAATAACTAGTACCAAATAACAAAAATTGGCATTTACTGAGCACTTCTGATGTGCTGGCTACTGTGCTAAGCACTTTACATACCTGATAATCTTCACAATAACCCGAAGAGGTATATACTATTATTAGACCCATTTTTTACCATCCTTATGCCCATTTATAGAAGAAGAACAAGTCAGAGTCCTCAGAGTTTAAATATCTTGCCTGCTTTCAGAGACTGATCCTGTTGGCTAAAACCAAGCCACCTGCAAAGGAGCAGCTTCTAACTAACTCAACCTGGAGGCGGGGGCTGAGGAAGGCTTTGGGAATTTGTGTGCTTGAGCAGAGTGGTAACGGAGGAAGAGATGTCTGGGAGAACAAGATGGGAGGGGCCAGGCAGTGTGGGCAAAGGCACTGAGGCCTTAGAGAACAAAGAGGGTCCGGGTCATTGTGACGCTCTGATGTGGCTGGAGAAAGGCAGTGGAGGTTCTGAACAAAGGTAAGTCCAGAGGAGAAGGCAGGGCCTCACTCATGATGGGCCTTTGATGCCCTGCTTCCGAGTCGAGTTTTTTCCTGAAAGTGGGAGGAAGTCATCTGGGACAGACACTGAGGTTGCCCACCCATCATCAGTCAGCCACCACTGTGCTTCCTTGATAAACAGAACCCCTGTCTTGACCAGGAAATCTAGCCCCAACACGGCCCTGTGCTCTCAGAGGCAACCATGAAGATGCCATCCCCTTGTCCGCGACTCAGGAGGAGGACTCACTCAATCCTGGTCCACGAGTCCTGAGGGCGAGTCTGCTGGGGGCCCCAGGAAAGCTTTCCTCCCCATGGTAGACACCCAGGAGGAACTGCTGTGGTGTCTGGACGCAGTAACCATTGTGCATCCCTGAAGGAATCCAGCCTGGGAATGGCAGAGCAGAGGGAAGGGAAGGACTTGGGCTCCTGGTCACGGAACCACTGAATCCGCCTGTCGGGCACCATCTTCCCCAGAGTCCTTGTTGGTTGAGATGATAAGGGTCTTTTTGGCTATGCAGCTGAGTCAGGGCTTTCCTTTTCTTGGGAGTCAAAGGTATCCTAACAATTGGTCATCAACACTTTTAAGCAGGGGATCACATGATGACTTTAGCGTGTTATAAAGGTTCCTCTGGGAGTGTAGGAAGGTGAATTAGGGAACACGTTGGTGGAAGGACTACCAGTTAGGAGGCAGTTGACTCTCCTTCTGGAGATGGAAATGCTGGGGGAAAAAAATGCAAAACATGTTGTGCCACATCAAGTTGGCATTGACACACAAAAATATTGATTGTGTTTCTGCTGGGTCCCGTTGCCATCAGAGTTGAGACGACCCTGTCCCAAGCAGCCTCAATCTGGTTGAGCAGTGAAGACGACCAACAAAACCAAAGTGTTTGTTTAACATCCCTGAAAAAGTGTCGTCTTGTTCACTTGTGTATCACCCAGACTATAACGTCATCTGGAACGTAAACTAGGGTCCAAGCGAGAGGGACTCTGGCTTGTTTGCTCTATTGTTAGTAGACACTTGACGCATGTTTGTTGAATGAACAAATGAAGCCTGGGCCTCACCTCAGGCCCCGCCCACGCAGCCTGGCCAACCCCACCCCCTTCCTCCTACAGACCCCCTGCCTGCAGTTCCCTGCGCTCCCGGTGGACCCGCCCCGCCGGATGTTTAGGACTCCCAAAGAACAAAACAGTAGGGACAGAAATAACTTCTCTCCACCTTTGCCCTCGGAAGCCCCAGTGCCGCTGCGCCTCCGTGAAGTGAGGTGAGGCAGGTGTGCGCACAGGTCGGGGCCAGGAGCAGGGCTCCCTGCCTCAGCTACGGGGCCCAACCTTTTCCCTGCGCAGGGCCATCCGTCTGAGAGGGCCGGGCTGGGCTGGACCCTCCAATGCGTAGGCTCAGAGCGTGAGCCCCTCCGGGCCTCAAATGATTTTCTCCCACTCGGGCCTCCCTCGCTCTGGCCCCGGCACTTAGAGGCGCCATCCCTCTTCTCTTTGTTCTCCTACATCCTCCTGGCGGGCTCCTCCTCCTTTCTTTGTGGCCCTCTTTCCCTCCCACTCCCTTTCCTGGCTTTATTCCTTCCAGGTTTCCTGTCCCACTAACCTCTTTGTCCCCTCTCCCCATTCCTCAGATGACATTTTTTCATGCCCTCTGTAAGCCCAAAGCTGCCTGCTAGGGCCTCTCCTCCTCCTCATTCCTTCTGTCTCATCCAAAAAAGGCACTTAATCCGGTGGAAAGCTTCCTTCTAGGCACTTGGCTCTGCAGGCCCACGTGGCCCCAGAGGTAGGACTCTCGTCCTGAGAAAGGTTCTGTGAGAGAGGCTGCTTTGTCAGGCTTGGCTGTGAACTGCACACCTGGCTTTTGTTCCAAGCCATACCCTTCCTCAGCTCTCAGGCAATCCATCAAAACTCAGAAGCACTGGCTGAGATGCCTCAGCGGGTTTAGTCAGCTCTGGGATGGATTCCCTGGGTGACATTTAAGTGGATGACATTAGCTCAACACCCAAGGTCAAGTCAGGGAGCCAATACACACGAAACCCCACTTGGTAATACAAGATAAAATAATTGAGTGCCACACCTATGTCCCCAAGTCAACCTCAGAGCCACAGTCTCATTTCCAAGGCTGTCACCTCTGAGCCTCCTCCACAGCTGGCAGCTGCCCGGGCACACGTCAGCCTGCAGTGCACTGGCCCTGGGCAGCCCAACCTTCAGAACTCAGCCTGCCCCACTCTGCTTTGCTTTTAGGAGCTACGTAGCAGCCTCCATGGGCAGATGCTCCCTCCTACCCACAGCGAAGAAATGAATTTTGCAGGATTAAGCTCCTCCCTGGTAGAGAAAAGCAACCAAGGCATTTAAAAGTTTAAAGTCTCTTCAGAGAGAGAACCAGAGGTCATCCTGGCAGGAGACAGTAATATTTCTTTTGTGGAAAGCAAACAAGGTCACACTCCCTGCCTTTCTGCATTCTCTGCCTGCCCCTCCCAGCGGGGATTCAAGATGCCCTTTTCTCTATCCTGAGCTCAGTCTCCTTCCACCTCAGGGCCAAAGCTTTGGACCTTATTCTGCTCTCTCTTTGCCCCATTTCCATGCTGGCAGCTCCGCCACCCTGGCCCCTCTAAATCTGTGCCTGCTTCGGGACCCAGCCAAGAGCCTGTGTCTGCCTTGTTTGCCCGCATGCCAGTCCTCCTCTGCTTCCCCAACCACAGTTCCAGCCCAGTGGAACCGCTTCTGGTTTCTGGCTGGATTCATTTTTCAAAGCTTTCAAAGAGAATGAGAAGAAAATTCTCTCTCCAACTTTTGACACATAAAAGGAGCTTGGTAAATATGAGTTGAATTTGGTAAAGGATGGAAGGAAGGGAGGGAGGGAGGGAGGGAGGGAAGAAGGAAAGGAAAGAGGAAGAGGAGGGAGAATCCTGCTCTCTGGACCTCCCTGCCTTCTTAAGGACTCCAGAGCCAGAGATTCTGAAAGCTCTTAAGCAAGGTGTCCGGGGGTCGGTGGAGGGCAGGAGAGGAGAGACGGAGCGGAAGGGAGGAGCTGGCCAGAGCTCCCGGGAGAAGCGGGCCCGGGGCTGGCAGCCCTCAGCTTCCCTGTCTGCCCTGCTGACGTCTCCCCAGGCCCCGGGAACATCAGAGGCCCCGCCCCGTGTCTTCACTCTTGCAGTTTCTTCTACCTGGGCTGCTGTTTCCTCTCCTCCTTACCTTTCTCATTCCTCCTCCTCCAAGACCAGGTAAAGTTTCCCGTGAGGCCTTCCCACCCGTTCCTTCCCCATCCCTGCAGCCAGGGGCTCTTTCTACTCTATCAGCCTTCGTCACGTTCCTGGAGCAGCACTGGATGGCGTGTATTTGTCTGTACGTCTCTCTCTTGCATGGCTTCACTCGTGCATGTATTCATTCATATGTCATTTACTGAGGGCCTACTGTGTGCCGGCAGTGAC